>NC_045711.1:24127401-24427401 GCF_009834535.1 Camelus ferus
GCCTGACCGAACCCCGGGCCCCAGGAGCAGGCCAGCATGCTGCCCCAGGTAAGGGGCGGCTGGGCGCTCACTGCCCCTCCACAGGCCACCGTTGTGCCCCACATGACACCTTTGGGCAGTTTCACTTACTGGAGGAGACCTTTGACTGAGCCACAGCTCCCTGTAGCCCCTGCCCTAAGCCTCCGCCCCCTCCATCCTGGCCCCAAACTCTGCAGGGAGTGAGCCCTGAACTCAGGAGCTCCGAGTCATGCTGGTCCAGGGAGAATACGAGGAGCCTGCCAATTCCGCCTGGGAGTTGGCTGCTACCTGCACTCACGGGCCCAGGCTCTTCGTGGGGGGCGAGCTGTCTGTGACTAGGGGCAGGCTGTCTGTGACTGGGGGCAGAGGCGTCTGCAGCACCAGGAGCCTGCTCTCACAGCGCCTGGCTCCTGCAGGAAAGTGGGGATGAATCACCGTTTCCGACAGTCCCGGCTGGCGCTCCATAAAGAGCTCATTGAGAAGTGGCTCCGACAGCGTGGGCTTCTTCCTGCTCAGCCTGGGGCACAAGGGAGGCTGTGTCCCACTGCCCATCACCCGAGGGCTCTTTGCAATGTGCGACGCCAGGCAAGGGCGGCACAGCTATCGCGGGAGCGCTGGACAGGGAGTGAGGAACACGGGCCGGGCTCGCCAGAAACACTGAACAATGGTGATTTTGCCCTGGGAATGAAAGCAGCTCAGGGTGAATTGGGGTTGATGTTTGGTCTCTCCTGGGTTTTCACCCTGGAATCCTGGGCAGAGCCAGCCCGGGGCCTGGGCTCCACACAGTCACAGCCTGTCCCCCATTCAACCTCCCTGCAGAGGGCCCAGGAATCCAGCCTACCTGAAGAGCGTTAGCCTCCAGGAGCCACGGGGACGATGGCAGGAGGGCGGGTCGGAAAGCGCCCCAGCTTCCGCCGCCAGGCCGCCCTGTCCCAGAGCATCCGCAAGTGAGGCACCGCCCGCCTACCTGCCCCTGCAGTCCGGTAAACTCTGGGCACCCGGACTTCCGGGGGGCCTGCTCCCTGGTCCCTGCCTGGGATGTGTGGGCAGTCACCAAATCAGCAGCGTCCTCCTGCAGGGCAGACCTGAGCAATTTGAACCCCGTGTTACAGGCGGGGAAACTGAGGCCCAGGCGGCTCTGTGCCTGGTAGGAAGCCACAGTGTGGGAGGCTGAGGGATTCAAGGAGCTGGGAGCAGACCGTTGCCCCTCAGAGTGGCTCCCAGAGCCCATCCCAGCTCAGCCTGTCAGGCTCTGGACCTGAGTCTATCTCTGTCCACCTGATCCCTGGGCAGCAAACCAACAGCTCAAGGGGAAGCTGATCCGCCCCTCCCGCTGCACACACATACGCCCTGTCACCTCTCTTGTCACCTCCCCCGCACAACATACTAGTGCCCTGTCACTTCACGTCACCTCCTGCACACACACGTCTGCTCCGCAGGGGCGCGGCCCAGTGGTCGGGGTCAGTGGCGACTGGGAGCTGAAGCGGCAGCACTGGCAGCGCAGGAGCCTGCACCACTGCAGCGTCCGCTACGGCCGCCTCAAGCCTCGTGCCAGAGGGACCTGGAGCTCCCCAGCCAGGAGGTTGCCCTCCTTCCAGGGCACCGAGTCCTCCAAAACCCTGCAAACTGCCCAAGGTGGGCCCCGTCAGGGTGGAGGGGAAGTGGGCAACTCGGCCCAGGGCCACGACAGACTGCTCACCTCCTCCCTCCCTGTCCAGATTGTGGATCCCCTGGCCCGAGGACGGGCGTTCCGCCACCCAGACGAGGTGGACCGGCCCCACGCCCCACACCCGCCGCTGACCCCCGGGGTCCTGTCCCTCACCTCCTTCACCAGCGTCCGCTCTGGCTATTCCCACCTGCCCCGTCGCAAGAGGATGTCTGTGGCCCACATGAGCTTCCAGGCTGCTGCCGCCTTCCTCAAGGTGAGGACACCTCTGCCCAGCCTCTTCCATCATCCCTTTGTCCCTGTCTCTCCCCACAGCATCCCCCCCAAAACTCAGCCAGGCATCTCTCTCTGTACCAAGGGTAGTGGATGCACTGGGATTCCTGGGCAGAGAGAGAGGCCCTCATCCTTCCAGCCCCAGTTCTCCAGAGTGTGGGCAGCTGGTTTTCTGCACTGACACTTAAGCTGGAGTGAAGTGAAACATGCGGTCACCACTCATTGACCCCTGTCATATGCTGGGCATGGGGGCTATAGAGCAAAATGAGCGGTGTTGCTGCCCTGGGGGAACCCTCAGCTCGGGTGAGGTTGGATGTCACCATTCAGTGTGATGAGTGCTGGGGCTCACCCAGCGGAGGAGCTGCCCCCTCTCACCCAGCAGAGGGGCTGATGTCAGGGAAGGCACTTGAGCTGAACCCAGAAATATAAGGAAAGTCTTGCCAGGAAGGGAACAGCCTTCTCAGCAGAGGAAACAGCCTATGCAGAGGCACTTTGGGGGCGCAGCAGGAGGTGTTAGTGAAGGGTGGTTTACAAGAGCAACAGCAGGAGATGGGATCAGAAAGGTGGGCAGGGGCCTGGTGTGCCATGCCAAGAAGCCCGAGCCTGGGAAGTACGGGTGCAGGATGAGTGGTGGGGTGGCAGATGCCCAAGCCAGAGGACCAGAGGTCACCAGGGAGAAGTTAACAGCAAACTGTGCAGAGGGTGCTGCGTTCAGGGCTGTGGAGGAGCTGGAGCCCGCTTCCCGGCCTCTGGTAGATGCTCATGCTCCAGGCAGGGTCCCACCTCCAGCGGTGGTGGGCTTGACAGACCCCTTTGGAGGGGGGAGGGGACACCTGACCTGGGCCTGATGCCCATGCCTCTGCCCCCGCACAGGGTCGCTCGGTGCTGGATGCCGCGGGACAGCGGTGCCGGGTGGTCAAACGCAGCTTTGCCTACCCTAGCTTCCTGGAGGAGGATGCAGTCGATGGGGCGGAGACATTCGACTCCTCATTTTTTAGTAAGGCAAGCATGGGGTATGTGGGCCCTTGGGGTTGGGGGTCGGGGGGCCAGAAGCTAGGAGAGGTGACCTGGCCTCGATCCTGCTCTGCTAGAAGACCCTGAGATGTCCAAGTGCCCGTTGGTGGGATAGAGGTGCTGGACCCCGGTCTTCCTGTCAACGGAGTGAGGACCTGGGGTGGGGCAGGGTGCCAGCCGGGAAAGTCACCATCAGCGCTGACAGGCATGTGCCTTCCTCTGGCTTTGTCCTGCCCTTGAATTGAGCTGTTGGGGGCCAGTGCTGGGGACAGTGACTCCTCACACTGTCTCTTTTTTTGTCCCCCACTCCACCCCCACCCCAGGAAGAAATGAGCTCCATGCCCGATGATGTGTTTGAGTCTCCCCCACTCTCTGCCAGCAACTTCCGGGGGCTCCCACACTCGGCCTCCCCGGTCTCCCCCGATGGGGTGCAGATCCCTCTGTGAGTTCCCGCACTTCCAGGCGGAGGGAGATGGCACCACGGGAAGGGGCTCCCCCGGTGCTCAGTGACCCACATGGGGGCTTCCCCAGGCCACCGGTGCCTCCTGATCGCCCCCTCGTGGGATGTGGGGGTGGGCACCAGGCTGAGACCCCCGTCCCCACCAGGAAGGAGTACGTTGGAGCCCCAGCGCCCATGCCCAGGCGCGGAAGGCGCATCGCCTCCAAGGTGAAGCACTTCGCCTTTGACCGGAAGAAGCGGCACTACGGCCTGGGCGTGGTGGGCACCTGGCTGAACCGCAGCTACCGCCACAGCATCAGCAGCACCGTGCAGCGCCAGCTGGAGGGCTTTGACAGCCACCGGTGAGCGGGCCTGGGCGCTGGACCTGGGGTCCCACACTGTGAGAGCTGGGGGCGGTCACCATTCTGGAGAGCTCCTCCCCGGTGTAGGCAGAGGGGACGGGGGCTGAGAGCCACCGGAAGGGTCTGGGAGCTTCCAAGTTCCCCAGGCCCTCCCCTGAACTGCCCCTTACTCAGCGAGCCCCTGGTGAGCATTTCCTGTGGGTCAGGAGAGCAGGGACAAGTCCTCAGGGTCACCCTACGAGCATGCACGTCACCTGGGAAGGGGCATCGGGCATGGCTGCCTCTTCTCCACCCTCCCTACTCTCTGGGCCGGCATCCTCTGCTGGGCTCCCAGACAGCAGCCTGTCAACAAGCAGTCACTGAGTGCCAGCACGCAGGCCCTGAGACAGGGTGGGGCAGAGGGGCAGCTGGAAGCTGTGACCGTGAGTGAGGGGACTGCGGAGAGGACCTGCACAAAGACCTTGGGTGAAGCCAGAGGGTTGGGAAGAGGCTGTTCTCACAGAGTATATGATAAGCAACCACCCAGTGAACACTGGACCCAAAATTATCAAGAAAATAAGTAATAGGAGGTGTGGTGAGTGTCCTGGAGGACAGAGTTGGGAGTGAACAGCTGGTAGGGGTGGGTATAGTCAGGATGAGCAGCAGTTAGCTGGGTGAAGAGAGATGGAAAGAGCATCCCAGGCAAAGGAAACATCATGTGCAAATGCCCTGGGGCTGCAGGGAGCAAGGTTTTTTCCAGGAACTATAAGAGAAAGAGGAAGAAAGCCAGGGAGGTGAGTGGGCACAGCCAGGCCTTGCAACCAGTGGGAGGGGGCAATGTTAGACTTTATCACCAGGGCAGTGAGAAGCCATGGAAAGGATTTAAGCTAAGAGAGACACGTAGAGATGCATTTTAAGAGTTGCTGTGGTGAAGGATGAGTTGAGGGGCAAGGTGGAGGGCAGGGAACAGGTGAGAGCTGATGGTGGCTAGGCACCACAGAGCTGAGGGACAGGGTGTGAGTTCAGCTCTGCTGACTGCCCCAAGGCCTCTGCCCACAGACCCTACTTCACCTACTGGCTGACCTTCGTCCACATCATCATCACACTGCTGGTGATTTGCACATATGGCATCGCACCCGTGGGCTTCGCACAGCATGTTACTACCCAGCTGGTGAGTAGGGTTAGGGAAGGGGGCCCCACCCTGGGGATCCTAGCTTCCCCACCAAGAGGCGTTACCAAATCCCTGGGACAGGGAATCCCCGGGACAGGGAATCCCCTGACCCCCCCTCCTTCCACCTTTGCACCAGGTACTCAGGAACAAAGGTGTGTACGAGAGCGTGAAGTACATCCAGCAGGAGAACTTCTGGATTGGCCCCAGCTCGGTGAGGGACCCTCAGGGGAGACTCTCAACAGAGCAGCCATGTCTGGCCCCGAGCTCACAACCTACCCCCTTCACCCACCCCCCAGATTGACTTGATCCACCTGGGAGCCAAGTTCTCGCCCTGCATCCGAAAAGACCAGCAGATTGAGCAGCTGGTGCTGCGGGAGCAAGACCTGGAGCGGGACTCAGGTTGCTGCGTCCAGAACGACCACTCGGGCTGCATTCAAACCCAGCGGAAGGACTGCTCGGTGAGGGAGGACCCCGGACCCCTGCCAGCCCCACTCTGGTCCCCTGCACCGTCTCCACTTGCCCCAGCCTCGGGGAGGGGCCCTTCGAGGGAGGTGTCCACTTTGCCACCATCCTTCCTCTGCCCTCCCTGGCCTCACACACCCCTGTATGCTGCTCAGCACAGGGAGGGTGCTGACCTCCCCAGCCCCAGAGAAGTGAAAGCTGGGTCCCAGAGTATCAGCTGGGGTTGGGGGTCTGGGCCCTGGACAGCAGGGGAAGAGCTTCTATCTTGGAGGGGCCCCTGCCTACTCTGATGGGGTTGATCTTGTCCTCGCCATGACCAGCCCGCTTCCATCCTCCAGGAGACTTTGGCAACTTTTGTCAAGTGGCAGGATGATACTGGGCCCCCCATGGACAAGTCCGACCTGGGCCAAAAGCGGACATCGGGGGCCGTGTGCCACCAGGACCCCAGGTACAGTCCCAGAGTGACCCCCAGCTGCGCTGTCGGAGAAGATGGGGTTGAGTATCATGTTGTCTCTGCCACCCGTGGGGATGTTGGCCAGTGGGCTTGGCAGGCTGGAATGCAGCTGCCGCTCATTTCATTACCTCCGACCTCTGCCTCTAGAACCTGTGAGGAGCCAGCCTCCAGCGGTGCCCACATCTGGCCTGATGACATCACCAAGTGGCCAGTGAGTGTCACTTGGAGTGGAGAGCAGTCTGGGAAGGGTGGGGGGGGCACGCCTGCTGCTACACTGCTCCAGTCACCTGTCGGTGCCCCTCCCCACAGATCTGCACAGAGCAGGCCAGGAGTAACCGCTCGGGCTTCCTGCACTTGGACTGTGAGATCCGCGGCCGCCCCTGCTGCATCGGCACCAAGGGCAGGTGAGCTGGCCTGGGCACTCTGCCCAGTGCTCCTTCTCCATCACCCTTCACCCAGCTGGTGGCCTCCCTCCTTGCTCGGGGGCCATCCGTGGTGTAAGCAGGTCCCTGCCAGCGAAGCCTGCTGTGGCCGGGCACCGGGCACTGGGTGAGTGAGCAGGAGGGCTCAGGCCCCTGACGTACACCCTTGCCTCCCTGCTCCCCAGCTGTGAGATCACCACCCGGGAATACTGTGAGTTCATGCACGGCTATTTCCACGAAGAGGCCACACTCTGTTCCCAGGTGAGGCAGGGCCTGGCAGGGCCTGGGGCGTGAGCAGCTCAGCACGGCAGCAGGTGTCCGGTTCTGTCCCCGACATCAGGGCCTCTGACCCAGCCTCGTCCCAGGCACTGATCGCCGTGTGCTCACCCCCAGGTGCACTGCCTGGACGAGGTGTGTGGGCTGCTGCCCTTCCTTAACCCCGAGGTCCCAGATCAGTTCTACAGGCTCTGGCTGTCTCTGTTCCTCCACGCTGGGTAAGAGAGGCCTCGCTGGCCAACCCCCCAGACCCCTGTGGTGGCCGCCCACCTGGACCCCTGGAGGAGGGGCTCCCGGGCCAGGGCACAGCCCGCACAACCTGCCAGGCCCCACCGCTCCCGAAGTGCCTGGCTGGCAGCTACGGGCACAGGGGGGCTGATGCCTGGTGTGTCCCCCACCCAGTGTGGTGCACTGCTTGGTGTCTGTGGTCTTCCAAATGACCATCCTGCGGGACCTGGAGAAGCTGGCTGGCTGGCACCGCATCTCCATTATCTTCATCCTCAGTGGCATCACCGGCAACCTTGCCAGCACCATCTTCCTCCCGTACCGTGCGGAGGTAGGGACCCTGGGGACGGGGTGGGAGGGCCAGCTCTGTGGCTTCCCACTCTCCTCCCGCATGATGGCCAGAGGGACGCACAGCCCCTCCCGTGTCAGGCTCAATGGTGGATTGACAGCTAAGCTGGGGGCTTAAAGTCAATTCCTTAATCTATCCCTGGGCGCGAGGGAGCAGCAATGCCTCTGGGTCATGTGTCATTGTGACCTCCAGAAAGACCTTCCTGGACCCTGCCCCTCACTCTGCCTCTTCTTTGCTTCATTTCTCTCCATGATTGACCATTGCCTGCCAGCACATCCCATAGTTACGGGTTAAGCCGTATAAAATCACCTGTGTGTGACAGTTCTTGGTCCATAGAAATGGCAGTTTTTGATGGGTTCAACCTGACCCTGTCGGCTTGTTCAGTGTCTGTCCCTCCCCACGTGCACTGCCCAGAGCAGGCTGTCTGTCCTGCTTCCTGCACTGGCATGCACATAGTAGGTGCTCAGTATTTGCCAAAAGGGTGGGTAGAACAAGCCCAGCTCTGACCCGGCAGCTCCAGCTGCCCCCGGGCCCTTGCCCTGGGAGGGGCTCACAAATAGGACGACCCGGGTCCCTGGGCTCCAGCTCCGCCATGCCCAGGGCCCCCCGCAGGCTCCCACCTGGGACCTGGAAGTGAGCCTCGTCCCCTCCCTGCCCTCCCAGGTGGGCCCAGCGGGGTCGCAGTTCGGCCTCCTCGCCTGCCTCTTCGTGGAGCTCTTCCAGAGCTGGGAGCTGCTGGAGCGGCCCTGGAAGGCCTTCCTGAACCTGTCGGCCGTGGTGCTCTTCCTGTTCGTGTGCGGCCTCCTGCCCTGGATTGACAACATCGCGCACATTGTCGGCTTCCTCAGTGGCCTGCTGCTGGCCTTCGCTTTCCTGCCCTACATCACCTTCGGCACGAGCGACAAGTACCGCAAGCGCGCCCTCATCCTGGTGTCACTGCTGGTCTTCGCCGGCCTCTTTGCCTCGCTCGTCGTCTGGCTCTATGTCTACCCCATCCACTGGCCCTGGATCGAGTACCTCACCTGCTTCCCCTTCACCAGCCGCTTCTGCGAGAAGTATGAGCTGGACCAGGTGCTGCACTGACTGCCCGCTCCGCGGAGCCCGATGCCACGGGACTGACTGCCAGGGTGGGGCTGCCTGCTGGTATGGCCCTCCCCGCACTCCAGAAACACCCTCGGGGGTGCAGCCCTGCTCCCAGGAGCTCCCTCCTCCAGGCCCGGCTGAGCCCACGGGAGGCGGTCATAAAGCAGGGTTCCCTGGGGGACTGGAGCCCTTCCTCGTCAGGTCCAGGCTGAGGGACACTCCGAACACGTGCTTCTCTGCAGCTCGGAGGCCCAGGCGCTGATGTCCTCCCCACTCCCCTGCTTTCGGGACCACCTCCTGGGTTGGGTTTCTTTCTTCCCAGGGTCCTGGGCTGCTGCCCCTCTCCCACCTCAGCCTCTGCTGGTGCCTTTCCTCTCCCCGCTCCTGTGAGCCTGCCCTTCCTGGGGTTGTGGCTGGGGTTCCCACCAGGTTCCCAGCCCTGTGTCCCCACAGCCCCCTTCCTGTGTCCCCTCCCCTCTCTGCCCTGTGAATCCACCCCCTGCATCCATCAGTGGCCTGTTAAGCCTGCCCATAATGCTCGGAGACTGTACACTGAGAGAAGCTCTGGCTGGGGTCTGGTGCAGAGGACCAAGGAGCAAGGAGACACAGTTAGACTGGGAAGCTGAGAGCCTCTGCTGTTCTTAGCAAACAGACGCTGCACCTGCCCCGCAGGCCCCCAGCCCTCCTTTGATTCAGTGTTCTGCCTCATAGGGCTGGACTGACGCTGGCCAGCCCCACCACCCTCTGTCTCACTCCCGCCCACGTGGGGGCAGGACCACCCCAGGGACCTGCTTCCAGGGGTTGCCCAAGGTCAATCAGGCCCTTTTTTTTTTCTACCAGTTTATATTATGGCCCTAATTTTTTAAAGTAACGCTAACTTTGTATGGATGATGTCTGAAATGTATTAAGTGATATTCTTTAGAGAAACATTATCTTTTAACCTGAGGCCTCGGGTAGAATAAAAGCTGGAAATTTATTTTGGAGGTGAGAGTGGCCAGGTCAGCCACAAGGAGCTCAGGGCATGGGCTTCTGGGGTTTTTGGTTGGACCAGAAACTGGGTTGGGACCCCCTGAAAGGTCACTTGAGAGGGTGGTGTTAAATCCCTGAGATCCCTGCAGTCCCCCAGCCCCACCTGCTTGTGAGGATAGTGAGGGGGTTGGCTGGGCGGGGCGGGGGCCGTCCTGGCAGAAAGAGTGGGAGGTGCAGCACTTGTCTGTTACCTACAATCCTGCACCCCACCCTTCACCCCACACCCCAGTGGGGCACAACGCTGTTACTGTGGGCATAGGACCCAGGGTCCTGTGGTGGGGTTGGGGGCCAGTGTGGTGAGCTGAGAGGTGGTCCCTGCCCCTTCCTGCTCCCAGGTACCCTGCATTCCAGGGATGAGGATGGGAAGGGGCAGACCCAGGTCTGGAGGGGTTAAGGGTCCCTGAGCATCAGGCTTGCTTAGTGAGGATGCCGAGGCAGAGCTGCAGGATGCCTCCCACTGTCCCTACTTAACCGACCCAGCCACGTTAGGGCACAGTTTGGAATGCAGGGACTACAGAGGGCCTCGTGCAGACAGACTGGAGGACACACAGCTTGTGCCCCAGAGGGGCAGCCAGGGCTGAGAGCAGCCGCCCCACTTTCTCTTTATTTCACCCCTCCCCTTTCCATGGCCACCTGGGAGTCACTGTCTCCTGAGCTGGGGGAAGGCCAGGGTGGAGAAGGGGACACCAGGACAGAGTAGGAGCCCCCAGCTTGCCTCCCCACATCTCTGGCACCTGGCCGTAGGCACCCCAGGTGGTGGCCAGGTCAGCAGTCACTGTTCCTGCGCAGGGAGGTGTGGCCCCACAGGGAACACTGGAGCTCCGTGAAGGCCAGTGAGCCCACGGTGACATTGCACGGGCCCACGGGGTGGAAACCGAACCTCTCGTAGAAGGGCACCAGTGGGTCCTCGCACATGAGCACGGCCCGGCGCACAGCTGGCTGGCCGCCCAGGTGGTGCAGGTAGCGCCAGAGCAGGATGGAGCCCTTGCCCTGCTGCCGGAAGGTGCGGTGCACGGCCAGCACGTGCAGGTGCGCTGTGCGGCCCCCGGGCCTGTGCAGCGTCAGCGACTCCTGGGGGCAAGAGACAGGCATAAGTCCATGTCACCTCTGTGGACACCTGTACCCTCAAACTGCCCCCATCTGGGCCAAGGGCAGGTGTCCCCTGAGTTCCTCCAATCAGGGCTCCCCTCTCACCCAAGGAGGGCCTCCACTTGGGAGCTACATCCCCAGCCCTAGGGCGGCCCCTTCATGAGGGCCTTGAGATCCGAAAGGACTGGGCTCTGTTGCTCTGGGAGAGGACCACATCTGTGCTCATCTCTTAGTTCTGGAGGAAGAAATCCCAGGCACTGGGCTCCTCTCCCCTCCCTGGCAGCCTCTGTGAGAGCAGGAGGAGCCGGGGGCCAGCAGGCGGTGGCCTCTCTTCCAGGGGCCTCCTGGGCCTGCCCTGCCCTCACCTGAGTGAGTCTCTCCTTGTCCCACAGGGAGCCAATGATGAAGGCCACAAGGCGGCCCTCCACGAACCAGCCCAGGGACAGCTCAGGACAGAGGGTCAGGAAGTGCCGGACCTCGTCCAGATTCAGGGGGCAGATGCCCGAGACAGAGATGAAGGCTGCGGAGGAGGCACTGGTGGTGACTTAGTGGTCTCTGTGCCGCCTGCCCACTGTCCACTGCAGACCGAGAATCTGCTCAGAGGTCCCTCCCCCACAGGAAAGCAGAGGTTCAACACTGCTGTTCCCCCCACTTCCTAACCCACACGTACTCATGCACACGCACAAAAACATATGTCTGATTATTCTGGGGTCCCCGCTGCCAAGGATAGGAGACTCGAGGGTCTTCTCCCCAAGGGGAGCAGCAGCGGAGTACAGCAGGGTCCCGGCCCCTGTGTGGGGGCTGCTCACCTTCACGCTCAATCTCAAACACCCCGGCAGCATCCTCTGGGGTGAGGCAGCGAAACTCACTGGCAGGGAGTGTGTGGCGCCGCTGGCGACTCGGGGACTCGGGGATCCCAGGGGGCAGGTGCAGAGTCACGGGCTTTAGGTAGTAGATGCTCTGAGTGGACATCCTGGCTGCTACCTCCACCTCTGGGGGCCCCAGCTTCAGAAGTGGCCTCTGGGATAAGGAGGACCCCTCAGCACCTGTTGGAGGGGAGCGATAGTCTGGGGTCTGGTCCTCATCTCCAAGGGGGCCGTCCAGCGTGATGGTTCCTCTTACCTCTTTTGTAGCGGACTTGGAGTGGGGAGTCTGGGGGCTGGAGTGGAGCAGGCGTATACGGGGTAGACACCTCCTGCCTTGTCCCTGCTCACTGGGCCCCCAGGTCACTTTTTGTCTCTCTCCCTGACCCACGGCAGACGTACAGTTCTTAGAGGAGTCTGTCCCTCCCCTGTGAAGCCCCATGGCCTGCAGGTCGCCGCCGTCTTCTCCACCTTCTCTCCCCATGTCTCCAAGCCCCAAGCAGGGTGCTCTTATTCCTGAAGGCTGGGAGCCGGAGGCAGAGTCCCCACTTACCAGGACAGTGGGGCAGGGGCCCTGATGTTCCCACCACAGAGCCAGTCACCCGGGGACCGATCACAGGCTCAGGAACCAGAAAACTCCAGACTCCTAGGTGCCTGGCTGTCACAGTAAGCGTGGGCTGGCACGAGTGACGCTCTTCTCAGAGATTTCTACTCCCCCACCCGCCCGCCTCTACGTCACAGGCAGGCGATGCCCGCAGGACTCTGGCAGCCCCGTGCGCTGTCCCTGTGTGCCGAGGGTAACATCTCAGCATGGCACACTGGACGCAGAGGATTACAGCGGCTGGCTGAGGCCCCAGGGTTTACGGGGAAGAGCACGGGGCTAAGCCTCGTGGGTTCACTCTAATCCCTACTCTGGTGCCAACCGGCTGGCACAGGCATTCACCCCTTGTCCCCTGAAGCCTAGCAAACCCACCTCTGAGGGTCCTTCTAGCGCTGGCAGCCAGAGCGTGGTACCATTTACAGCATTTGCTCAGTGGCCGGTTAGAACTGCAGAACCAGAGGGGAGAGGACAAGGCTGGTGTTTGATGTAAAGTCAACGTAATCCAATGTCCCGGCGTGGGGATCCTGGCTCAGGGGGCTTCTTTCCAGACCCCTGTTGGTAGAGTTTTACTCTTAATGCCACAGTCTCCCTCCAGCACCAGCTCCCGTGAAAGGGTCCTGTAACCCTGACTCCCCTGGCTCTGACTCTGCTCAGGCTGCCCACCCCCACCTCGTTCCTTCTCCTGTGGTGTTGCCCCTTTAGGGGTCCCCCCATTACCCACTCCAGCCTGGCCTCCTGCAGGTCTCCCAGCCCACCAGACAGGGCTGCACACATCTGGATACCAGCTTCCCTGTCTCTCCCGCGGACTCTGGGCAATGGCTGGGCTCTTGCCCCAGGGCTCCAGAACATTCTACGGCGATTGGAGCCATATTGGCCAGTACACACAGAGATGCCCGGAGGGCTGTGTGATCTGACCCTCCACCTGCCCAGCAGAGCCTCACCTCCCACCCAGCTGAACCCCCGTCCCACCAGTGATCTGTAGTCTGGGATCATGGGTGCAGATGTGGCTGTCCTCATGATGGGGGAGACAACTGAGTCACAGAATGGAAAGAACATTCTGATGAGCCACGTATACCAACAGGGAAGCTGGGGGCCAGGCTTGGGGATGTTGTCTCTTGGGGGAAAATGAGATATTCATGGGAAGAAAGTGAGGAGATTAGCAGAACCAGGATCAGGAACCTAAGGTCGGGGCAGCAAGCAGCATCCCATGCAGCCAAGAATGGACAAAGATCTCTGATTCTCGGGACAAGGAATCCCTGATGGCCTTGAAGAGTCCTTCTGGGGTTGGGAGTTGGGGAGGCAGATGCAGAGGAACAACCTCATGGTGAAAAAGCAGAGGTGGCAGCAGGGCAAAGGGCACTGGTGAAAGGTACACTGGTCCCCCTGCATAGCCAGGGCCTGGAGAAGTCTACCCCCTGCCCCCCACCCCGTTCCCAGCACAGAGCCTGCAGCAGCTCAGATGAATCTAGAAAGCCTGGCATGTGGTGGGGCTTCTAGGGGCTTCCAAGTCGGGCCTCACCCGCTCCTCTCTCCTCCCCTTGATGTGACAGCTGCCGGGTTCCCACTACAGGGCCCAGCCCAGGGGAGCCCACCTGGGGGAATCTGAAAGGTAGGCCCCATGAGCGATGGGGCCCAGAGACCCCAATTTTCCATGCAGAGCAAAGGAAAGGCCCTGACGGGCAAAGAAGGCAGCTCTCTGGACAGGCACTTGTGTAACTAGTTGTGATTTTTGATGGTATTGAGGGTGGCCTCCTTCTCTCAGTCCCTCACCTGCATTTAAGACCTGCCCTGCACACCTGGCATGGAGCACATTTTGCCTAATTGTATTTACCTTTCCAATCTTAATCGAGCCCAAGCAGATACCCTGGGGGACAGAGATGGAGATGGAGAATCATGGGCAGGGGGTTCGCTGGAAGAGTGCCTCCTGGGAGCCACCCCGGTGGGTAGAAAGGGAAGCAGTCTGGGTAGAGA
This sequence comes from Camelus ferus, assembly GCF_009834535.1. Taxonomy (NCBI): domain Eukaryota; kingdom Metazoa; phylum Chordata; class Mammalia; order Artiodactyla; family Camelidae; genus Camelus; species Camelus ferus. The sequence continues at coordinate 24,141,148 of NC_045711.1, forward strand.
GAGAAGTCGGGCTGTCAGAATGCAGTTGCTACAGAGGCCTCAGCCCACCTCCTGGGAGCTCAGGAGCCAGAAATCCTTCAGTGACGCCCAGATGGAGGCAGGGGGCAGGCTTCACTGCCCTGCATTAGCTGTGAGGAGGCAGCTTCCAGCTGAGAATGCAGCCTCAGTTCATCAGCAGTCCTGCCCACTGGGGTTTGAGTACTCAAGATAATTTCTCCAAGCTGCCTAGAGCCATCCTAGCTGGAGGAGGTGAGCTGGGAGGGTCCAGAAGGTTCTAGGAGAGCCTGGCGCGACCCAGATATCCCCAAATGCTTCTTTTTCCCAATCACAACCCCCCTTGGCATAGCTGACTCACTAAGGTTGAGAATTCAGCCTCCTCTGGGGCCCCACGACTCTTATTAAGTCCAGAACCTGACCCTCTACTTCCCTCTGTCCCCCAAGGTCAGGTGTGAGCATCCACCATTCTTACAATACCTCTCAGACACCTGAGATTTTTTTCACCACCACTGCATTTCCTTCCCCTGGTATCCCATCCCAGCTCACTGCCCGTGAACTGTTTAATAATTACACACCAGTACAGCATGCCAGGGGCCAGCATATTCTACCCTCCCCTAGGGATGGGGGTCCTCATTAGCAGGCAGGTGGTCCAGGTCCGGAAGCTTTTTAGAGTCTATTCCCTGGGACCACACCCTGAGGCCAGAGGACCAGGCTTTGTTTCCCTCTTAGGGACAGTCATTGCATGGATGATGCGTCTTCTTTCAGCCAAGAGCAGTCCTTGGAGAGGAACGCAGGTGTGAGCCTCAGCAGCTGGTGGGGGAGGAGTTCTGGACTTGAACGTGGACTTGGCTGTGCACCACGGTGTCCACTGCACACTCATCACCTCCAAAGGCTTATAAATCCCTGGAGGACAGAGACTGCACAGAACGTGTGGCAATATGCTCGATGCAAGTAGGCGTCTGCTGCTAGGTGTTGGTTCTTCTGTTGAGGAAGGTAACACTTGCTCCCTGACTTCCTGTGGATTTATTTTGCAGCCTCTTCGATAGGCTGACATCACCGCGGGGCTGAATGTGGCTCTGTCCTTATTTAGGGCTCAATATCTGCCATATTACACAGGCGGTTTCCTCAGGAACCTTCCAGATCTTTCTGGAACGGAGGTGTCAAAAGCAGAGATAGATCGCCACCTCCTGGAGAAAGAAGGGACCTATGGCTTCCTGGGTATCCGGAGCCCCACCGCCCAATAGAAAGCTCCTGTGCACCCCATGTGTGATTTTCAATTTTCTAGTAGCCACGTGAAAAACAGCCTAAAGAAACGGGTTACCTTGACTTAATAGAATACTGTGTTTAACCCAACATCCACAAAGTATTGTCCTTTCAACAAGTAGTCAATATAAAAATTATTAGAGATACTTTACATTCTGGTGGGTTTTTTTGTTGTTGTTGTTTTGTTTTGTTTTTGCACTGAGTCTTCAAAATCCAATGTGTATTTCACACTTACAGCCCTTGGCAATTCAGACCGGCCACATTTCGAGGGCTAAGAGCCACACGTGGTTAGGGGCTCCTGTAGCCCGTGCGAAGCCCAGAGCTGGAGGCTGAAGGCTAAGGAGAGAACAATAGTGTGTGTTGGGTGAGGCATGTGTGTGTGCGAGGCTGTGTGTGTATACGTGGACCTGTATATGTGTGCATGGGGTGAGTGTGGATGTGTGTGTGATGTGAGTGTGCCTGTGAGGGTTTTTGTGTCTAGGAAAAATAGAAAGCTGGAGAACTGAGGAAAGACAGAGATGTCCCAGGGACCTATTGGTGCACTTAGGGCCTTTGGGAGAGGTTGGCTTGTTTTTGTTCGATCATTCGAAAAATCTTTTGAGCACCTACTGTGACTCAGACCTGCGCTGGATGCTGGAAAACAAAGGTACAAAGAAGAGTCCCGCAAAAGAGCTAGGCATGCAAATAGAGGGAAATAAATGCACTCAGACAGGTATTACCAGGTAAGTGGGGGAGTAAGGGGGGAGGGGAATAGGGCTCTTGGAAGACTTCATAGATAAGAAGCCCCAAAGTGGGTATTGTAAGATGAATAGGAGTTCTTTAGGTAAATCTATCCAAGTAGAGAAATAAAGAATTCCAAACAGATGGTGAAGCAAGTGCAAAGGTTCGAAGGCACCAAAAAGTCGGGACCCTGGAGTGAAAAGCTGAGGCGGGAGCAGGGAGCATGCGCACTAGGTGCAGACGCGGTAGGTGGGGTTGGAGGGAGGTGGAAGGAATCAATTCATAAAAGATCACGTGTGCCATTCTCTGGTGGACCACGGAGAGCCACGGAAAGACATAAAGCTAAAAAGTTGATGATCGTGTTCATATTTTCAATCTCCCAGAAACAAGGTGATGCGGGGACTAGGGCGCCGGCGTAGGCAAGAGATGGAGGTGAACTAGTAGTTGCAGTTAACGTTGATCAGGCTCGTAAAATGTTGTGCAGGCATGCGCAAAACTTTCCACCCATCATGTCAGCTAAATTCTTCAGCAGCCTTATGTAGTAGGTACTGTTGTTATTCCCATTTTACAGAAAGGAAACCAAGGCTCAAAGAAGTAAAATAACTTGCCCAAGGTCACATAGTGAGTCAGTGGCAGCACAAGCTTCAAACTCAGATTCGTCCGACTCCAGAACCACACCCTTGGCCACGGAACCATCCCGTCACCCTCTCCCCCTGCAATGTGGAGCTGCCCCCAGCAGAGCAGCTCTGGAACTGGGGGTGTAAAAAGCGGGTAGAGGGACCACAACCTCAGCTTTGATGACAGGTGGACTGACCCTCAGGTGCCCAACTTGGTACCCAGGTAGGTGATGCTGCCATCAGCCCGGATGAGGACCCTGAGAGAAGGATGGGTTTGGGGAGATGTCTCTTTGCCCTGATATCAATTCTACTTAGATTTAAACGGCACCCAGGGTCATATAATGTAATATTCAAAATGCCCAGGACACAATCTAAAATTACTTTTTGTGAGAGGGCTCCTGGGGCAGCTCCCCTCTCACCCCACTTTTCCAGCCAAAGACCCCAGTGTGGAAGGCACCTTGGAGCCCCCAAACACTCACTGCAGTGTGGAAGGAGCTCTCTGGGTCCCTCTGGATTTGCTCTTACACAGAGGTTTGAAGAGGCCAGGCAGGGCGGGGCTCCACCAGGGAGTAGCATGGGGCCCATGCACACTTGGTGGGTCTGGAGAGGCAGCCCAGTGACTGGCTAAGATAGGGACGAGGCAAGGCCTGCTTCCCTGAGATCGGTTCATTTTGCTGCCAGCCCTGCTGCCTCCTGCACTTGCCCAGCCCATCAGCAAGGGGTGTGACCAGACTGGCTCAGTTTCTGACAAGCACGTTTGTAAACAAGGAAAATTCTCTCAAGAAACATCTCTATTCCCCAAGAAGGACTGGGTGTTGGGGCCATGAAAGAAAGGGATTTCTCCATTGGGGAAGAAGGGTTTTTATTCTTTTTTTTCATTTAATGATTAGGAAGACAAAAACTAGGCAGATACTTACATCCAGGCTCACCCCAATTGCCAGCCTGGAGGTGCAGAGACCAGCTGGGGGATTAGGGTCTGGGCAGGAATCAAGCCTCAAACCTTGTCTGGGGCATCTCTGGTCTGAGTGAGGTCACTGAAGGTCACCACGAGATGGAGAGGAATGTACTGACCCTCTGTCTGTAAAAGGGCTCAGATGCAGCTCAAATTGAGGGCCAATAGAGCCTTAACCCCTTGGGTGTATGGAGGAGAGGATAGGAAACTGACTAAATGGAGGTATGGGAACCTCAGGTCTTTGATGTACCCTACCAAGATGGTTCATCACTGAGCACCAGTGCTGTGCCAGGCACTTGCTAGGCACTGGGGTTACACATATAAATACAAGATCCACGTGTTCAGAACAGGTTTAGCAAGGGAGAGATCAGCATTTGAAATCAAGGGCTCTTGCTTATAACCTAGCACGTTCTTGTTAGTGGTGGGGGAGGTGGGGACAGCACCGTCTGGTATGGGGCTTTGCAAAGAGGGAGAATCATACTTCCTCCCTCACAAGGGGATAATCTATGTGAAGGTGGATAATCTATGTAAAGCACTTATCATAGTACCTGGCATTAAGTTACCGCTCAATAAATGGTAGCTATTATTAGCCATTATTATAAGAAGCTGCAGAATAAACAGGGCACATCTTTCTGGAGTGCCAATTTTACTCAACGATTAGGGAGGAAAGGACATTTTGTTTATATTAAAACAAACACTGGCAGAAGCTGGAGTAGAATGCAAAACTCACTTGGATTTTTTGACATCAAACAAACATTTTGGGACTGCGTTGCCCTGCCCCTACTGACCACTTGCTCACTCCCCATCCCCTGATAGACACAGGAACTAGAAAAGACCTTGCACTTAAGGCAGGAAATCTCGGTTCCAACTTGGCTCAGCCAATTACTACCTTGTGACCTTAGGCACTGAAATCCTTAGGCCCTGTTTCCTCATTAGTAAAATAGGATTAATTACATCTATATCCAGGATTGTGATAACAAACAAGATAATGTATGCGAATGTGCCTGGCTCAGTGTCTGATCAATAACAGGTGCTCAGTAAATGTTAGATGATCAGGGGCCAAAGGAGATAGGGCTAAAGGGACATAGTAGATGGAATAGAAGCTACTCTGTTATTGTTAAAGCCTCCCAGGTCTTTATGAGGAAGAGAGTGCGGAACCGTGTCCTTACAGCAATGATTCCAGATGGCCATTCTGCGCTGTGGTCTGGGATGGGAAGGCCATGATTTGGGAACCCATTTTTGCCCCAGATTATGTCCTAATTTCCCTTAAGCTCTTTTTCTGTACCTTAGCATGTGAGTTTTCTAAGGTTTGGGTCCATTGACAACCACCCTAAGCCCAATATTACAGCAATACTCTATAAGTACTTGGCTTAGGGCAACTTGTGTACTCAAGCTGCCATCTGTGCTTGTACCATGTGCCATGTTCTTACAACTTTTCCATGAGGGTAATTCTGTATCCTCAGCAGCCTATAAACTACCCAATGCCTTTTTTGAAGAAACTGAACACTGTAATATTAAATCATCTTACTAATCTGTCATTAATAGTCTTGCAGAAAATTGTGGGAAAAAATGATTTTAACTGAGAAAGGTGATTTTAACTATATCTTGAATTTTCTTAATTTCCTTTTAACAACCCATTATGAATCTGTCCTCTGAGAATGCATCTAAATCTTTTGGAACTTACTTAGGAGACACATTAGTATAATTACTTTTTATATTTTAAAATGGCAATCTGAAGCAGATCATAAGTATAACAGTTCTGCCAATCTAGAATTTTAGTCTAGGTGGGGGTGTGGTTGAAATATTATAATAACGGTTATGCTTTTTGAGGGAGCTACATGCCAGGCACTGTTCTATTTCACTTCATCCTCTCAGTTGCTGGATGAGACAGGTACTGCTGTTACCTCCTCAGTTTTACAGATGAGAAAATTAAGGTGAAAAAAGTTTATCAGCTTGCCACCTTTATAAGTGGCAGTGCCAAAAATTGGAATCTATGGCTTCCACTTTTAACTACCTTACTATTCTACCTCTTGCCACACATACTAAGCCTTGTGGAGCTTTGAACTCATCCAGATGCATTTAAAGCCAAACCATAGGGGCCACAAATACTTATCTTTCTTTGGGACTTCTTCATCAATACCTTGACCAGTCCCTAAAGGGTCATGACCGTCCAGGCTTTGCTTGGAATTCCTTAATGCAAAACACTCTAAATACACTCTATATATAGCCATGCTAACAAGCTACCTTGGAGTTGAAACTATTTAAGATGTATATATTTTTTCTTCCCAACTCGAATTGTAAACACCTACAGGACAGGGACTGTATCTTGCTCTTTCCATATACCTCCCAGTGCCTAGGACTTAGACTGGAGACGGCAAGGGAGCTCTCTCTTTTTTTTTTTTTCCCTTTGTTTTTCCTTTAAGGGAGCTCATTTTAAAAAAAAAAAATTTTTTTTTATTGGAGTGTAGTTGATTTAGTTAGTTTCAGGCATACAGTAAAGTGATTCAGTTATACATATGCATATATACACATATTTTCAGATTTTTTTCATTATAGCTTATTACAAGAAATTGAATATCGTTCCCTGTGCTATACAGTAGGCCCAGTTGTTTATCTATTTTATATATAGTAGCTTGTGTCTGGTAATGCCAAACTCCTAATTTATCCCTCCCGGGAGCTTATTAACTATTGTTGACAGTCTTCAGATCATCCTCCGTCCCACCTCGGCCACTCCCATTTTCCTTGCTTACCACTCCACTTCCTTCTTGGGGGATTCCCACCTCTTCCCACTCCCTCTACTTTTATCCTCTCTGGCCCCGCCCCTCTGTCGTGGAGTCCATCCTTTCCCACCCCGCCCCCCGCCCCCGGCAGCATCTCCAGCGTCCCCTAGCGACGAGGCGGTAGCCCCTAGCAACCGCATCTTGGTTCCCAGACGACGGCGGCACGTAGGGTCACGTCAGCGCGCCGTGGCCCCGCCCCCGGCGCCGGCTGGTCCCGCCTCCCTGTGCCTCTTTCGCCGCCGCCGCCGCTGCCGCCGCCCGAGACTCGCGCAGAGCAATTATGGCGGATCCCGCAGCGTCCGCGCCCGCAGCTCCGGCTCCCGCCCAGGCCCTCGACGCGGCCCCGGACGCGGCCCTGGCCCCGGACGCAGCCCCCGCCCCGGCCCCGGCGCCCGCCTCAGACTCGGCCTCCGGGCCGTCCTCGGACTCCGGCCCCGAAGCCGGCTCGCAGCGGCTGCTGTTCTCTCACGACCTGGTGTCGGGCCGTTACCGCGGCTCGGTTCACTTCGGGCTGGTGCGCCTCATCCACGGCGAGGACTCGGACTCGGAGGGCGAGGAGGAGGGCCGCGGGAGCTCGGGCTGCTCCGAGGCGGGGGGCGCGGGCCACGAGGAGGGCCGGGCCAGCCCGCTGCGCCGAGGCTACGTGCGCGTCCAGTGGTACCCGGAGGGCGTCAAGCAGCACGTGAAGGAGACCAAGGTGCGGCGGGTCGGCGGGCAGGGGCCGGGGCCGGGGCCGGGGTCTGAGGGAGGACGAGTTGGCTGATAGAGCCCAGGGTCGGGCAGGGAGGCGTGCGAGGCGCTGCCCGGAATGGTGCAACTGCAGTGGGCAGAGGTGGGAGGACAAGCCTCAGCGGAGAGGACGCTCCGGTGCAAAGTCATTGCACCAGCCCTGGGCCACCGGGCCGCGGTGGCTTCCCCACGCGAAGGACTTCCAAGCCAGGCCAGGGTGCGGTGTCGGCCTCAAGATTATATATGTGGACCCACGACAGTGGAGAAGTCCTGGGGCTCTGAGGCACGCTCAGCTTTACACCAGTGCGGCGTTTTGCTGACCCCCGAGGAGCTACATACTGCATTGTGCATCCAGGAAGGAAGGCCGTGCCGGTCCGTGCGGGGAGGGGTTGTGGGCATTCCAAAACAAAGATAGAGGTGAAAATCTCGGCCAACATAAAACCCCAAGAAGTTCACTAGATTACAGAATGCGTTATTATCGGTGAAGAAAACCAACCCCTTGTGTTTTACCTTGTTGCCTCGTTTTAATTGCTGCAGGGAACTTTGAGTAAAATCATTAACAATCAGAGCCGTGATATTAATAGTACTGGTGGGGGGAGGGATGTGACAGCTGCTGACTGGGATTGATGACTCTTAAGTACGGTTGGACTTCTTGAAAAAAAAAATACTATAGAACTATGGATGGAGGAGAGCCACCCATTTGGAAACCTGAGGGGTTTTTCTTGACCTGAGGCCATTAAGTGGACATCAGACTCCTTATGATGCTAGTGAATATTGCATTTTCACAAAACTGCAAAAAGTGTTTATCATCATAAACTTGAAACCTGAGCCAGAGTTGGTTTGGTAGCTTTTCATGTCTTGTTTTCTTGCGTGTGAATTCCTATCAGTGATTCGCACGCACACACACACCCTGTATCTTTTGCCCCTTCTTCATCTACTCCTTCTCTTTGCTTTCAAAAACACATTTCTAGACAGGAATCAGGACTGGGCTGTTCAGCTGCCTGGGATGTTGAGTGGTCTGATTTCAGGGGAGGGCACTTTAGAAGTTAATCTGGGTTTCTGACACACTGGGAAACAAAGGCGACCTGCGAAGGGGGTCTGTGATGTCAGCTCTGGCAGGGAAAACGGCCTTACTCCCCCGAAGAGCCTGTGATCTGTTTCCTAGTGGCAAAAGTGACTCCTGATGCCTGTGGCACAGGCATCCACAGACCCAGAGATCTGCTCACAGGATCCCTGGCTTCCCCTCAGACAAGTGCACATCAGGTGGTCACTTCTCTGACTCGGAGAGAAAATGGTAAGTTCATGCAGAAGTATGTGGAAAAGATTACTTTTTACAGTGGAATCTTTGTTAAAAATTGCCACCGATACTGTCATGTTGGGGAGAGAAGATTTTTGCTCTGTACACCGAGTTGTGCGTTGTTATACTAGCAAACAGTTGCCAACATCTTTCCGTCTCTCCATAGGTTCTTAAAAAATGTTTTTCCCTGACTATCTTCTCTAGAGGTTTGTGACTTCTGGAATGGAACCCATTTCACTCTGTCATGGCCTCGTGCCCTGGGGCTCACTGCCGGGAGCTGCCATGTTTATCAGTTTTTGTTCCTGTTCATCTGACTTTGGTGGTTAACTCTGTTTATGGTTCGGTTCCATCTGTCTCCCCCCACCATGTGTAATTATACGCAGTTTGACTTAAAATACCTGTTTTGGAATGAAATAGAAAATAACTTTAAGGCACCAGCTTGGATATATTTTGAAGCTGCCCTCCTGTGACTTGCTTTGAATTTGTTGAAATCCATCATGGCTCCAGTGGTAATGTTTTCTTTGCCATTGTAGTTTCTGCAGCTTCTGAGCTTAGTAGCAGAAGCTAAGGGGCAGAGGAATTCAAGGAAGGGGGGGCATGTAGTGTCCATTTGTGGATGTTGGGACCCAGTTCTTCTTTGAGGACTTGAGAATAGGCTTGTTTATACCTGATCGGTAGCTGTCTATTACCCCAAGCCATAGGCACAGATGACCCTGGTCAGCTGAACGTCTTTCCTGCTCTGCTTCTGACAACCGACTAGGGTGGTGGAGTGGGTCTTGGGACCTTGCAGCATTGTGATTTAGGAAGATTTTCCCTCTCACCTCCCACTCCTTATAAATCTATCAAAGTGACCATGTGCTGTAAAGGAAAGACCATTAGACCAAGACTGAGTATTTAGATTCCGATTGCTACTCCATCACTAATCTGGTTATGAGATTTGAGAACCCAGTTATTGATAGAATAAAGTAGTGACGATCTTGGGAAACATTTCTTTTTAAAGCTGCCACTTATTGGAATCTTTAAATAGTATCCTTTTAATGTAGAGTGTTCAGTAGGCTGTGGAGTGTTTTTGTAGTTTTCGTGTTAATATGGTGGGCAATGAGTAAAGTCTTAATCTTGGTCTCTTAATTTCTTTAAAGTTTTTAATGAACAAATTCAGAAAGAGAGATGAAGAGGCTAGCCAACAGATCCTACTCCCTCCTGGTCATGACAACGAAAATTATTAACAGAAACAAAATAAGTAGGTCTTCCTAGAAACTGCAGAACTTACAGTCCAGTACTTGAAGCTTCAAGCAGCCACAGTTAAGCTTCTTTAGGATTTAAAAGAAGCACGTAATTTGTGCTCCTACCTTTCCTCAGTCTCAGTGTGGTAGCTGATTTACCCACTTGAAACTTTTCCCGTTTGGCCATAGGTCCCGTATGTGGAAACTTGCCCCTTCCCTGTTGATGGTCAGCCTTAGAGTAAATTTTTGGCATAAAGCCAAATGCTGACAGCCTCTTCACCTTCTTGAGCATTGGCTGAATATGGTGGGTCTTTCTGGTCTCCACCTGTCCTGATTTGGACAGAGTGGCCTTTGTAAGGAAGAGATCCCCTGCTGTCTGTCCAAGTTTAGGGCCTTCCTGTTTTTGATTTAGCTTCCCTTTGCTTTCCCATCCCTTGTGTGTTGTCTTTTGCTCTAGGTTGCCTCAACATTCAAGGTCTTGCCTGATTTGAGACTTAATGTCTCTAAATTAAAGCTGTCCATGATCATCCTGCTTTTGTAAGTTTGTGTGTGTGTGTAGCATCCCTGATGACAGGTCCCTCAGGAATTGGCTTCTCGGTTTATTTTTGGCTTCTAGGCAGGCCAGCACTTCCATGGGGAAAGCTATTTGCTGTAGCATCATAGCTTGTGGGGTTCGCTTGCCTTGCTCGTCCAGGTGCTGGACCTATTAAAAGCTATTGTTCTTAGTGATGTAATAGGAAGAAGTTATGTAAGGTTAACCAAGATGCAAGACTAAGTGCATCTAATTGCATTTTATTCAGATAGGATCACAGCACTCGTGGAGTCTCTCAGCTGTTCGTGATTGTATTCTTTGTCCCTTAGCTTCCACTTCTACCTCCCAGTGCCTCGAGAGCTCCGTCTGGCTTGTCCCTGACTCATGGGCACTTTCACCAGATGAAAGGCATGTGTTTGTGTCCTGTGATTGAAATCAGAACCCTTGGGTGCTCTTCCTGGCTGTCACCTACTCTGAATGACCTTGGGCTAGTCACTGCCTCATTTCTCTCTCTGCAATAAAATGTGAGGTCTGTCTTTGTAGCCCCTGAAATGATCCTGGATAGGTGAATAACCAGAAGTGTAGCCAGATGGTGCCTGGCGTGCCTGCTTGGCTATTAGCAGACACCACCCTGATGTCCATCAGACAGAGCCAGCCCTGTCTCTTCAGGAGATCCTTCCCTGTGTCATTGGGTGGTGCCACCCCAGAGAGAAGCAAAAAGTGCACTGCAGGGTCTCAGTGTTGTAGGAGTTCCTGTTTGGTGATGTCTTTGCTTGTGACGTGGTAGATTATAGATTTGACTTCTTTATTAAGCCTCTTCTATAAATACTTGTGAACTTCACTCCTCTGTTACTTTATAAGAAATTCAGTGATGCACATTTAGAGTAACACCTGCCAAAGTCCACCAGCCTCCAGGAGTGGGGACATATGTGTATATATCTTCCTGAATCTAGGAGGCATCTTTTGAAATTCTCAAAAGACAGGTAGTGAGATTATGAATTACAAGGATGGCAGAGGACTGCTTTTGTATTTAAAGATAATAACAAGAAAAACAAACTTATATAGAGTGACTAGGTGATGGGCACTCTAAGTGCTTTATGTGAATTGCTCACAATACCCCTGTGAATTAGGTACTATTATTACCCCTGTATTATGGAGGAAACCAAGGAACAGAGAGGTTAAATAACTTGTCCAATGTCACACTGCTAATAAGTGGAGGAACCTGAATACAAATGGAAGTAAATATAATTTGCTCTCACTTGAGGATTCATAGATTGTTACTGTATTAAGTACCCTGATCAAACATGAGTCACAGGCCTTGCAGTTGGCATTAATCACTGAGTCTTGACACACTCAGAAGTCTTAGTGGAGGAGGAGGTAACCACAGGTGATGAGATGGGAAGGGCAGGATATTGGGATGGGTGGCAGGTGGACCAGTGGCTGGGAGGGAGAAGTGTGAGAGAAACCTTATTGCACTGCCATGTGCTTCTGTTGCACGTTCTTCATTCCCTAGCCCCACAGTTGTTATCAAAATAACTGTCAAAAACGACATTTTATTTCTGGAGAACCTGTAAATACCCCTAGATATTGAATGAAGCAGACTCTGTAAGTCTGAGCCCCCACCTGCATCTCCGGGAGCAGAACAAGCCCGGGTAACTGACGCAGAAACCTGTGTTGTCTTAGAAAAGGTCGGGGTTCAGAAACCCAGCTTGACCTCCTGCCCCTCCCTTGCTGCGGTTGTCACCCTCCTGCTGGGAATGCTGAGTCATGGGACAGGTTGGGAAGGGCTCCCTGGAGAGAGGCTGCGTCCGCTCAGCTCCAGTCCTTCTCCCTTCAGGTTCCCCACGCCACCGACTCTGCTCCCCCACCTGTTTTTGCTTTAGGACGTTAAAGGTCTCTGTGCTTTTCCCGTCCCCATGTCATTGGTTTTTCTCTTTGTCATTTTCCTGTGTTGTTGGGAGGAACTTTTTTTTTTTTTTTTCAGTTTTACACACGGGCCTCATGGAATCCAGTGGCACATCTGCGGGGCTAGCACTTTACCAAAGGGGGTGGGTGCGGGTGTCGTGAATAATGTGGACTGCCGTCACAGCAGTGCTGGGCCTGGGAACAGCGCCAGCTGCCCCTGGTGGTCCCCTCAGAGTTGAGTTTAGGGCGATTCTGTGATGAGTGGGCTTTCTTTAAAAAGCCATCCCTTGGCTTTAACCCTCGGAGGACATAATCTGTGCTCCTATTTTGATCAGAGTTTGCTGCCCAGGGCTTAGCCTGCTTCTGGATTGGGGTGGGACGGTGTTACTTTAAATGAATACTCAAAGGGGAAAATGGCCATCAGGACCGTTTATAAAATGCTTTCTCGTTTACAAGATGCTTTCACTTATATTTACTAGGAATTGGGTGTTTTTAACTGTGGCTCCTCCCCGAGGCTCCGCGTGCCCGGGGCTAGAGGCCAAACCCCGGGGAGGTCGAGGTTTTCTCGCTGCTGCTTCCACAATGGCAGCTGCACTGAGCTGGGGACACGCTCAGAACTGCTTGTCTTGCTGACTCGTGTGCCAGACTCAGGGGGCTCTGCTAGGAACCACCTGAGGTGCGGTTGCAGATCCGACCGGGAAGAGCAGGACGCTTACTGGAATTTTTTGTAGTTCAGGATAAAATTGAATCGTGTTAATGGATAGCCCTCTGAGTTTATCTTCTCCAGGGCTCTTCGCCCTTGTCTCACTCTCCAGCTATACTCTGCGGTTGAGGATTTCTTGTCCTTTGACCCAGGCTGACTGTGTTGAATAGATCTTCTGGTTAATTTGCCCATGGGTATACTGTCTTCTTCTGAAGCAGGACTGTGAAAAAGTTTTTGTGATTTAAATATTGAGGCAAATGACACACTGTTCAGAAGTATTCGGCTAGGCAGTCAGTACTGGAATGAATGTCTTTTTTGAGTTAAATTTAGTTGACTGGTTGAGGAGTTTTTGGTTTGTTTGCATATTTTGAGAGTGAAACATTTTGTTTTCTGCAGCTAGGTCAAAGGAATAAGACACCTGATCACTCTGGTCTAAATTGATAGCAAAGCTATGTCTGGTGAAAATTCATTCTGGCTATGACACTCCAAACAATCTTAAACATTTGAGATACTGAGTAGTGCTAAAAAAAGAAAAGGAAAAGGCAGTCAGTCCTATTCAGCAATAAAATGAAAACCCCAGGCTCCTGGAGAGGTTTCCTGCAGTCTTAAGAGTGTTCTTCATTTGCATCCTGCAAGTGAGAGCTGGTCTTTCACACCCAGCAGCTCTGATGAAGTTCTTCCTCCTTGTTTTAATTTTGATCCTGTTTGTGGGAGATGCTGCAGTGTTGAGGGCTTGTGATGCTGTCTTGACAGGCATATCCGACTGCACTCGCTAGCCCCCTTAAGTGCAGTGGGAAGGAATATCGACACACACATCTGTGTCTGTTGTATGGCTTCTGGGAGCATCAGGATCTGACATGCTCCGAGCCTAAAGCATCCTCATATTTGTCTGCTCTGACTGTTTAATTACTTAAGGGAGTTTGAGGGCCCTGAAGCTTGATGCTCTCGTCTTTAGGACAGGGTAGAGAGAGCATCTCGCCCTTCCCCAGCCTGCTTTGGGGGCATCCCAGCACCCCGCTGCTAGAAAGGGGTATCTGCCTCCATTTCCTGGAGACCCGCGTGTCCCCTAGCCTTTCTCCTTCTGGCCTCACAGCACTGGGTGTGAATGGCTCTTCTGAAGGTCACAGAGGGCTGGTGAATTCCTGGTCACTGCATTTACTGACTTTTTCTCAGCGTCTGTCCTTTTGACTCATCAGCCTTGTTATTATGGTCGATCATCTCTCTTAGTGGAAACTTTCCTCCATTGGGTTCCACTCTACTGACCATAGTGGATTTTTTTCTTCTGCCTTTTCCCTCTTCCCTCTCTCAGTGAGACTCTCCTCCCCTCCCTGTCTTCTCTTCAGTGCGCTTGTCCACTCCTGTAGCCGCAGCTGGTATCTACATGTACACGACTTACACATCTGCAGCACACTCCCAGCCACTTACCTGATAGACCCATCCTGTCATCTTTACGGGTGGAAGGTCTTAGGAATGTAACTACCCTCCCCACTCCTAGTCTGTGGAATTTTAGAAATTTCTTTCCCCAACTTTTTTTTTATTATGAAAGAATTTCAACATACAGAAAAGTTGAAAGGCTAGGCCAGTGATTACTAATTATTGTCAGCCATCATGAGTCAGCAGTTAACATTCTGCCATATTTGCTTTATCTGTGCATGTCAGTGGATGTAAATATGTTATCTCCTGAGCCAGTGGTGAGTTAGCAGCAGACATGATGACACTTAACTCTACTCACACTTACATATTCTAAAAATCAGAACATTTGTAATCATTTTAAGTTTAACTTCTTGGGCTCCCATTCTTTTTTTTTTTTCCTTAAAATTAAAAAAATTGTTGTAAAATACACATAACATAAAACTTTTATGTGTACTGTTGAATGGTATTAAAGACTTCACATTGTTGTTTGACTGTCACCACCACCATCCATCCCCGTAACTCTTCATTTTGTAAAACTGAAACTCTGTCCCCTTTAAACAATAACCGCCCCCTTCACCATTCTACCCTCCCCCTTGCCCCTGGCAGCCACCATTCTACTTTCTGTCTCTGAGTTTGATTGCGGTAGGTACCCGGTATAAGTGGAATGATACAGTATTTGTCTTTTTGTGACTGGCTTATTTCACTTAGCATAATGTCCTCAAGGTTCATCCATATTGTAGTTTATGTCAGAGTTTCCTTCCTTTTAAAGGCTGAGTAGTATTCCATTGTATGGATATACCACATTCTGCTTATCCCTTCATCACTTGATAAATACTTGGGTTGCTGCCACATTTTGGCTTTTGTGAATAATGCTGCTATGAAAATGGGTGTATGATACCTCTTTGAGATCCTGTTTTCAATTCTTTTGGGTACATACCCAGAAGTGAAGTTGTTGGATCACGTGGTAATTCTATTTTTACTTTTTTGAGGAACTGCCATACTGTTTTTCCGTAGCAGCTGTACCATCTTATATTCCCAGTTTCTCTGCATTCTAGTCAACATTTGTTATTTTTATTTATTTTTTGATAGTAGCTATCCTACTGTGTATGAAGTGCTATCTCACTGTAGTTTAGATTTGCATTTCCCTAATGATTAGTGATGCTGGGCAACTTTTCATGTGCCTGTTGGTCATTTGTATGTCTTCTTTGAAGAAACGTTTATTCAAGTCACTTGCCTGTGTTTGATTGTTTTTAGTTGTTGAGTTTTAGGAGTTCCCTATATATTCTGGATTATCTTTCTATCAGATACATGGTTTGCAAGTATTTTCTCCTATTCTGTGGGTTGCCTTTTTTACTCTGTTGGTAGTGTCCTTTGATGCATAAAAATGTTTAAATTTTCATGAAGTCCGGCTTGTCTGTTTTTCTTTTGTTGCCTGTGCCTTTGGCGTCAGGCCCCCATTTTAATTTGTCAAGTCTTTGTTGGAAATGCCTCTTGCGTCCCTGCATTTCCTTTCCACTGCACTGGTTCCCTGATTGTCTCATGCCTGGACTCGTCTGTCCTGGTCCCCCTGCCTTGAGACCCTCCTTCTGCCCAGCAGGCTGCACTGCAGGCCGACCTCCCGAGTGACCAGGCTGTCAGGGCCCAGCCTCTTGTCCTGCCTTGACTTGTCTTCAAGGCTCCTCAGCTTCGTTTCACACGTTCTCCTGCCTCTTCAGTTGACTCCAGCTAATCTGTTTTCCCAAATCACTTGTGCTGTTCCCTGCCTCATGCCCCACGGCACTTGGGCGATGCACTCGGGTTCTCTCCTTAGATAGGAAGCTGCTTGAGAAACAGAGCTTTCTGTGAAAGCTTATATTCTGAATGACTCACATATACGAGTGAATAACTCCTTCAATTAAGAATGGGTAAAACCACCCCAGTTGATTGGCGGTGCTGGGAATGGGAGAGCGTGGATGAATGACACCTAGATCAGTGCTTGTTAAAGGCGAGTGTGTGCTTGGCTCTCGTTGGTACAGATTCTCCTGCAGCGCCCAGACTGGGGTGGGCCCGAGGATGTGCGTGTCTGATGTGCTCCTCCGATGCAGATTCTGCTGCTTGGGAGTGACTACACTTTGAATTGGACTGGTATACAGGTCCTCAAAGACCCTGTTGATGTCAGTAGGTTCAGTTTTTAATCCTCCTCCACCCAAGTTACAAGAATATGCAACTGGTTTGAGGTTTTTGTCTCCCTCTGCTTAGTCTTCTAGTAGCAGTGTTAATACCAGAAATTGTCAAAAGATGGGCCGCAGGAGGAAAGGGAAATTAAGTTGCCTTTAATAACCAGGCAGTGCTTTCAGGTCATAGCATTAGAAAGACCTGTTTACTACCAACCCTCCCCTATTGCCTACTGACCAATATTAACACACAGTTGTTGCTAAGACGTTTCATTGGATTTAATTTCTTTTTAGGATGAAAATATATGATAGCTGTATGAGTACAGTACAGCCAGTGGGGACAGTGATTGAAATTGCTGTCTTTTATCCAGCCCGCATCAGTGGGTTGCCTGCTGTGTGCTCGCTTTGCATGTTATTATCTTTCTGTTTCCCTGAAGTGGCCCGTGTCCCTATTTTAGAGACGAAGAGACCAAACCTGGAAGATGCCTGTAACCCGCTCAAGGCCACACAGCTACTGAGGAGCTGAGCTGGGGTGTTTGTGCTGCCAAAGCTCAGGCTCTTTTCTCTGGCTGCGCAGCTGCCCCTGCAACTGCTGGGTGGACTGGGTGGACTGTGGGAGGTGGAGACCCCACCTCATCCCTGCCCTAGATCGGGGACCAGCGGACTTTCCTTAAAGGGCCAGGTGAACATATTTTAGGCTTAGCAGGCTGTACTGCCCCCTTCACAGCTGCTCACCTTTGCTGCTGTAGTGAGAAAGTGTTCAGAGACAGTAAGCAGATGGATGGCCATGGCACAGGCTGTAGGATTTCACTTAGCGCAGGCAGAAGGCTGGGTTTGTCCTGCACACTGTAGTTTGCCCATCTCGGCTCTGGAGGGGACCTGAGCAATGCACATGTGATGTCAGCCATGTCTGTAACTTTAAACTTAATAAGGAGCCATCTGTGAAAAGAGAATTGAAATGAGTGAAATTAATTTTAATATGTTTTTACCCAATGTATCAAAAATATGTTAACATGTAATCAGCATAAAAACTATTATTAAAATTATTTACATTCTCCTTTCTCAAATGGCTGCTGTATTGGGTAGCGCTGCTCCAGAAACTCGGTCTGGTAGGAGAGAAAAACACCTCTCTAGTCCCTTACTCAGCTTGATTTTCCTCGTGGCACCCAGCATCATCTGAGATTTCATTACTTCATCTCCTTGCTTACTGCCTCCCCCAGCCAGAAAGTAAGGGGTCAGAAGCGTCTCGTTCTCTGTTCCCAGTGCCTAGGATGTGACTGCACCAAACCAGATGCTCACTGATATTTGTTCAATGAATAAAGGAAGGGATACCATAAGATAGACAGTTCCAAGTTCCATCTGAAGAGGAGTTTGGTGGGAGAGCATGAGGAAAAGCTTTCATGGAGGTAGGTTTTGAACGAGCCCAGGAAAGGTAGGAACTGGGGACTGCAGTTGTGGGAGGGAAGGGTACCCTACGCGGTAAGACCACTATGAACAAAGACAGTAGAGGCAGGAAGTTTGGGTGACACGTGGGAAAAATAGTTCACTCGGCCTAGAACTTCTTTACACGTAAAAGCTATTGAGGCCCCCAGCGAGCTTTTACTTACATGGGTTATATCAGTATTTACCATGTGAGAAATTTAAACAAGATTCAAAACCCAAGAATGCTTACGCCATCAGAGCAATGACATCATGTCGCCTCTGGAAAATTCCACCGTAGACTTGTGAGAGGATGAGAGTGAAAAGGACAAATAATGCCTTTTGAATAGTATTATGAGGTTCTTCTGTTCAACACAGGAAACTTTTTTCAATATGTTGTAGTATCCTGTAATGAAAAGGAATATGAAAAGAAATACATGTATGTATATGTGTGAGTGAAACATGCTGTACACCAGAAATTGACACAATATTGTAAACCAACTATACTTCAATTAAAAAAAAAAAGAATCAAAAGTTCCTTAAAATTAAAAAAAAAAGATAGTGAGGAAGTTTTGACTTTGGATCTCCTGAAAGGGCCTCAGGGGTCCCTGGACCATATTTTGAGAACTGCTGAGGGATAAGGAGGAAGTCCTAGCAAGCAAGGATCCGACTGCAAATAATAAAAACATTTATTATTGTTATTAGTATAAAAATTATTATTGTGCACCTGCTGTGTTCTCGACACTGTTGTAAGCACTTTGGGTGTGTTTGCTCTTTTAAGCCGCCCTGGGAGAACCTGTGAAATAGCTGTTATTATTTTACCTATTTTACAGATGAAGGAGGGTAGGAGGCTGCCCATAGTCCCATAGTAAGTGGAAGAGGTTGCGCTAAACCCAGGCTGTTGCCCCTTTAGCCATGCGGCCAGCTGCCCCTCAAAGACTGCATCACACTTGCTCTGTGGTATAAAGATCTCTGAATGGTAGACTTGGGAGTTTAGAGTTTTTTTTTTTTTTCTTTTTAACGTGAGGAGCCACTGCAGAATTTGCAGTGAGTGATTGGGCAGTGATTCACAGGGATGGGTTAGGTGGGGGAGCTGGGAAGCTTGGAGACTACTAAGGAGGCTTTTACAAAGCAAGTGAGTTATGTCTTTTGTGCATTTAATTTGCATGACATCATGTATACATGCAAGGCACAGAGTGTTGAAAAGTACTGATTTTTCTAACAAAATGGGCCCCAAATGTGAGCCAGCGACTTCATCCAGTATCCAGTGGGCACAGCAGCGACCTGCTTCAGCGCCAGCCGAAGAGCTGGTGTGTAGGACTTAGTACTCGTTCTAAGGGAGTTTTCAGGGATAATTCTGTTGGTGCTCGGTTTGACCTGGGGACCTAACTCCAAGTGCAAGTGGGACTCTGTTGAATCTGAGAGGGCAGTAGTAAAGCTTTGAGTTAGGGTGGTGGGGATAGAGAGGTCAGGGCGTCGGGGGGGGGGGGGGGGCGGGGCTTCTCAGGCAGGGCAGCAGGCGCAAAGCCCTGCAGGCTCCTGGGGAGTAAGGAGTGCGGCGTGGGCACCACTCACTGGGCTGCGGCAGTGGTGTCAGCGGCCTGCGGCTTTCAGCTGGTCAGGAGGGAGTTGAGGAGCCATTGAGTTTTTTGCTTTTTATTGTTGTAAAATATACATACCATAAAGTTTACCATGTTTACCACTTTGGAGTGTACAGTTCAGTGACGGTAAGTATAGTCATGTTTTTGTGCAGCCTTCCCCACCACCCATCTCCAGAACTTTTTCATCTTCCCAAACTGAAACTCCGTCCTTATTAAACAATAACCTTTTGCAAAAGTGAAAGCCGTTCACTGTAGACATGTGGCCCCCCGGCCTACAGGGAGTGAGGGGGAGCCACAGCAGAGACCCAGGTGGTAAGACAGTCCCACCAGTAACAGCAGCATGGACAGAGTGTGTGGACTCGTGGTTTTGGGTGTGCTGTGTCTTAGGTGCCTGGAAACATGCGGGTGAATAGAGATACGTGCCTTGGAGATATGTATTCAGTCTGCCCCATCTTTCTTTAATTCTTACTGTTATCCTCTTTCATACCCTCATAATTGCGTTTTAAAAATCAACACTATTTTGATTTACAGAAAAGTTGTAAAGATCCTGATATACCCTTCACCCAGCTTCCCCCAATGTTAACATCTTAGGTAGCACGACACATTTGTCAAAAGTAAGAGGCTAACATTGGTTCCATGCAGTTAGCTAAACTACACGCTTTTATTTGGATTAATTTTCCACTCGTCCTTTTTCTGTTCAGGATCCAAATCCGTGATACTCCATTGCATTTTGCATAATTGCCTTTTGAATGTTGGAAAAACCCTTCTAATTGATCTTTCTCTCATCCACACTTCATCCTCTGCCCTAAGAGTTATCTTACTGGAGAATTTTGTTCCACCAGCTTTTGATACCACAGAGAAGGGGTCAAGCAGGATGCTCTCTAAAACAAGATGGTCGGAAGGGACACGTAACTGTGGAGAGCACTTGTGTAGTTGAGGGGGGAGTGAATGCAGGGTGATATGGGAATGTAGGGGCCAAGGGCCACGGAAGTAGAGACAGTCTGCAGGCTGGATGGCTTGCTGCTCAGTCTCTGGTGATCCAATACTGAAGACAGATTGGTGGGATTATTCTCTTATTTGTTGATAGCTTTTTTTTTTTTTTACTGATTGCAAGTTATGTTAAGTTACTTATACATACTTAATACAAAATCGCAAGAACATATAAAAAGTAGGTTTAAAAAAGTCACCTGTAATTCTACTACGTGGGTATAAACTGCTTTTTATCATTTCAGTGGATGGTTAGTCTTTTATGAGCATGTAAATATTTGTTTACAGAAAACGCATACTGTGTTCAATCTACCACCCACTCCAACCCACCCCTGCAGTACATGCTGCTTAACAAACTTAAAACGGGTTGGATTCGGAAGACTGTTTGAGGTGTCCAAGAGAATGTCAAGTTTGCAGTCCCCATGTGTATTTCCACCAAATATTGGGAGCTTTAAACCCAGACAGACGTCTTTGCTTTGCTGTTCACTATTATAGAAGGCATCTTTCCCATGGCAGACCACGTCACCTTGTCGAGACCCCGTCAGATCTGTTGCTGTGCGGGCGACCCCTCCTCAGCACCCCACCTTGCGTTGGTGTTACACGGATTCTCTTGGGCTCGAGCCTGAAGACTCATTCCTGGACTGTATTTTAGAAACAAACACCACCAGTGACAAAAACCTTTACCATTTTCACCTTGCTTCGGCCTCAAGGTCTCGGGTCCAAGCCTCCTGCTGAACCCACAACAGACCTTGGCTGAGCAGGTGCCGTGTCCTCGGTCTTTGCACTCGTCCACCCCACCCTGCGCTCGCATCCACACTGTGGGCACCTCGCAGAGATTTGCTGGGCCTTGATGATCATCTCTGTTGACTAGCTCATCCCTGCACTGCTCTCCAAGTACGAGTCATCATGCTCTTTCCACTTCCTCTTTACTGGAATTGTCATCCGTACCTTGGTCTTTTCCTGAACAGCAATACTCGTGCCCACCGCCTTTGCTGTTTTCAGATGTGATGGAGTTAACGTTTGTGAAACGCATGCAGACTAAGTGCAGGCACAGTTAGAAAGGCTGAGGAGGACACAGCATTGTAAACTGACCTTACTTCAATAAAAAAAAAAAAAATATACACACACACACACACACACACACACACACACACACACACACACACACACACACACACACACACACACACACACACACACACACACACACACACACACACACACACACACACACACACACACACACACACACACACACACACACACACGCACGCTAAGGAGGACTGCTCTCTTGGCCTTGAGCCTGTCTGCAGTGTTCCTAAGTTGGATGTTCATAGGTGGAGGTATTTTCTGTGTCATAAGGTTTTCTTCCCATTTCAAAAAAAATTTTTGATAACATGATTTTTAACGAATGCCCTTAATTCCAGCAGATGGATGAACCCAAATTTCTGTAATCAATCTCCTCTTTTGACCAGCTAACTTGTTGCCAGGTTTTCACAGTTTTAAATAACGATACTAACATCTTATACCTTTTTTATATCTTTGACTCCCTCTTTAAGTTTTTAGGATAAAGTCCTAAATGAAATTACTGGTCAAGGGATAGCAATACATTTTTAAGACTTGATTCGTTTTATTAAACTGTCATCCCCCAAAGTGGTCCCCATTTACACTTCTGTCTTAGAATACCTATTTTCCCAGCATGATGGTGAGATTTTTTTCTGACTTATGCAGGCGTACCCAGCTAGTTGGCAGCATCTAAAGGACTAGAACTCAGGGCAGCTGACTGGGCCTCTTTTTGACTGCTCTGCTGTTGCCAAGAAATAAGCTTTTCCTGTGCCAGGGGGTGTCCCTGAGCTCTGCAGGACAAGCAGGCCAGTCTGTTGTGCCTTCAGCTCAGGGCATGCATTCCCTGCGCAGAGGGCTGGATGAGGGGGAAGTGAGTAAGCCAGAGCTGGGGTAGGGGGAAGGAGGTGCTCAGACAGTGGGCTTTGAGTTGGCATGTAGACCTGCGATTACTCAGTGTCCACAGCTAGACCCGTAGACAGACTCTTGTACAGTTGCTGGGAATTGGATGAGGTCATCCTTGAGCACCACTCAGCATAGTGCTGGCCAGTAGTTACTGCTAACTGGGGGCTTGTTTAGTTCTGCTTCAGTTTCCCTGTCATGTGTGGGAGCCCACACGGTAAGTATGATCGCAAGTTTAGCGGGAATGTTGCTTATTAGCTTGTCTGCCCTATAAGACTGACTTTAAATCCAAATCTTAATCCTTGTGTGTGTGTGTTTAAATAAATAATATACACAGATGGAATAACATTCAAAAAGTTTAAAAGAGTATGTAATGAAATATTTGTTTCTTCCCTACCATTTCCACTCCCCAGAGACCACCACTATGACCAGATCTATTCTATTCTATGAATATATATATATATATATATGTATATATATATATGTATTTATTTTTTTTACAAGGCTAGGCATATATTAACATCCCTTTTAGGGTTTCTCTGTGATGATTCTGCAGCAAGACTGAGTTAGATCTTTTTTTATTAAGATAGAAAAATGATACTGAAAATTTGCTGCTGCTTCCCCCCCCCCGTTTTATTGAGATATAATTGACATGAGATATAATTGACATGAGATATAATTGACATACACGTTTAAAGTGTACAGCATCATGATGTGACTTAAGTGCACCATGAAATGATACCATGATAAGTTTTGTGAATATCCATCATCTCATAGGTACAAAATAAAAGAAAAAGAAAAAAATCTTTTTCCTTGTGATCAGAACTCTCAGGAGTCACTCTCTTAACTTTCATATGTAACATACAGCAGTGTTAATTACATTTATCATTGTTGCACATTACATCCGTAGTACTTATTTCTCTTATAACTGGAGGTTTGTACCTTTAAGCACCTTCCTCCAGTTCCTCCTCCCTGCCCTGCCTCTGATAACCACAAATCTGATCTCTTTTTCTGAGTTTGTTTCTTTTGAAGTATAATTGACCTACAACACCATGTGCTTGGATATTTCTATACATTTCAAAATCATCACCACCATTCTGTGCATATTCTAACACGCATGTATATGTTCTTCCCCTCCTCCACGTCCTCTCCCTCCCCTGCCTTTTTTTTTTTTTTTTTTTTTAAAGCACAGTAGCTTTCTGGACTACTGTGTGCACTTGCCAGGTCACTGCTTTGGATTCAGGCAAACCTGGGTCAGGTCCTCCCTCCCTTGTTATTAGCTTCGCGGTGGCGAGTGAGGGACTTAGTGTGTCCAGCCCCTGGGCGCTGTCCCTGGCCTGGCACTTCCCTCTTCTGCTCTCTGAAGTGCTGCCCCTGTGCCGGGCATGCCACTGGGTTGAACTGGGTCCAGTGTGGCGCCACTTGGGGAAAAACATGGTGCTGCTGGGGGACAGCAGGGTCAGCGTTTATTAGTCCTTGGCACTTGCTCCTGAGCCCTCTGTTAGGGCAGGTTATCTTAGTAGCCAGAGGTGCCCCTGATGGGGTGGGGGTGCTCACGGAGGTATATGAATCAAAAGACCCTTGTGAGGACAAGGAAGGACAGTTTTTTGTTTTGTTTTGTTTTTCTAAGTTTAAGTGAAAAAGCATTCCCAGAAATGTCCTAAGCGTCTTTCATCTCCACTCTTGTCATTTTGTCCCAGTTAGAATTGCTCACTCGGTGTGACAGTTTTGGCTGGGCCCACCCTGGAACTCCTTTCAGAAGCAAAGGCTAAACTCTGAAAGGACCCTCCCCGACCCAAATTTTGACCGTGGCCACGTGCAGCGGGCGCTGTTTCTGTTCGCTGGGGAAGGCGTTATCCTCATCACTGTTCGGAATCCCTGTCTATTTCATCTGGCTCCAGTGAGACTTCTCAGATGGCCTAGCTCATAGTGGGTCTGTGACTATGTCCTGGATGGTGATTCCCAAGGTGGAGGTGTGTTTCCTGCATGTTGGGCTTTCCAGGTTCTCCCCCACCTTAAGCTCTTCTCAGGCTGATATCAGCTCTATCTTCCTAGGCTGATAACACCAGAGTACAAGGGAGTTTCCAGCTATCGCATGCCCAGTGCTGGTGGGGCCTTCGACTGAGGCCCTGAGATGATTGATGTTGGCTGTATACCAGGTTTTAGAGTGTGTCTAGGCCCGTAGCAGCAGGGGCTGCAAGGGATAATTTGGTTTGACCCCCTTATTTTGTAGTTGAGGAACTAAGGCCCCAGGAGGCTACATGTTTGAGATTAAGGTTGATGGAAACCACAAATGGACAGACACTAAGGCTTAGGAAAGAGCAGTCCAAAGAAGGACACCCATCTAATTTCCAAGAGTAGAAGTGGAGGGCACTAGTGATGCTGGTTTTTGTTTTCTGGTGGTTTAATTGTAGTGGAGACAAGGTTCTGGTGTTTGACTTGAAAAATAAAATCTGTAATACAGAGAATTTACGCCATGACTCAGGAGACATTTCCAAGAAAACTTCCTTCTCAGGACCGTAACACCAGGCAGCTTAACCTAGCTTGCTTAAAGCAAACAAAAAACAAACACCAAACAGCTTTATTGAGATATAATTCACATACCATAAAATTCACTCCAAGTACACAATTCAGATGGTTTTTGGTATTGCCAGAGATTTGTGCACCCATCATGACATCTAAATTTAGAACATTGCATCACCCAAAAAGAAGCTCTCTACCCATTAGCAGTCACACCACATTGCCCGCTTCTCTCAGCTCTCAGCCCCTGGTAACCACTTTCTGTCTCTGTGGGCTTGCTTGTTCTGGGCATTTCATATAGATGGAAACATGTAATATGTGGCCTTTTGTGTCTGGCTTCTTTCACTGAGCATGTTTTCGAGTTCCCTTCGTACCGTAACACATTTCAGTACTTCATCCCTGTTTGTGGCCAGGAAGGCTTCTGTCGTGTGGCTCTCCCATGTCTCTTTATCCCTAATGACTGATGTTGATGGACACTGGGGTCGTTTCCACTTTGGGGCTCTTTTCAGTAACGCTGCTCTCAGCATTCACATGCAAGTTTTGTGTGGATGTTTCTTTTCAGTTTTCTTGGGTGTTATACCCAGCAGCAGAATCGCTGGGTCATACGGTAATTCTGTGTTTAACCTTTTGAGCACCCGCCAAACTGTTTTCTGGAGTAGCTGCACCATTTTACATTCCCACCGACAGTGTATGAGGGTTTCAGTTTCTCAGCATCCTCACCAACACTTGTTATTGTCAGTCTTTTGATTATAGCCATCCCGTGGGTATGAGGTGATATCACATTGTGATGTGACATGCATTTCCCTAGTGACTAGTGATGTTGAGCATCTTTTCATGTGCTTATTAGCCATTTGTATATCTTTTTTGGAGAAATGTCTATTCATATAAATCCTTTGTAAATTTTTTAATTGGGTTATTTATTGGCTTGCTTCTTAGACCCTGCCTTTGGGTCTTCTATCTGTCCTTTAGGATCTGGCAGGTGGGCCACCTCCGTGGTAGGTGCCTTCTCTGTGTCACTGGGGCCTGTGCCAGGCATCTTGCATTATATTGGGATTCAGCCTCCTTTGCTATTTAACTGTGCCCTGGAGGGTTTGAGACCCTTATAAACTGAGATCTTTAAGTTCTAAATCTTTCTAGGAAGAAAGTTCTAATTGTTTTACATCTGGGGCTCCACAATCACCCTAGAATAAGAAGGGGGTTGTTGAGTAGGGCCTGTTGGACAGGGGGTCAAGCTTTCAAATATGTACCAGTCACGGGAACCATGCACAGTACACCGTATCCAGCTGACGTTTTTCAAAGGCTGAGACTATACCATCTCCCCCCCAACCCCGCTCGTGGCACGGATTATAATATTTCTTATGCAGTAGGTGATGAAATGCTTGTTGCTTGACATAAATGTACTTTGGTAGCTGAGTCGTTTGTGTAGCCATTTGGCAGGTTGAAGATATGATTATGCTGAACTGGTGAGCGATGCCTGTGTGTGACAAACGGTGCTTGGTTCACAGAGGCCCGGAGCTTTCTGAGTGTGTCTTGGCTGCTGCTGCTTCACAGATCCTCCCTCCGTCGGCGGGGTGGCTGTCTGCTGAGGGGCACGTGTGCTGCTATTTACATCTTGTGACTTTCTCAGTGATTGTTTTTAGTTTAGCATTTCAGAATCTAATTTCATTTTGTAAGTGTGCAAAGTGTTGATTGCCCACGCCTGTCACCTGCCACTGATAGTGAGTCTCTTCCACCCAGAGCCCAACTTTGTCCTGGATCTGTTCTAACCGCCGTAGTTGAATCACAGCAATCTATGGAATTTAAAGTTTTCTCTGACATTTGAAACAAAAAGCCATTTGTAGGAGCAGGTCAGTGGCCCTTTCAGATGATGGGGGAGCTTTTGGCAGAGTTATGCTTTCCTTTCCCTTCCCACCATTCCCAGTCTTAGAGTGGCAGTGCTGGAAGAGCCCTTCGGGGATGCACTGGATTCTGATAGGCAGTGCGTAGATACTTGGAGGCGAATGTCAAAACTGAGGATTTCTGACTCTTGAATGTGCAATTTCTTGTTTTTGTTGACTTATTATCATCTCTCTGTCTTCAAATATGTCTCATGGTTGTATGTAAGTACTTTGCAAAATTAAGGTTACAGAGCTCTGGTTGGCATAGTGTACTTTAGGAAAATGCTGTAGATTGAATGCATTCATTTATTTCTACTTCTTCCAGGAGCCTTTCTAAAATGACTAAAAGAATTCTGAAAGAATTTTTAAATGTCTAAACCCACAAGGACAAAGAATGGGAGAGAAAACAGTAGACAGTAGTACAAGGGCTCAGGTTTTGGAAGAGGGAAGGTGAATGCAGCAGCAGAGCAGGACGCTGAAACGTTGGCGCCCAGAGACACCAAAGAGGAGCATTGTGGGAAACTCAGAACTGGAGCACCTGGTGTCACTCAAGGTGGGAGTGCAGTTTGGGCCTTAAGACAGAGGGATGAGCTGAGAGTCTGCATAGGGAGAGATTAAATGCCCCGAGTTACCTGTCCACTTGTACAAGCCAGAGAACACTCAGCCCTTCCGCCCCGAGAGAGCAGAGGTCTGTGCTCTGGAGAAATGGAACCAGAGACTGGATTGAGTGAGGTTCCTTGACGGAGCAAAGGCATCATAACCTGGGCTGAAAGAGGGATTCACAAAAGTCTGTAAGCTCAAGGGGAATGAATCCCAGCGTGCTAAGGCCAGGCAGGAGGCGTGGGACTGGAGGATTCTGGAAGAAAGAGACAGACCCACAGTTGCTAGTGTTTGGCATTTCCTCCAAGCAAAAGTCAGGTTCTGCCCTAGCTGATATGCTCAGTACTAGTCCAGAGCCTTGCTGGTGTTCACAGAGCTTCCATCATCTTTTTATTGCCTCAACTTTTTAATTTTTTGTTTTGAAATTGTTACAGATTCACAGAAAGTTGCAAAAATGGTACAGAGAGGTCCCTTGCACCCTTCATCCAGTTTCCCTCAGTGGTTACACCCTACCTAACTACAGACAGTATCAAAACCAGGAAGTTGACATGTACACACTGTGTGTGTACAGTTCTGTGCCATTTTATCATGTGTAGTTTCATGTAACCACCACAGCAGTCAAGGTACAGAATGGTTCCATCACCACAAACATTTCCTGGTGACTCATTTTTAAATGGGACTGGGCAGCCAAGGATCACTGAGCATATTCAGAAAGCTCCCAGTGTGAAGGGTAGAGGCTAGAACAAGCAAAGAGAAAGACATGTCAGAGGAAGCGGAGTTGATACTGCAAACAGAAGAAACCCTCAAAACATGCAGGGAATAGCCTTAGGAATGAGTCAATATTTTGTTGATGAAATAAAACAGGATGCTAAAAAGTCAAAACAAGAAATAATTCTTGGAAATTCAAAACACAAATAAGAAAAAAAGAGTTGACAAAGACTCCCAAGAAACAGAATAAAACATCTGACATCAAGGAGATCCATACAGAGAAAAAGTGAAAGTGAAGGACAGAATTGTATATCAAGGAAATCCGAAATGTTTCCAGAATTGATGATTACAGGGTTCCAGGATGGTGAATGAAAAAGTCCTAACTGGCACAGTGTGTAATTCCAGAACATACTGGGGATAAAGCTTCCAAAGAGAGAAAACAGTCACATAAAAATGATAGGGACTGAAGAGGCATTGGTTTTTTCAACCTCATGGGAAGCCACAAGGCAGTGCAGTGGATTTCCAATCTAACATGGTAGACTGAGCTAATGTAGAACCACTCCTACTACAGTTACTTGGAAGTGCTATATAAAATATAACAAAGATTTTAAACATATAGTTGAGCTTATAAGAAAGAAAAAGGGTAAAAAGACACCAAAATCAAAGAGGGAACTTAAAGCCAGAGCTGAGTAGGCCTACTGATGGCAGTGCTGGGGATGTTTATTGGACTCTAAAACAGGACCTTACAATAATAGAAGTTTGGATTTTAACAAACGTGTATAAAATTGAAATAGAGATTCCTCTCACAGGGCTGTTCCCTGGTAAAAGGGAAAAAACGGGCGTGAGAAAATCTCCCCCATGGGGCCAGAGAAATGGCAAGGAGGTTTGCCGCCGGCCCGCACTCTTGACATGTTGGGGGGTGCCTCCCGTGTGCAGGTGAGACGTCCCAGCTTGAAGTCTGTATTTCTAATGCCTGTGTGTTTCAGGAACCCCCACGCCGGTGCCAGGCCGGTGAAGCTCCTTGCAGAAGGAAAAGCAGGACTTTTTGTAGAATGACCTTCTGCAGTGCAGGCCGCTTGGAGTCCTGTGACCTGCACAAGTGATGAGCTGGTGTAGGAACTCACGAGCAAGACTCAGCTGTCACAACAAACAGGAGGCTTTCCAGTGTTTTAAAACTTCAGATATTAGAAGAGACTGTAGTATAACGGTTAAAGTGATTGAAGGGCTTAAAGAATAGAAATCAAAGGGAAGAAGAAGATACAATACATTTTAAAGGGGCTATTTTTTAAAAGAACCAAATAAAACCTCTACAATGAAAACTCTAATCATTGAGTTTAAAGCCCAGTGGAAATGTTAAATGGCACAATAGACACACCACAAGAGAAAATTACATGAACCAGAAAATAGATCTGAAGAAGTTAAGCAGAATTAGCACAGAGCAGAGAGGGAAGAGCAGTAAGGAGCTTGAAGGGCAGGAGGGGCTGGGCTGTGTCTAATGGTAGTTCCCACAGGGAGAAATAACATCTCACAAGCAGCTGGGGAGAAGAAGACAGATAACTCCCAAGGTTCAACAATGAAACTCAGCAAATATCTGAGTAGTAATAGTAGAGGCCAGACCACAATGGAATAAAGTCTTCAGCATGCTAAGGAAAATTAAGTTGCTGGCGTAGTTTTCAGTGATCAGCTTCTGATTCTATAATGAGAACAAAATAAAGGCATTTTCACAGAAAGAAAAACTAAGCTTATTCACTAACAGACCTTCACTGTACTTCAGGAAGAAGGAAAAAACGCAGGAGAGAGACAAAGAGGAAAGGTGTGCAAAGACACCAGAAATGTGGGTGGATCTAAATGGTCATTAACTTATAAAACAGTGATCATTACTAATTGGAGGAGAGTCAAAAACTAAAATCCTGACAGACAATAAATGGAAATGAGAGGGGGTGATTTGAAAGAACACATTCTAAGATCTTCGAACTGTTTGGGAAGAGTGGGAGAGGCATTGATTTGCTTTAGACTTTCT
Source organism: Camelus ferus (assembly GCF_009834535.1). Taxonomy (NCBI): domain Eukaryota; kingdom Metazoa; phylum Chordata; class Mammalia; order Artiodactyla; family Camelidae; genus Camelus; species Camelus ferus. Next base: position 24,171,129 of record NC_045711.1, read on the forward strand.
GAGTCAAGCAGGCACAGTAAAATGTCGAGGGTAGCCACTCAAAGAATGGAATTAGGATCGAAAGCCTTCAGACCAGTAGAGGGAAAATCTTTGGACTTAAGAAAACCAGGTCATTTCACTAGAAAAAAAGGAGAACAAAGAAAAAGTGTGGTAGACAGAAAGCCCTAAAGGTGATGGAAATGAATCCACGCGGATCACAATGAGTATAAACAGAGCAAACGTGCCAGTTAGACAGAGGTCCTGAGGCTGAAAGAGGAGAGCTCACATCGTGCCAGTTACCTGACAAGTGTTTCTTCTCAAGCCTGCAAGGACTGAAAAAAAAATGTGCCTGCCACGGACCTTTCTCCGGAAGCTGGTGGGAGGTGCACTTCACCAAAACCAGGGAGTTTTCTGGGATCCAGGAAACGAGAGATCCCACACAGGCAGGCTGCAAAGAAGAGTCCTTGATGGGGAGGCAGGCTGGAATTGTGCAGGAGGGAGGTCGCCAAGGAAGAGAGACAGAACCCACCCGATGGGTTGTTTCAGCATGTCTGGAAAAGTTATGGATAGCTGTCTGACAGATATCAGTACGTACACAGGCTGTGTATCACAGAGCACACTTGGTCCAGCTGGGAGCAGTATTTATTCCATTCCAGCACTGTGATGTTTCAGTCAGCTGCAGAACTGTTGGAAGGATGGACCCAAGGTAAGGGGTTGTCAAGGGGATGGGTAAGAAACGGGAGGTCAATAGGTAATGTTTACAGTTAATCAATTAGATATTAGAGGTGCAAACATATTGTTTATATATAAGGGTAAATACTGAAACCGATAATAAATTAGAAGGTGGTTGTCTCAAGGGAGCACTGTTGAGACACTAAGACAGGGCATTGATGGTTTGTGCTGTTAAGCCCTTTAGTGTGCTTTGATTTTTTTAAAAAATAATTTACTGATTTAAGTCAACACTGTTCAATAGAAATACGATATGAGTTACTTACGTCATTTAGGATATTTTTTTAATGGCCACATTTTTAAAAGTAAAAAGGAGCAGATGAAATTAATTTTGATATATTTTATTTAAGCTGGTATAGACCCAAGATATTGTTTGAACATGTAAAAAGGATATAAAAAGTGTTTATGAGGTGGGGAGGGTATAGCTTGGTGGCAGAGTGCATGCACAAGGTCCTGGGTTTAATCCCCTGCACCTCCATTTAAAAAATAATAAATAAAAACCTAATTACCTCCCCCCAAACATTTTTAAAAAAATATTAATGAGATCGTTTACATTCTTCATACTAAGGCTTTGTAATCCTGACCATGTGACGGCACATCCCGATTCCGACCTGGTCTCATGTCAAGTGCTCAGTAGCCACCTGTGGCTAGTGGCTTCCCTGCTGGGCAGTGCAGGTCTGACCTGGAAGGCAGAGGAGTGTCTGCTCCTTGAGGGTCTTTAGCAGTATGCAGGTCGGCGCTCAGGAAGCCCATTCTGGAGGATGATTCCTGACTCTGGTTTCCTCCTTTTGCCCTGCCAGCTCTACTTTAATTTCGATTCTCCACTGACATTTAGGATTGTTCCTCATTCTCACCAAAGTCATAGACTCGAAGATGGAAGTCCCAGTCCTGGGCTTCTCTCTCCTGGACCTTGTTTCCCTCTTTCCTCATGGGCCTTGTTTCTAGCACGGCTCTGAATATTCTCAGGTTCTCTACCTTCTGTTAGTGTAGTGATCAAAACTGGACGCAGTATTGCTGAGAGGCTCGACCGGCTCACAGCAGAACGGAAAAGCGGCCTCACCTTCCCAGGTAGCACTTCTCTCAGCACAGCTCTTGCTCGTCCTCGCCTGCTCTCCCGAAAGAGCGCGGCAGTTGGTTCTGATTACTGTCGCCGGGGTAGTGCAGCTCTTTTCCTGAAGTGTGTATGCCCAGCCCTGCATGTGTGTGCTTCCTGGTGGGCGTTTAGCAGCAGGCATTTTAGAACTTGGGCCCCAGAGAGGGTTTGTGATTTGCCCAGGTCACACAGCCTCCATGTGCTGGAGAAGCCCCTTCTGACCACCTGCTACCTGGGCAGCTGCAGCCTACCTTAGTGCAATATACATGTATTTTAAAAATAAGAGATTCTTTTCTTTAATTTTTATTCATTTATTTTTTAAATAATTTTTTGGGGGGGAGATAATTAGGTTTGTTTGTTTATTAAGGGAGGTACCGGGGATTGAACCCAGGACCTTGTGCATGCTAAGCAGGCACTCTACCACTGTGCGATACCCTCCCTGCTACTTTACAGCAGTCTTGACTGAAGGAACATGATTAAATTAGTCCCCACCAGACTGAGTTGCAGGGAGAATTCCATGCTCCTGGATTTTGGGTGATTTCTGATGAATTTCTGAGACCAGAGCAGTGATGGTCTCTCTTAGTGATCTGGGACCAGGAGAGGTGGTTACCTGGCACCCTTCTGCAGATAATGTAAGTTTTAATTCCATACCCATATCTGCCCTCCATCTGGCAAAATGTGGGATAAACAAGAGAAGAAAATTGTCCTAACTGTAGGACTTCCTACCCCAAATCCATCTCCACGAATCTTCTATCATGATACCAGTCCACACATTTTGTATTTAGCTCTTAGTTAAATAAAAAAAAAATTCTCACCTATACATATATGCCTGAGAATAGTATGTAGGTTGTGTCCATAGCGTCCAGGCAGACAGGAACCTCCTAAGATTATTTTGGCTGCGTTTGGAGCCTCCAGAAGTCGTGGTGCTTTCTCTTGGCTTTGTGAGCATCAAGCACTTGCAGTGTTAAGAGTAAAGGTTTAAGTATTAATATTTTAAAGTCTGTTTCTTAAACTGTTATTCTACGTGGATTCCGGGAATTTAGTCCTCAAATTTCAATCAGTGGGAAAGCCATGAAGTTTTTTTTTTTAAGGGTGCTAACATTGATTTGTGTTTTGAAGATATTGGTAATCCCTCCATCCCATTCTTTCATTATGCTGCTTTTTATGTAACTTCTGAGAATCAGGAAAGGTCTATATAGTCAATGGGTGTTTCCACCACACGCACATCCCCTTAAGGCTCCTTTTCCTTGCTCCTCTTCCCACTTCCCGCCCCTCCCAAAAAAGACCCAGTTTTCACAAAAGCCTCGGTTGTGCAAGCCAAGTCTTAAAGCTCTGTGTGAGAGCTCAGAATGAAGGCAGTTCATCAGGGTGATAGCAAGTGAGGAAGGGTGGGTGTCTCTCCCTCCTCCAGCCTGCGGATGGTTCTCAGTCCCACCCCCTCCCAAGACCCTGGAAAAGGCCTGGGTCTTTGGGCCCTGAGCACCACCACCCATAGACGTCAGACCCCCACCGGAGCTGGCGTGTTAGATCGGGGTGGGGGGTGGTTGGGAGCCAAGCCACTGGGTGGGACAATGACCATGTGGGTAGTGTGCCCAGACTGGTGTGTGATAGAACCCTGCCCTTGAGTGGCAGGTTGGGGGAATAGCTGCCAGCTGAGCATCTTATGCTTGGAACTGGCTGCTGACGACGTTCGGGTCTGTGGGAGGTGCAAGTGGAGCAGAAGTGGCAGCCCTTCGGTGCCACCTGCCCCCAAGAGAAGGTGGCAGCGGGTGCTTGGCTAACGGACTCTGGCTGGCCCTTTGGGACCCCCAGCCTTGAGGAGGTCGTGGGGCTTCTGACCATGGGACTTGGACCTCCTCGGGCCAAGTCTTCACCTTCCCTCGGCATCCTCCCGCCTGACCTGTTTTTAATGTCTTAAAAAGAGGCCCTTCCTCAGCCCACATCCCTTCCACCTTCCTCCTTTTTCCCTCCTTTCAGCTGTAGTTCCTGAAGGAGTTGCCACCCTCCAGTCCCTGCTTCCTTCTCAAAAGAGGCCTCTGCCCCCGGCCCCGTGCCCCCACCCCTCACTCCTCCTGCAGCACCTGCCCCACGGAGCCGACGTCCTGAGGGGCGGACCGAGGGGACCAGGCTGTGGGAGGGGTGGCCGAGGAGCCGCTGTTATGAGCGAGCGGTCAGAGAGGGCCTCAGTGAAGAGGAGACATGAGCAGAAACTTGAGTGCAGCTGTCTGGGCAAGTGCAGAGCCGTGCCTGTTCCCGGGGCAGCTCCTCCTTTGTAGCTGTGTCCTGCCCGCCCTCTTTGGGCTCTTCGTGGCCTCATGTGCTTCAGGCACGGTGTCTGGTGTCCTAGTAGGTCTGTAGATGGTTGAGTGAGTGGATGGGTGGGTGGATGGATGGGCCACAGTTGATCAAGTGAGTAGCGAGTAACAGATGTCAAAGGAAGCAGATCCAGACCTTCCTGCAGGGCAGGCTCTGTCCCGGTCGAGCCCCTGAGAGAGGAGAGGCAGGTCTTGAGCTCAAGCCAGAGAAAAGCCAGGTTCACGCTAGATGGCTTTTGTCACTCCTCTCCCTGCGTAGTTCACTTCACAGCTTCATCTAACATCTGCGGTTTTCAAGACAGTTCAGACTACCGATGAGTGAGGTCAACTCTGAAGTAGTTGGGAAAGCATGAAGTGGGGTGGGCGTGGGAAGGCAAGAGAACCAACATTTCCATTACGTACCGCGTGCCACACGTGTCCTGGGGTGTAGATCTCAGAACCATTGCCGCAGGCCTGCCGTCACCCTCGTGTGGCTTGGCTGGCCATTAGAGGAAGGACTGCGGGAGAGCTCTTGAGACATCTTCATCTGTCCCACATCCCTCCACTTAGGGCTGGCGGTCCTTGAGAACATCTGGATACAACCTACTGGAGGTGGGAAGGATTCACAGATGCCATTCTAGTGTTGCCTTCTGGTTCTTCTTCAGACTGCTGGTCCTTCTTCAGACTTCTGGTCCAGCAACCTGTTGGCCATCTCCAAGGACCCAGGGATTAAAGGAAATAGAGCCAGCCCAGATAAGGGAGCCAGGAAAGCTGAGATGTTTATTCCATAAAAGGTGTGATGCATACCTACGGCACGTCTCCAGCCCTACTCACCCACCCAGGGGTTCTGATGCCCCAGTGCATCCGTGCTGATGCACTAATGCATCTCAGTGGTGCTAATTACTGCCATCCTCGGGAGAACAGAAAATAGTCATTCAAGTCATCTTCTGTGCTCTGGTGGCTTCGATGAGGATGTCGCTGGTGTTTCAGTCTCTGGAGGGGTTGTGACCATGCAGTGTCAGCCACAGACTGACGGCAGACTGTCAGTTCACTCCGCAGTGTTTTCTTGCAGTTGGGTTCAGCTCTGGGAACCTTGCGGCTGTGATTATTTCCCACCTCCTGCTAGAGGACGAAGGGGCCTGCTGGAGCTAAGCCTACAGTGCCAGTGGGTGCTTCCTCCTCACCTTTCTCCAGGGGGTGGTGCAGAGTCCTTCCCGCTTTCCCAGCCACACCAGTTACCACGAACTCAGCCCAGAAACGGGCTGCTAAGTATTTGTGCTTGACTTTCTTAGAAATTTTTGCTCAGAGGACAGGTTACCTGATCCTTTCCTGACCTGATTCTAGTGACATGGAGTGGCTGAGGACAGGAACGACTGGCGAGGTTGGCACTGGGGAGTGATGAGTCTGCTGACCCTCAGTGGGGCCAGCTTGCATCTGTGGGGCTCTCAGTGGCCAGTGACAGCGACAGTGTGGATCAGGCCAGTTCAGGAGGCTGTCAGCAGTTTGGGAGCAGCTGGCTGTTAGGACTGTCACTCAGTGATGTGAGACCCTGGCTTTCTTCCCATCCCAGGGGTCTTGCGTCTCTTTCTCCTTGGCTTCCTGTGCCTTTGCCAAGCTCCTGCTTCCCTGGGGGGAAATGTTTGCAGCAATCACCCCAGTTTGTCTTGGAAAGATGTCATTTTGGAATTGAGGAAAGCAGAGAACCAACATTGTTGTGACAGTCACTGCTGGGAGGGTCGTGAAAGCTGCCCGCCCCTCTCATGTGAATCCCCCTTACCCGCCTGTGGGGTGGCTCAGGGAGTGAGCAGGGCAGGGGCTCTGAGCTCCCAGGTACAGTAAAAACAAAACCCCATAGGAAGATCAGCCACCCCCCACTGCACCTCGTGAGACCCTGGCCCCCGAGAAAAGGCTCGGCTTTGGATCAGGGCTCTGGTGTGTTATTTTTACTGCCTTTTCTTCCCATATTTGCATTTTCAAAAATAGCAATGCTGAGTGAACGCCACTCCGTCTGAGTCTGCTTTCGGAAGGTAGGATGCGTTTTGCAGAGCGTGGCTATTGATGAGCAGCTGATTCTCTGCGTTTGGGAGTGTGGACCGCAGGAGCCGCAGCTGTTCTGGATGGAGGTAAGGCTCGGTGTCACGAGCCACTGCGGGAGTGAGGCTCCAGCCCTCTGCTGACCAGAGATGACGTCATCTTGAGGATGATGCCGTTTTTCTGTGGGTTTGCAGTGGGGAAGGTGAAGCAAGGGGAGCTGGAGCGTCGTGAGCCACGGGGTCCTGGTGGTGGCTGTGGGCGATTTGGACGAGGCAGCAGCTCCTGCTTGGGTGGTTCTTTCTCACACCTGAACTTCTGAAAGGCGGGAAGAGCCATGTTGCATGTACCATAACCCAGCTCTAAAAATCATGTTCTTGTGGTCACAATGTTGGGCCCAGGAGCTGCCTTCCTGCCTGGAATTTCTTATGGGGGAAAACCATGTCCCCTGGGTGTCCAGGGATGCGTGCTGGCTGGTTCTGTTCTTTGCTATGTAAGCAGCAGCTGGCCTGGGTCAGGTCAGGTCCCATGACTCTTGGTCAGCAGGGTCATGTACCTAAAGCTGTCTCAGAGCCTGGGGCTTTGTTCTTGGTGTCTGCCTGGAAACTGACCTACATTAGGGTCTGGACCACCTGAGCAGAGGTCAATGTTGGGTCCACGTCATTTTGAGGACCTGGTGCCTGTGTGTCTGTTCAAGGGCTGAACAGCAGGAGGAGTGTGTCAGGGATACTGAGAGGTGGTATCAGCTCTCTCATTTTGTTAATTATTTCAATCCACCTAGCTTTTGCATCTTGAGCTCCAGATTTTTATCATTAATTTTTTAAAAAATTAAAAACAAATGTCCCGAAGTAGTCAGGGTTCTACTTTGTTTTAGAAGAAAGGGGTACATATTGGTTGAAGTAGAATTGTTTTAACCAGGCTGGTGATTAGACTTACCCAGGGAATGCTGAGAAATAGATTCCTGGCTTCACGCAGAGATTCATTCAGTAGGCTTAGAGTCAAAACAAAACAAAACAAAAAGCCAGGAATCTATATTTTTGAAAGGGCTCTGAGGATTCTGATAGTTGCCTTAAAACCAAGTCCTCCTCCCAAAGGACCTGTCAGGGCTGCCTCCAGTTTTCTTCATAATCTTTAGCTATTTCAACATTTTAAATTGAATATCTAGACTTCTCCACTCTGTTTTTATGGGGCTATTGGTTGGTTTCCACCAGTTCCCCGTCAGAGACCAACAGCAGCGTGGTCAGCCAGAATGCTTCCCTGCAGTGCTGATTTTAAGACGTGGCATCTGGAAGTGGATATCCAGTCGTTCAAATAAATTTTGATCTCTCAGTCTCAGAAAGAGTGTCCTCCTTCAGATTTGTGATAACACAAGTTCTGGCTGAGAAGTCCTGCCCAAGTGGGACCTAGAGGAGCCGAGAGGAAGGAAGGAAGTTTCATGCATACTTGTACAGACAAGACGATCAGGCCGGCGCCCAAGTCTTGCGCGCTGGTGTCTGTTCACCAGTCACCCTCTCCCCGGACACTGTAAGGGCGGCGAGGCTGTCCTGGTCCCTGGAGGGCGACTGGGGGAGAGGCTCACTCCAAGCTTCCTATCTCTGTGACCACCCTCTGCACATGGTTTACTGTTTGAAATGCAGAGACCTTTCTCCTGAGGGGGCCATGAGGACTGAATGAGGTCTGTGAGGCTCTCAGACACCCTTTCCCTCCCTCCAGGCTCTCCCCGGCATGAGAGAACCTGCCTGCTGGACCTCTCAGCCGGGGAGTGCTGTCTCTCCCACCCTCCAGAGCCCAGGGTGGCACCTCCTCCAAGGTAGCCACGTTAGTGACAGCCGTGACCTAGCTCAGAGCAGCCTCTCCCACACTCTCTGATTCGCTCTCTGACTCACTCTTGGCAATATCTGCTCATCACCGAGGGTGGGTGTGTCTGTCCTCATTAAAAAGGAGGAGAATTTTGACCATATAAACAAGAGGGTGGTAATTTGTATACTGTAAGATTTCTTGTGGGTTTTCTTGAAACAGCTCTCTGATACTAAATCCTTTCAATTTATAAAAGACTTTTTAGTAATGATATCTAAATCAAGATGCACCCATACGTTAATTTTTGCATCTTGTTTCAGTCTTTGTAAAATGCTTTTCGTGTATGTGATTTCTCCAGCTGAGCTCTAAGCCCTAGGGAGGAAAACTGTCAGGGGCCTGGTTCAGGCTTTGCCCAGCACTCCTGTTACGGGGCTTTCTAAGCCATATGGACCAGGGCCATCTTTTCCTCTCAGCCAGCCCCCTTGGGGGTCTGTGGGGATGCACATTCCAGATGGGCTATTCACGTGGCCCCTTGGCTGGGACAGGTGCTGGAGACATTGTAGAACTGCCCGTCCCAGGTGAGGCATCTGACACCCAGGGAGGTGCTGGGACTTACTCAGCACACGTAGCTGGGGCGTGGTGGCCCTGTGGCCTCTGTTGGACCTGGCTCATGTGCTGTCTGGCCACCTCCTCTGGCCGGGCGAGCCGCAGCCTCATCTCACTCTGCCTGCGGGGCTGGGGGCTGCTTCCTCCCAGCCTCAGGGATTCTGCTTTCTTGTTGGTGAGTGTTTTAGTCCTGGCTCAGTGAGCCAGCTCCTACAGAGGGGAGCTGCCACGGGTGAGCTTTGTGATAGATGGTGGCGTAGGGGTGAGCCATCAGGTTTTTAAGACAACGGTCAAACCAAGAGATAATAGCAGCCCCCAGGAGCCATTCAGTCTGTGCCAGAGTCGCCAGGCCAGTTGTTGCCCAAGTGACGTCCACTATCCTGGGATGGGTATCCATTTCATCTGCCTTGAAATAGTAACTGCAGGTGTTTGAGGAACAAGTGGAGGTCGGTGTGGGTTCAGGGAGGTTGTGTCTCTTCCATGTCGGCTCCCTCAGAGTTGAGAGTGAGCCTTCCCCTCTGGACTCAGATACTGTCCCTTTTAGCTATTTCTCCTCCTCCCTTGCTGCCGTTAAAGTGCCTGTCCGAGTAGCCAGGATTTGGGTATATATATCAGAATCACTTTAGGAAATTTTTCAGAATGCCTATTTTCCGGATACCGTCCTGGGGACTGCAATTGGGCAGTGAGCCTGTCTTAGGGCCCTTCTCCATTCTGATTCCCTCTGTTAAGGGGCCCTGATATGTGAAGATGAGGTGATATGCACATGTGTCACCTGGAGACCATGTCAACCTGTAGATTCCCAGGCAGCAGGGCTGGGCTGGGACCTGAGAGCCTACATTTTCAATGAGCTCCAGGAAGATGCTCCTGGCAAGGGCCACATGGAGGGTCACACACACCAAACGAGGAAGGACAAGCAAGGCCAGGGCTCTGGAGTGCTGGCGCTGGGTGGTGGTGGACGGGTCACTTACCTCTCCCTCCATGCCTCCATCCTTCTCTGTTGAGTGAGAGTGACCTTAGTGGTGCCTCCACCTGGGGATGGGAAGAGGCAGAGCACATAGGCTTCTCCCTGCCCTCAAGCTCCTTAAGGGTCTAGTGATTACCAGCTCCGGTCATCGGTCTGTAAACTAACCTGACATCAGACATGTGGGAGTGAGTGTGGGGTCTGGAGAGCAGTGTTGAGCTCTCTCTGGGCTTGGACAGTGGGCCTGCTCTCTGCTCACTCTCAGGGATGCCCAGTGGCCTGGCCCCAAGAACAGAACATGAAGTTGTGATGTTTACTTTTCTACCTTTTAGTCATAACCTCTTAAGAGGGATGCCTCCTCTCCTAGAACTTCCTGTCTGTACCCTCCCATCAAACCCAGGAGTCCTGAGCTGTTTTGTCCTTTCTAAAGCCAGGTTGACAAGCCCTGGGCCAGGCCGGTGGGTGTGGTGCTGGGTTCCTTCCGCATACACCAGAGTGCACGTGTTGCGTCTCAGACAGCACTGCACTCAGCTCTGCTGCCCAGGCTCCAGCCGGCCTGCTGCCAGACACAGCTCCCCAGTCCTCCCCCTCACTTAACAGGCACTTGGACTCGGTCCCCTTTCTCTGTCCCCTTGGGCAGGCTGCGCCTCTGGGCCATTCCAGCAGGCTGGCAAGCCTCAGCTGCAGTTTCCAGGCAGTGATGCAATCATGTTGCATTGCCTGGCCCTGATTGCAGGCTTCTGGTCTGTGGTGTGCCATCAGAGAGGGGTCCCTGGGGACGGGGCTGCCCCTGGGGGTTGAGAGTACAGAGGTCTGGCGAGTTTTCATCTGAAGTAGAGAAGGTGGGGTAGCATCCCTGCCTTGCATCTCTGGTGGACATTTCCTCTGCAGCCTGGCCCTTCTCGCCTTCCCTCACCTGCCTTTTAGAAATAGGACTTTTTGTCTCTCCACCCAGCTCAGCAGTGTATTTGCTCATATAAATATTTTCACGTGTTTTCATTTTGTCTCCCCCATGTAAATGTAAGTTCTGTCAAGCCAAGACACGTACCTGTGTGTTTGTATTCTTGTCTCATTCTGAATCTAGAAAACACTCAAAAACTATTGAATTGATTGGCCTCAGTCTTTGGTTTTAGCAGAGCTTCTGTTGAATAGTTTCTGTAGCATGTGATTGACAGAATTTTCTAGTTAGGGGCACCAGCATTTGTCTTTTCTTCCATGCTGCCCAGCCATTTCCAGGCGTCCTCCTGCCCCAAGCATGTGAAGCCTCTGGCCATTTGTATTTGCTGGTAAAACCTTCGGTCCTCATTCAGGTTATTGGGGACTCAGTCACATGATGGTCAACTGCTCTGAGAAAGTCGTTACACTGGCATAGGCTAGAATCACTGGCCAGTTCTTTCCCCAGATCCATTCAGAGCTGGAAACTCGGGCTTAGGAAGAAGCTGGAAGAGGGGCCCAGCTCCAACCCCCAGTTAGTGCCATTTCCTGCCACTTCCGGTTTTATTGTTCAGAAAGTCAGCTTATTGACATTTTAAGTAATGTCAGAAAGAGTTAAAAGTTCCCTACCCCCGCAGAGTATTATATGTAAACATTTAGATCCTGGGTTTTTTGGTTGTTTGCTTGTTTTTGGCTTTACACCAGCTTCTGACAGAAGAGATGTCTCTCCCGATGTAATGTAACTGGCTGAAACCCTAGCCAGAGAGAACTGGCAGAGCTGGGCACGGGGACTGGGCAGATAGGTAGGGTGGGGGCTCTCAAACTTCTTGACCCACCATAGAATGTATGTTTTACATCATGACCCAGGATACATACATGTTATATATGCAGCTGGAGAAGTTTTCTCAAAACAATACCTAGCCTTACTGTACGTGGTGCACACAGATACTTTCTCTCCCTCCCCGCCCCTCCCCCAGTGTTGGCCATGACCCACTAAATTGATTTCATAAGCCACTAATGGGTCACAACCCTCAGTTTGAAAAACACTGCTCTAGGGAGCATTCTGTTCTAGGATGCCCAAGGCTTTTTCAGAATTCTGCGCTGTGAGGTACACTTTGCAGTCTGGCATAGTAGCTTCTCTGGCCTTCAAGTTGCACTCGCGTTGGAGGGAGGGGGTTAATATCGCTGGGCCCGCCCTTCCCTTTCTCCACCTAGCTCTATACCAGATCCCTGTAAATTCTTTAAAGACTGTACGTTTCTTATTTTACATTTGTATTCTCTAGCCTTGAATCTGTAGGAAGCACTAAAAAAATTTTTCGTTGACCTCGGTCCTAGGTTTTAGCAAAGTTGCTGTTGAATGGTTTGCTCTACTCCCACCCCCAGAACTGAGTTGGGCTTCTCAGCCTGGGAGGTGTCTGTACGTGCACTCACCAGCATGCCCCTGACTCCATCTCGTCTCCTTCCGTAGTGCAGCTAGGTGGCCCCCAGAGTAATGTGGGGGTACTCGCAGCCCAGTGGACCCAGGGGAGCAGGGCTGGGGCCTTTTTCAGCATCTATAGCTTCAGCTGAGGGAGTGAGAAGGGCTGGTTAGGAGGCCCTGAGGTCCCCTGCCATTGGCCAGTGTCCTGTTTCACACTTTTCTGTGTGTCTAGACTCAGGCTCGGCTCAAGCCATGTAGAGGGGCAGGAGGGATGCTGTTTCTCAGATTGTTTTTACCCCTTGGTAAGTAGCAAGCTTATAGAAAATTTCCAGCACTGATCTGACCTCATGTTCCTTCCAGGAATCTGTTCTTTGAGTCCTGGCCCAGGTAAACAGCCCCATTCCCCCATGTCTCCTGGGCCAGCCACTTTTCTCTCCCCTCCCTCCCCAGGAAGGGCCTGGCTCAGTCCACTGGGTACAGCCCAAACCGGGGCCCACTATAGGCTGTCCCATTTTCTACTCACCAGGGCCTCAGTGCAGGGCTGGCTTGTCCTTGCGCCCCGAGGCTGTGGGTGCTGGCACACACGCTGCTGGACCTTTTGTTTGAAGCTACGCCCATTGTCAGTTGAGGACCTGATACGGCCAACATCAGTAACCCCAGAGGAGCCAGCATGGTTTTCTTCCTGTGGGACCGAAGGACACCCACATCTCCCTGTGGTTTGGCCTTGCCAGAGTTTGACAGGAGATGGCATTGGTGGGCGGGTGGCGTCCAGCCTTGACACGTGCTCAGCTGCTTTTATTGGACTTCCTGCCACTTCCCCTCTCCCGCGAGAAGCCCTGTTGGTGGATGCTGGTGCCAGTGACCAGGCTTGAAGCCACCCTTTCTTCCAGGGGCAAGTGCTGGCCTCCACCCAGCAGGACAGCCCTTAGGACCATCCAGTCCTACGGGATGTGGTGTTCCAGTCCACTTCAGAGTAGCTTCTTGTTTCACTACCTTCTATTTTCAACCTGTCGATTAGCCTCAGTTTGCCATTTTCTGTCCTTGGGACATTTTCATGCAGTGAATTTGAGTCCTTCCAGGTCAGTCAAGAGCAGTATTACGAATGAGGGTCTAGACCAGGGGCTGTGGGACCAGCTCATTGTTCGTGCAGTGCTCAGTGCTGTGGCACAACCACAGCTCAGAGGAGCCGTGTGTGCCCCTGGCAGTCAGGGGGCAAGAGGAGGAGGGTTGTCCTCCTGGCCAGGGCAGAGCTCCTTGGAGCTCAGATGGGGATGGGACGGAAGTGCCCGGCCCCTCTGCCACGTTGCTGTCCCTGACAGCTGCCCACACTCCTGTCCTTGCCATCGTGTTGCTTTCTGACTGGCAACACCTCATGAGCTCTCCCTTCAGAGGGGATCCTTTCACCTACCTCTAGTCTCAGCATTCCAGGCCCTGCTGGGAACAGCCTTAGGGCTTCTCAGCCTCAGCACTGCTGATGCTTTGGTCATTGTCTCTGTTGAGGGGGCTGTCCTGGTCACTGTCGGACGTTTAACAGCATCCCTGGCCTCTACCGGCCAGAAGCCCCTGCTCCCAGCTGTGGCAACCAGAAGTGTTCCCAGACATTTCAGATGTCCTCTGGGGACAGAGTTGCCCAGGGAACCACTGGGCTATCTGGTGGCTCCCTACCCTCCTCTACAGCATGTTCTCTGCCCGACAGGTGATTATTTCCACACTCCCCTCCGCTCAGAGACCTGCAGAAGCTCCCTTCTCTTCCTGATGGACTCACAGGTCCTTCCCATGCGCTGTCTCTAAGGCCTGCATGATCTGGCCCTGCCTCCTGCCCCTTCTTGCGCTGTTGCAGCACTGCTGGCCTCACTCCCCCACAGTCTTCGTGGCAGCTCTTTTGTCTGCTTGGAAGACTCACTTCCTTAATGCACTCAGATCCCTGGTCACATATCACCTTGGAATGACCTTTCTTGAGCACCCACTTAAATAACTCACTCCTGCCCCTCTCCCACTGTCAAGACTCTCTACCCCATACCCATATTGCCTTGGTTTTCTGTGTGGCACTGAGCACCACCTGATGTGTATGTGTGTCCTTTGCTGCACTAGGATGGAAGCTGAGTGAGAGCAGGGACTTACCTTACCAGTGCCTGTCCTCCCTGAAGCCTGGCTCTCCTCCCCTGGAGCAGGAGTGGGAATCCTCTCCTTGGCGGCAGATATGTTTGCTGCTCCCATTTCCAGAGGAGGCAGTGGGAGCAAAGGATGTGGCTTCTCAGATTCCACGAGACACGTCCTGCAGGCATGTCACAAAGATGTTCAAGTATGGGGAATTATACCCAATATCTTATAATAACCTACAATGGGATATAATCTGCAAAACAAAACCAAAAATGAATCACTGTGCTGTACACTGAAACTAACACAGTATTGTAAATAACTATACTTCATGCACCTCGGTGTTCATAGGAGCAGTATTTACAATAGCCAAGACATGGAAACAACCCAAATGTCCATCAGCAGATGACTGGTTAAAGAAGTTGTGGTGTACACACACACACACACACACACACACACTGGTTAAAGAAGTTGTGGTGTGTATACACCACACACACACACACACACACACAATGGAATACTACTTAGCCATAAAAAGAATTAAATAATGCCATTTGCAGCAACATAGATGGACCTGGAGATTGTCATTCTAAGTGAAGTAAGCCAGAAAGAGAGAGGAAAATGCCATATGATATTGCTTATATGTGGAATCTTAAAAAAGGGGGGGACACAAATGAACTTATTATATATAACTTAGATGATTAATTTCTTGGATATGTATAAGTACATTTGACTGTCCTTTATGATTGGATTACTACATTTATTCTTATTTTGTGGTTGGCTTTATTCCTGTGATAACTATATAAGTTTAAAAGGCTAAAGCTCTAAACTGTCCTTAGAAACAATGAACAGTGCATATATGTAAATTTTAAAATGATTTTCTCTCTCAATGTGTATAAATAAACTGTTTACCAAAAAAAAACTATACTTCAATAAAAATTTTTTTTAAGTGTCCAAAGTAATGTTTGTTCATTTTAAAAATCACCTGTAGCTTCTTCACTGAGGCACTTTAGCATTTTGTCATGTTATCTTTCTGGTCTATTTTTCCATTTAGAAACCTCTGTGAGCTATAGCTCTCCCTCATGAAATGTTTAACAACAGTTCACCACCTCAGAGGTTGTTCAGAATTTTAGAGCCTGTGATGACAGTTAAAATCTATCTATCTTCCACATCAGATTCTGCCCCCGTAAGTTGTTTTGTTTTTTTTTTTAAATACCACATTCAGGATGCACCTAACAAAAACGTGTTTCTGTTTCATGGTTCAGTTTTACTCTGGAATCTGGCAGTTTTCCTAGAGGGGGCACAGCACCCTCTAGTGTAGCCTTGGGGTGTCTGGCCCCTAGGATCTGGGTACTTGATCTCCCCAGGGTGTGAGCGGAGGAGGACCAAATGCCGAGAGTTGTCTTCTCCCACCTGGCAGCCTCAGCAGGCGCCCAGGACCCTGGCGGCACCTGTAGTCAGAGGCCACCGCAGCTGCCTTCCCTGTGCCCCAGAAATGAGTGAAGCACTTACTGCTTTTATAACCAGAAGAATTACTGTCTTTTGGAATGTGTGGACCTGCCAAAAATATACTTTACTCTGTTCTTATCCCTGCATCTCTGGGGAGGGATGAGCTTTTATGTGGTTAGGAGAATGGACTCTGGAGCTGGACTGCCTGAATTCAGGGTCCCTCTGTACCACTTAGGAGCCGTGTGACCCTGAATACTTACTTATCTTCTCTTTGTCTCAGTTTACTGACTTATCTGTGAAGACAGTGACAGTATACTTGTTTCATGGCGTTGTGGAGAATTTCTCAGGTTAAAACAGAAAGTGCTAGAACATTGCCTGGAGTAAAATGCGCACCTGGAGTAAAATGCACACCAGCTTCTCCAGGGCAGAAGTTCCTTCCAGGGTGGGGGCTCTGGCTTGCCTTTGTGGTGCCGGGGCAGTGACTGCTTCAGGGCCCTCGGAAGGCGCTGTCCCAGGGGGAGGCACACGGACAAGCGCGGCCCCGGTGTGGTGGGGGTGTGATGAGACGCGGGGAGGGGGAGGTGTGAGAGAATGGAGAGGCTTGCAGGCCGTCTTAGTTCCCTCAGGCATCTTTACCTTAGTTTCTGGAATTCCCAAGGGAAGGGAATGGAGCTGAAATAGTGGCCATGGCACCCCTTCTCCTCCCTGCCTCTCCTGCCCGCTCTGCTCCGCCTCGTCACTGTTGTGCAAGGTTAGAAGCACCCAGAGACCCAGCAGCAGAGTCAGACTCTGGCAGAAGGCCACACGCAGGTCAGGAGAGCCACATCCGAGAGGACACGCTTGCTAACCAGGCTCCCTCTCCCGGGAACACTGGGAACTGCCAGCCCCGCCAGCCCTGCGGAGGTTCTACAAAGGGAGGAAAGAGAAAGCCCGCCTCTGGCCCTGCAGCAATGCCAGCTTTCACTGGCTGTGTGGTCCCTGCTCAGTTTCCCCAGCCCCTCGGGAGCTGTGAGGCCGGGCAGCGTCCCGTCAAAGGCTGCACTGGTTTGGGGTCTGTGCCTGGGCCACTCCTGGCAGCTCTGTCCGGGACTGACACAAACGGCAAGGTTGGGGTGACCTTGGGTCTCTTCTCAGGGGTCCCTGAGCTGGCGAGGTGGCCTTGCCCACTGCTGCAGCTCACACCCAGCCCCACACGGCACAGCCCCTCTCCCAGTGGACCTCCCCTCACTGCAACTTCTGGTTTCTATGGAAACTCGGAAAGACCTGCAGTTGTGGCTTTTTGAACTCTAAAATGGGAGCAGAGGTTTGAGATGGGATGGGACAGCACCGAAAATACATGTCTCCGACCAGGGATTTGGGCAGAGAGGGATGGGAAGTTCTTTGAAATAGAAAAGTGGCACCGCCATCCCAGCACACCCTTAGCAGCGCTCCACGTGGCCTCTCGCAGTCTCCTGGGGTCTTGGAGACAAGGTCAGAGCCTGAACTCGTCAGGTCGTCCAGGGGAGTGAACGCAGCTGGCGTTGGCTGAATGCTTCCTGTGCACCAGGTGCTCGGAGACCGTCTATGCTCTGAGCGCCAGCCTGGGTACGTGTCCAGCGGGTTTAACACCCAGGCTCACTCTCATTGGGATGATGGACTTGTGTTCCCTGTAGGAGAATCTCTGTCGCTTGTTGATGGCGGGCCCATTGCCTCCCCCTTACTTTTTTGTAAGTCACATACCCCTAATAGTGGGGCTTGTTTTGGTGACCTTGAGCCAGTGTCTCCCTTTTCGGTATCTCAGTTCTCCCCTCACAGAGGTCACCTTTCCAGGCCCCGGGACTTGGGGTAGAGAGTGACTGTGAGGAGTGTTCAGGTGGGCGTTGTTTGAGGGAACAGCTCTCTGTCCCCGTGGCTTAGGGTCTTAGAGGTGCCTATGTGAAGGATGTGGGCAGTCAGACGTAGCCGGTATCATGATGCAGTGAAGGACTGCGGAGGGGCAGCCCCAGGTTTGGGGAGCCAGCAAAGAAGACCCGCTGACCCAGTGGAGAGGTGTCCCCTGCCCAGGCTGTTGTGGGGATCCAGTGTCTGCAGAGGGAGCGGGCTGTCCTGGGGCTGCTGGGTGTCCCTGGAGGGATGGGTCAGGTGCTTGCTGTGCAGTTGGCCAGGCTCCAGAAGCTGGCCATCCTGAGAGTTACTCAGCAGCCTGCAGCCCTCCGCAGCGCAGTGGATGAGGAGCCAGCTGCGGCTGGTCGGGAAGGATAGCCCAGATTATAAGGTGGTTCCGGTTGATAGCAGGCCTCAGGGTGACCGACAGCCCAGTGTCACGCTCCTCCTCTGGCCGACTCTACTTGGTGCTCAGCAGCAGGGTCGGAGGGCTAGTGCTTGCGGAAGGTGGAAAACAGATTTCACTCACAGCAAGATGTTTTGCTCTTTGTGGAATGGGCTGTTAAATCTCTCGTTAAAGGAGGCCGTATGTGATCTGTCATTTAGCCACACTTTTCAGTGTGTTCAGAGTTACCTCCGGGAAGCGGTGTGTTTGCCTTCAAAGAGGGACGGTACCTGGAGTGCGACTCTATCTAGGTGCCGTCAGAGGGTGTGTACGGTTAGGATTTGTGGACTTAGCTGTGTGCATGTCACGTCTCACTGAGACGCTGGAGAAAGCTGCATTCTGTCGTGACTTGAGAGGCCCTTCTCTCACCTGTGCTCCCTTTACAGCTGAAACTGGAGGACCGCTCCGTGGTGCCCCGGGATGTGGTCCGGCACATGCGATCCACTGTGAGTCCTGCGTCCCACCCAGTGGGGGGTTGCCTGGGGCTTGTCTGGGCCAGGGCCCCTGGTGGCCGGCGCTGGGCGCCTGCTCGGGCCTGGATGCCTTCTCCTCCCCAGGACAGCCAGTGCGGCACTGTGATTGACGTCAGCATCGACTGCGCGGTCAAGCTCATCGGCACCAACTGCATCATCTACCCTGTCAACAGCAGGGA
Organism: Camelus ferus; assembly: GCF_009834535.1. Taxonomy (NCBI): domain Eukaryota; kingdom Metazoa; phylum Chordata; class Mammalia; order Artiodactyla; family Camelidae; genus Camelus; species Camelus ferus. Next base: position 24,189,478 of record NC_045711.1, read on the forward strand.
CCTCCAGCACATCTGGGTGAGCCAGCCCCACCTGCCCGCCCCCTGCTGATCAACCCACTTGGGCCTCTGGTTCTCTCCGCGGCACAGAGGTGCTGCACCTTCCCAAGTCAGACAGCAGGGCCCAGCGGTCAGCTCGCTCCCTTGGAGCCTGATCGCCGCTTCTCATGAGTCAGCCATTTAATAAACACGAGGTCGGGACAAGTCCTTATGTCTCCAGCATGGATTACTGGTGTCCTTTCTCCTCTGATGCTTTTCTTTGGGGGGAATCAGTTTATTTTCAATCACTTTTTAAATGACTTCACACTTACTGAAAAGCTGTGGGTACCTGTTTCTCCCTGCGGCATCCAGGTTCCTCAGCTGTTGACGTTTCTCTCCATTTGCTCCAGCATCTTTCCTCCTCTGTGTCTCTCTCTCTCCAACCCCCCCTTTCCTGAAACATTTGGAAGCAAGCTACAGATACGATGTCCCATGACCCCTAACCACTACAGTGTGTATTTCCCAAAACCTGAAACCCTCTCCTGTTTAACCACCATCCAGCCCCCAAATTAGGAAGTTGATACACTACTGTCCAATCCACAGACCCCATTCAGTTGTCCCCACAATATCATTTTTCCCTTTCTGACCCTGATTCCATCAGGAAGACACTTGGCATTTAGTTGTCAACTCTTTGATCTCCTCCAGTTGGGAGCAGTTCCCCAGTCCTGCTTTGTCTCCCATACCCCAGTGACCCTGACCAGCCTCGGGCCCTGCGTTCTCAGCAGGACTGCCCCAGAAGTGCCACTGAGCTCTTCCTGGCCCAGAACGTCCCCTGGCCGCAGCGGGGGCATGTTCACTTTGCTCCCCAGTCATGCTGGGTTCTGCCGAGCCGCTCTGCCGTGAAGCCAGCACGCACCCCATTGCAAGTGATTGTATCAGTTTGTGGGGGGATATTCTGGGATTGTGCCAATAAGTTGGTGCTTCTCAGACCCCAGTCTGCCAGCCTTCGCTTCCATTAACAATTCCCACCTGGACCAGCGAGTATTCTGATGCCGCTAAATGGTGGTTTTATGACTCCATCATTGCCTGCTTGTCTTTATTAGTTTGGCATCTGCTGTATGCAAGAGCTGTACTTTCTGCCCCATTTATTTATTCATTTTTTTACATCAGTATAGAAGCAGAGATTTCTGCTTTATTCAGTTGGCTGTAATCCATTACTGTCATTATTTGATTTGTTGCTCAAGTGATCCTAGATTCTGGCCAGTAGGAACCCTCAAGCTGGCATCTGTGTCCTTTTGACATGTCCCTACCATTTTTTTTTGAATACTTTTTTACTTTCCATCTCGTATTTTTTCTGATTCATCCCTGGAATCAGCCGTTTCTCCAGGGAACCCTGGTCCTTTTCAGAGGATAGAACCCGATGCAAGTTGGGCGCACGAAGTGCTGCTGGGCCCTCTTCGGGGCGGTGCTGGGAGACACACATCTGCGTATGTGCATGGGCGCGTGCACCTCAGTGCGCCAGTGCTGTTCTGTGCGTGTGCTGAGATACGCGAGATCGTCTTAATCCCTCCAGCTCCGGTTCAGCACCTGATTCTCCCCGCCCCCCTCCGTGTTAGTGAGGACCTTCCCGGCGGTGAGACCTGGCTCAGCACCCTCAGCATAGTTGTCTGTTACTTACATCCCTTTACTTACTTGTCCGTGTAACCAGCCTCCCCAACCCACTCCCTCTCGTGTGTCCTGTGTCCTTGGACTCCAGTCAAGCTTCTGTCTCTCTGTGACTCTCCCATCACTGCCAGGCAGCACCACTGCCCCCTCACCCACTGGGAAGGGAGTTGCGGTGCAGTGTGAGCTTGTTGGAGAAAAGCCTGCTGAAACAGTCACTAGGTCCAACCCATCTAGAGCCAAGAGCAACGGGTGTCCTGGACACCAGTGTCTTTGGTCATCTCTCACTCTGTCCCCTTGGCCTGCAGCCCTTCATGTACGGGGACTACATTGCCTATGACTGCTGGCTGGGGAAGGTCTACGACTTGAAGAACCAGATCATCCTGAAGCTGTCCAATGGTGCCAGGTGCGGCTCTCATCGCGAAGGAGCTGTCATTCGGCGGGGCAGCCTGTGGCGGGAAGATGGGGGTGTTTCCTCTTGGGGCCTGTGTGATGGGTTTCCTCGGGGCCGTGCCAGGGGCTGCAGGCCTTCAGAGCCTCACGTCTCAGGACCTGACCCTGGACTGGTCTCCTTGTCAACCCGGCCTGGTTCTCTGGCTCAGTTTCTGGCTCTGCTCTGTCTTGGCCTGGGGAGAGGAACATTGTCATTTAGGGTCCCTGCGAGGGGCTAATGCTTTATTTAGGCATCTTAATGGTGGTGAGCACTCAGATACAGGGGTGGAATTTTCTTTGCTTTAGGAGAATTACTGGTACCAGTGCAGAGACTGAGGCATGGGCACAGGGTAAATTGAACCATTTTAGGACATTTTGACATATTAATGCCTCGGGATAACTGTGAGATACTGACTAACACCACAGTGGGTCCGGGCTGCCTCGCCTCCCCTGAGACTCAGGCGCCGTGTCCTGATGCAGACCAAGCCCCTGTTCCCTGTTGCAGGTGCTCCATGAACACTGAAGATGGCGCCAAGCTCTATGACGTCTGTCCACATGTCAGCGACTCTGTACGTTTGCTCCATCTGAGGAGGCGTGGGGGGCAGGGGGGTGTCCAGTCTCATGTTCCTCAGCCCCCTCAGCTGTGCAGGAAGGAATTCTCAGCACAGAGCGTGTAGCTGGCCCAGACCAACCACTGCTTCTAGGCCAGTGCTTTCCTAGAAAAGGGGCGGGCGTGTATCAAAAGGTCTAAAAGTCTGGGTATGGCAACAAGTAGGAGAACTTTGCTTTGTTAACTCTTTTCTCATCCTTTTCAAATCTCCCATTTTCTTGAGTGTATGCAGTATTTTCCTGCAATACGACATTTTAGAACAATAGGACATGACACAAGTTGTAAATAAGTATACCAAGGGAGTGTGTGTGATCACACAGGTTTGGGGACCCCTGCCATTTAGAGCTTTAGTCCTCAAAGTCACCCTTGGACCAGCAACATTGTTGTGGCCTGAGAGCTTGTCAAACAGAATGGGTCAAACGTGCATTTCAGCACGATCCCTGGCGATTTGTGTGTACCTCAGGTCTGAGATATGTTGCTTCAGAGCCCTAGGGAGTGTGGAGCACGGAGGCCTGTGGTGGGGGCAGGAGGGGCCGGGTGAGGCGTGGAGAGGGCAGGCACAGAGTGGGGGGGTGCGGGAGTGGAGTGCACCAGCCTGAGGAGGCACTGCTCACAGGGACTCTCCTCTGGCCCCAAATCCTGCAGGGTCTCTTCTTTGATGATTCCTACGGCTTCTACCCGGGCCAGGTGCTCATCGGCCCTGCCAAGATCTTCTCCAGTGTGCAGTGGCTGTCAGGGGTCAAGCCCGTGCTCAGCACCAAGAGCAAGTTCCGAGTGGTAGTGGAAGAGGTAGGGACGGGTGCGGAGTGGGAATGAGGACCTTGACCTCTGCGCCCAGGAGCTGAGCTTCTGCCCAGTCTTCCTTGCCCAGAGTGGACCTGCACTGAGGGTAAAGGGAATGAAGGCTGTGGCCACAGGGTCACCAAGAGGCAGATGTCGTCCAGCCTGACTGACCCAGACTGAGCAGGATAGGACGGGGGGAGTGGCAGGTCTGCTGGGCCCTGACTGGTGGTGAGGAGGCAGCAGTGAGGGTGTCCATACTTGGTGCTGCACTAAGATGAAGACCTGCTCCCTGCTGTGGAGGTCAGCTGGGGTCTGGACAGCTGCTGAGAACCTGCTGACAGTGGCCCTGTCTTGCCCGCCATCCCCAGGTGCAGGTTGTAGAGCTCAAAGTCACATGGATTACCAAGAGCTTCTGTCCAGGGGGCACGGACAGCGTCAGCCCCCCACCCTCTGTCATCACCCAGGAAAACCTAGGCAGGTGAGTGGCCCAGCATGCCCCCGCTGCCACCACCCCAAGGACTCTGCCTGGGCCACAGTCACAGGCGTAGGGGGCTGAGGATACCGCTGGCCCAGCCCCCGCTTCTCCCCCTCCCCTCCCAGGGTGAAGCGTCTCGGATGCTTTGACCATGCTCAGCGGCAGCTTGGGGAGCGCTGTCTGTATGTCTTCCCAGCCAAGGTAGAGCCGGCCAAGATTGCCTGTGAATGTCCAGAAAAACACTGCGCCCAGGGGGAGGGCTCTATGGCCAAGAAGGTATGTCCTTGGGGCTGGGGCTTGGCGGGCGTTTGAGGAACTGGCCTTGAGCCATTTCCACAGCCAGGAAGGTCTGTGCTTTAGGCCTTGGGGGGGAACCCTGATGACCCTTGCAGGCCAGTTAGGTGTGTATAGCCGTCACCCCTCAGACCAAGCTGCCTGGGGTCTGGCCTTCCGGGGAGTCCCACACGTCCAGGGCGGGGCCCGTCGGCCCTGCTCCCCACAGCTCCCGCCCCCCTGCTCTGTGCCCGCAGGTGAAGCGCCTCCTCAAGAAGCAGGTTGTGAGGATCATGTCCTGCTCCCCGGACGCCCAGTGCTCCCGGGACCACTCCACGGAGGACCCCGGCAAGAAAGCGGGGGCCAAAGCCAGGAGTGAAACGGGGTCCGCCAGCCCTGAGGAGACGCCGGATGGGTCCACCAGCCCTGTGGACATGCAGGACGAGGGGCCCGACGAGGCCCACGAGGCGGGTGAGCAGCTGCCCCCCTTCCTGCTGAAGGAGGGTGGGGACGACAGGCTGCACTCGGCTGAGCAGGACGCGGATGATGAGGCCGCCGACGACACAGACGACACCAGTTCTGTGACCTCCTCCGCCAGCTCCACCACCTCCTCCCAGAGCGGCAGTGGCGCCAGCCGCAAGAAGAGCATCCCCTTGTCTATCAAAAACCTAAAGCGGAAACACAAGAGGAAGAAGAATAAAATCACCCGGGACTTCAAGCCGGGGGACAGGTAAACTGAGCCTGAGACCGTCCCCCTGGCTCCCCACACAGGCGCACACATGATCTGCAAGCCCTGTGAAGATGGGCATCCGGCCAATATGATGTTGGTGCCTGGGGTTGGCCAGGTGGAAAGGAGGGACCTGGGAGGGGAGCAGGGGGTGGGACAGGGGCCATTCCCAGAGGAGGTGGCAGGGCATGGAAACGGGAGCGTCCGCTGACTTTCTTCCCTCTGGCCTAATGCTAAGAGTTGCAGGTTAGCAAGCCCATGGGGGTGGGGGTTAGAGAGAGTACCTGCCCTTCCTGTGGGGAGCATCTGGGAGGCCTGGCTTACTGGCCCTGCCCTGCAGGGTGGCGGTGGAGGTGGTGACCACCATGACGTCAGCAGACGTGATGTGGCAGGATGGCTCCGTGGAGTGCAACATCCGCTCCAACGACCTCTTCCCTGTGCACCACCTGGACAACAACGAGTTCTGCCCCGGAGACTTCGTGGTGGACAAGCGAGGTAGTGCCGCCCCAGGACGTCCCCGCCCAGGGCCAGGGTGGGACTTTGGAAGAATGGGCAGGAGGTCTGGGTCAATGAGACTCCCCCTTTAAAGGTGGCTTATTCTATCGAAGATCGGGGGAGCCTTTCTGGTCTCCCCTGACCAAGCCCCAGAACCAGTGAGTCCTGTGCCCTGCTGTGGTTGACATGCAGTGGGTGACGGGGTGGCAGGTTCACTGCCAGGGCTCCTTAGCCAGTTACGTCTCCTCCTCTGGGTTCCCAGTCCAGAGCTGTCCGGACCCCGCTGTCTACGGTGTGGTGCAGTCTGGGGACCACGTGGGCCGCACCTGCATGGTGAAGTGGTTCAAGCTGCGGCCGAGTGGGGACGACGTGGAGGTGAGTGTGTGCTGCCCCGTGCGTCCCCTTCCCGGTGGGCTCTGGTGGGCTGGGTGGAGGGCCCCTGGGCTCACAGCCCCTTCCTGTGCCCCAGCTGATTGGGGAAGAGGAAGACGTGAGCGTCTATGACATCGCCGATCACCCTGACTTTCGGTTCCGCACAACTGATATCGTCATCCGGATTGGCAACACTGAGGATGGAGCACCTCACAAGGAGGATGAGGTACCCTCCTTCCCAGTTCTGGTTCCTGCTCCTTGTCCAGTGCAGCAGCTGCAGTACTGGGTGGTGCCACCAGGTGGCTCCAGGAGCCGAGGCTGGCAAGTCCTCTGGGCTGCTTGTCTACCCAAAGCACCTTCCCCAGGAGAGCAGCTGCCCACAGTGGGGCTGCCACTCAGCCTGACCACCTGCACAAGGACTCACCTGCCTGCTGGATAACACCTCATTCACACAGCTGCTCCCTGAGCTCCACTGGTTGTTTATCAGGGAAGCCCAGCTCCTTGCCATAAGTGCTGTGAGCATGTGCTGTAGGAGCCCAGGAAAGGCTTGGGGAGGTGGCGTCTGAGCTGGGCCTTGGAGAACAAGCGAGGACATTGGGTGGGGTCAAGCAGATTCCAGACAGCGGGAGAGTGGGAACAGAAGTCCCAAGGCTGGAACCCCATCCTGGGACTACCAGAAGCTTAGAGAGACTGGAAGGCAGGAAGGGAGTTGGGGGTTCAGTGGACAGCAAGGCTGGAGATGTTTCAACCAAAGGGTTCCCTGCTCCAGTTACTCACAGTGGTTTCTGGCTGGCGCCCACATCCCTTCCATTCTCACGGCTTCGCCTTTGCCCACATTCCTGGAGAGCTGCACCTTTGACCCTGTCCCATTTGCCCTGCAGCCGTCGGTAGGCCAGGTGGCCCGTGTGGATGTCAGCAGTAAGGTAGAGGTGGTGTGGGCTGACAACTCCAAGACCATCATCCTACCCCAGGTAAGACCTTCCAAGATGTGAACCACTTGGCCCCAGACTGGCAGCTGGGCTGGGAGCTCAAGGAACAGGAAGACAGTCTCTTGGATCTTCCTGGCTTGGGAGTCTTCTCTTGGGTAGTGGGTGTCAGGGAAAGCTTGAAAGGAAGGGCAGTATTATATCCAAAGCCCCGGGGTGAGAGGGTCAGGAGAGCGGGGCAGTCCGCAACTGGCTGGTCAGTCTTGCCCCACCTGGCAGGTGCCCCAGATTCCCAGGGGCATGTAGATTTTTACAAACTTCCCAGATTTGCCTGGATCCCCACCTCACTATGCTAGGGAAATGCAGTTTGCTTCCTACAGGAGAGAGCTTCCCATTGACATTTCTAGGAAAACTTTCACAGATAAGGAAGAGATAGCAAATGGGTTTTGAGTGGCAGGGCTGTTCTCAGCACCGTTTCTTTCCCCTTCATTTGAGCTGATCCTGACACCCCACCTCCCCTCTCCTAGCGCAGCAAGGGGTGGGGAGGGAGTGGCTTGCCCCTCATCCAGGAGGCCATTCCAGGGACAGACCGGGATGTGACACTGCCCAGCTGTCCTGCACCTCCCCCTCCTGTCACATGTTCGCAGCTCCCAAGGCAGTCCCACAAGGGGTGCTGACCAAGTACACTCAATGGCAGGGAGACTGGAACAGGCTGTTGGCTGGGCCTCGGGCCCAGCAGGTGGGGCTGGGGTGGGTAAAGGTGCCTCCCAGAGGCCTAGGGACCACCTAGCTCAGAGGCCTGCCTGCAGAGGCCCAAGCAGAAAGGGGAGGAAGGGTGGAGTTAGCCGCTGAGGCCTCAGTGCTTCCGATCACCATCAGCTCCCAGGGTTGGGGTCCCCAGCAGAGCGCCTCTGAGTTGCCCGCGCCCCCCCCCTTTCCCCAGCACTTGTACAACATCGAGTCTGAGATCGAGGAGTCAGACTACGACTCAGTAGAAGGCAGCACCAGTGGGGCATCCTCGGACGAGTGGGAAGATGACAGTGACAGCTGGGAGACGGACAATGGGCTGGTGGAAGATGAGCACCCCAAGATTGAAGAGCCCCCCATCCCAGCCACTGAGCAGCCAGTGGCCCCGGAGGAGGACAAGGGAGTGGTGATCAGTGAGGAGGCTGCCACGGCCGCCATCCAGGGCGCTGTGGCCATGGCCGCCCCTGTGGCTGGGCTGATGGAGAAGGCTGGCAAGGACGGGCCGCCTAAGAGCTTCCGGGAGTTGAAAGAGGCCATCAAGATCCTGGAGAGCCTCAAGAACATGACGGTGGAGCAGCTTCTGACGGGCTCGCCCACCTCCCCCACTGTGGAGCCTGAGAAACCCACTCGGGAGAAGAAGTTTCTGGATGACATCAAGAAGCTGCAGGAGAACCTCAAGAAGACCCTGGACAACGTGGCCATTGCAGAGGAGGAGAAGATGGAGGCAATGCCAGACCCCGAGCGTAAGGAGGACAAGCCCGAGGGGCAGTCACCGGTGAAGGCCGAGTGGCCCAGCGAGACCCCGGTGCTGTGCCAGCAGTGCGGTGGCAAGCCCGGGGTCACCTTCACCAGCGCCAAGGGCGAGGTCTTCTCGGTGCTGGAGTTCGCGCCCTGTGAGTCCGCCCTGCTTGTGTTAACACATCTGGAAGCCAGGTGGCCGAGTCCCAGCTGCCGCCCGGGGGAGGAAACCATTTCCCTGGTGTGGTCACCTGTCCCGATGCCAGGAGAGGTGGGTGGGAAGCGTGTGGGTTTATTCAGCTGTCTGGGGAGTGCTTCCTGCAGCTGCTCCCTCCGGGCCAAGCTTCCCAAGGGCAGCAACTGCATTTCCAGATGCAGTCCCCAGAGCTCGCCGTGAGGGGCTGACCATTCTCCTTCCCCCTCCAGCAAATCACTCTTTTAAGAAAATTGAGTTCCAGCCTCCAGAAGCCAAGAAGTTCTTCAGTACAGTACGGAAGGAGATGGCACTGCTGGCTACCTCGCTGCCTGACGGCATCATGGTCAAGACTTTTGAGGACAGAATGGCAAGTAACCTGGTGTGGGCTTGGCGTGGGCCGGTGCGGATGAGCTGTGCGGATGCTCGCTGCCTGAGGGGCTGCCCACAGCTCCTTAAACAGGCTCAGGCAGGTGAGCCACAGGCCCGACAAGAGTCCCATGTGTGTCTCTAGACCACATGCTCCTCCTTTTCAAAGTTAGCTTTAAATTGTATAATTATTACCTGAATCTTCTTTTTTTTTGAAAAATCAGAACATTACAGAAAAAGCTAATAACATTGCCTTTGACCCACCCTCGCCCTGTCCCCAGGCCGAGGGGCCGTCAAGAGTTTCACGGGTCTTCTTCCAGATGATCTTTGTATATTTTTATGTGTTCACGCATCGCCACAAACACATCCTATTTTGTGTGATTTGTTCTGTAGGAACAGCACATTTGCGTACCCATCATCTGTAGCTGGCTTTTTTTCTCACTCAAAAGGGTAATTTTTGAGGCCTACCAGTGTTGACTCGGCGATGTAGTTCATTACTTTTTGGCTACAGAATATTGTGGCCTCTGTGGCCACGTGACACTGTCTCCTGCCCTCTTGTTGTGTCCTGGGCTCTGGGTTTGAGTCATACTGCTGGAGGTGTGTGAGTGCGTCCTTGTTTGTTCCAGGAAGGGATGAGCCCCATCTGTCTGCCACCTTATTTGTTCAACAGTCTTTCACTGGCCCCTGCTGTGTACCGGGCACCACATTAGATACTGAATTTGGGTGTGACCAAGGCTCCAGCTCTAGCCCAGAGCCTGGAGCAAGGGGCAAAGAAAAAGGACCACAGAGAGGGGCACTGCTGAGACAGGCCTGCAGGCGACCAGAAACCACAGGGCAGTGCCTGGAGTCCATGCGGGGTCGGGACTGCTCGAGGTTCCTGACAATACTTTTATTTTATTCGGACAATACTTTTGGTTTTCCTTGGGTTTTAGTAAAATTCCTTTTGAAAATTCTAGCCTGACTCAGCTCTGCTGAAGGAAGAAGGGGACAGTATTTTTTTGGTTCTGTTTTTTCCCCAAATCTCACTCGTAGAGTACAGGAAGTCGTCTGTTACCTTGAGCTCCGCAGAGCAGCCCCAGTGGCAAGTAATAAAGGGATTTCATGACTCCAGCCAGCACTGGACCCTTAGGGTCTTCCAGCTCATGGGTCACCCGGGCGGCGGTCCCAGCCTCACCCCAGCACACAGCACGGCTCTCTGATGTCTGGAGTCTCCCTGGTCATCTACAGCCTGTGTTTCTAGTGGTCTCCCAGAATTTTCCTGAGTTCGGATCCTCGAGTCCCTCTAGTTCCCTAAAAACAAGTGCAGCCTTACCATCCTGGAATGTTCTTTCATTCTAATTGGTTGTAATTCTTGTTTGCTTCATTGGGGATGGGGTGGTCACACCAAGTATTTTGAGGAGTGCCATGTGTAAGTAATGATTTATACGGAAAAAACCTAGTAGGCTAAAAACAAGTTTGGAAAATTCCTTTCATGCCAGGAGTTAAAGGAGCCAGGTAGGTCTACACAGAGATAGTTGCATTTAGCTTTTCTTTTGCTGGCAGTGTCTGGAGTCCCAGGGTGCTGCCTGCTCCCACTCGAGCCTCATGGTACCCTGGAAAAGTCCAGAACCAGACGCTGCGTGTGGAGGCCCACGCCGACCTCAGCTTTCCCTCCCGTTTTCCTTTAGGACCTCTTCTCCGCCCTAATCAAGGGCCCCACGCGCACCCCGTACGAGGACGGCCTCTACCTGTTTGACATCCAGCTCCCCAACATTTACCCAGCCGTGCCCCCCCACTTCTGCTACCTCTCCCAGTGCAGTGGCCGCCTGAACCCCAACCTGTATGACAATGGGAAGGTGTGCGTCAGCCTCTTGGGCACCTGGATTGGAAAGGTGGGTGCAGTGCCGGCACCCAGTCGGCAGGGGGGATCCAGTCTGGGTGGGCATCTGGGACAGAGTTGACGGCCCTGTGTGTGTGTTCCAGGGGACAGAGAGGTGGACGAGCAAATCCAGCCTTCTCCAGGTGCTCATCTCCATCCAAGGTATGGTGGGCAGGGGTGGGGTGAGGGCTGTGGAGGGCACCCCTGGCCTCGACGTCCCCCACCTCCAGTCGGCAGTTGGGCCGGCCCTGATTGGCTTCCACTCCCACAGGTCTCATCCTGGTGAATGAGCCGTACTACAATGAGGCAGGCTTTGACAGCGACCGCGGCCTGCAGGAGGGCTATGAGAACAGTCGCTGCTACAACGAGATGGCGCTGATCCGTGTGGTGCAGTCCATGACGCAGCTGGTGCGGCGGCCGCCCGAGGTCTTCGAGCAGGAGATCCGGCAGCACTTCAGCACTGGCGGCTGGCGGCTGGTGAACCGCATCGAGTCGTGGCTGGAAACCCACGCCCTGCGGGAGAGGGCCCAGGCGCTGCCCAATGGGCTTCCCAAGGACAGCAGCTCGCCAGAGCCGCCTGCTATGGCCGAGCTCTCAGACTTCAGCCGAGAAGAACCTGAGGACGGAGGGCTGGCCCCCGGAGAGGCCTCCCAGGGCTCAGACTCGGAGAGCGGTGCGCAGGGCCCGGCCTTGGCCAGCAGGGACCACACAGACCAGACTTCGGAGGCCGCGCCTGACGCCTCGGTGCCACCCAGTGTCAAACCAAAGAAGCGGAGAAAGAGCTACCGGAGCTTCTTGCCTGAGAAGAGTGGCTACCCTGACATCGGCTTCCCTCTCTTCCCGCTTTCTAAGGGTTTCATCAAGAGCATCCGGGGGGTGCTGATGCAGTTCCGGGCCGCTCTGACGGAGGCAGGCATGCCTGAGCGCACCGAGGACAAGTAGCCGCCGGCCCTCGTGGAAGGAGCGTCAGGATGGGGAGAGGCCAGCTGCTGCCTGCTCACTTCCTCCCCTGGAATCTCCCCTCTTCCCTCTGCTCCTCCGTCCCCAATGCAAGCCCCGCCACTGCCCTCTTCTTCCCAAGGTGAGTTTGATGAAGTGCAAGAAGCTTGTTGAGATGCTGCCGTTTCTCTTCCGAAGCAATCTTTCAACAGGCGGGTCTCCTGTAGCGACAAAAATCTGAACCCTCTTGCTGATTTTCCACTTGTCACCCTGGGCAGAATGCCCCAGCACTTCCTCCCTTGCCGTCTCCACCTCAGGTCGGAGGTGGGCTTTTCCTGGGGCCTGACATGCGGGAGGACTCTGGGCCCAAGTGTGTGCAGACCAGCGGGACGAGTGGGTGTGCCTTGCATGAAGTGTGGGTGGCTCCAGCCGGTCCCCTGGTCCCCTTTATCCTCTTCAGTTCCACTGTCGCTTCCTAGTGTCCCAGGCCCTCCTGCCGCCACCACCAATCATGTTCTCGTCCCCCCAACATCAACACTCTCCCTTGGGAGTTGTAGCTGCTGTTGCCGACTCCTGGCTCTACTCTGGCCTGTTTACATGGGAGAGCCCTCAGGCCTGTTGAACTCGCTCTCTAAGAGAGGCTGGGACCAGGCTGAGTTCGGGGTGACACCCAGGAGAGAGGTGGCGGCCCTCACGCGCTAACACGGAGTGAGGACCAGGGAGCTGACAGCTGTAGGTGCCTTGCTCTTCCTGCCCCACGGGGCCGGGGATCAGCAGCTCTGGCTCGAAGGCCTGACCCTCTCAGACTGAGCTGATGTCTGCTCCTTGCTCATCCCCATCCCCGGGCCCCGGGGGCAGGAGCAGCCGCACGGACAAGGCCAGGGCACATGCTGGGGCCTCCGCGTAGACTTTGTCCCTCCCACTATCAAAGGCTAGCGCTGGGAGGTGGCACGGAGCCAGCCCTCTCTCTCTGCCGAGAACGAGGCCTCCCGTCAGCCCTTCGCTGACAAGTTCCGCAGGCTCAGCGCGGTAGAGAGGCGGCCGGCAGGGCTCTCCTCCCAGAGCCGGGCCCAGAGGTTTACAGGTTTTCTAAGCGTCTGATAATGTGAAGCTCCGGGTTGAGGGGGTGCCGTTGGGCACGTCGCAGCTGTGTAATTTTCCGTGTATGTATGTAATATTTAAGAGTGAAAGAAAATAAATCTCAAAAGCAAAGATATTAACTCTTACTAGAAAAAAAAAAGACAAAAAAAGAAGCCAAAGCATGACGCGTCTTGTCCGCCTTACGCTGGCTCCACACGTGAGCTGCCACGACCACGCAGCCGGCAGTGGCGCGGGAAGGACGGCCGGAGCGCGGCCGCGGCGGCGTTCGGAGCCGAGTCGGTATCTTGTTGGAGGAAGTCCCAGAGTGATCGGTGGGGCTGTGCTTCCCAGTGCGTTGTTCACGTGGAGATGTGAATGCCTACTGCTTAAGATATCTGTATAAAGTGCTGTGTGATTAAACTTTTTTTTTACTTGCATTTTTTTCGTTTGGCTCATTACACTGTACGAAAAAGACAAGGTGGCACCATTAAACCTGCCTCTGCCATTCTTCCGGGCTCTGTCGCCTTTCTTTCCCTCAGGGGCTCCTCACACACGTTCCCCGGGGGAAGGAGAGATCCCTGTCCCAAGGAGGCTCGAAGCAGCTGCATCTCCCCGACCCGGCCTGCGCTGGAGCCTCTGCGTTTCCCGCCGGAGGATTCACAGGGGCCAGGAGACCCAGGAGATCCTGAGGATCTAGACATTCGGTGCGTCAGCGTGCTTGCCTCTGAGCAGGGCCTGTATTCTACTCCTCAAGAGCCACTGCTTAGCAGAGTGTTGTCAGCAACTGTGCGGTCCCCCAGGGCCTGTGACTGACCAGTTCCGCCAGTTCAGTTCCTTCCAGATGCTGGCGGAGCTGACTTCGCTTCACCTGGCCTGGACTCTAAGCCAGATGGGTTCCTCACTTTGGGAGATTGGCATCCGCCCCTCCCTGCTGCTTCCTTTTAACTCCTGTGCAACACTCCCCTTAATGAGGATGGGGTGGGGTAGGGCAGGAGAGGCCTGGGGAGCCCTAGAGACCCCTGGGAGGGATGACAGACTTCTTTTAAAAAGGGAGCAGCTGCCTGCCATTCCGACTTCTGTTGCTCTTTGCCAGTTTTCCCCAGTGCCCCTAACTCATTTTCACTTTTCACTGAGACTAGCTGGCTGTGTGGCCCTGGGTAAGACATACTCGCTCTGAGCCTGTCTTCCTCCTGGTGGGGAGAGGCAGTTGTCTCCAGGCCAAATGTGGTATAATCACCACTGGGGCAGGCCCCCCACCCCCCGACCCCACCGCAAAAGCAGCCTGGACCAGCTCTGGTCCTGTGTCCACCACCAAAATGGCTATTCCCAGGGGCCAGTACCCCACGTCGCCCAATCCAAGAGGCACCATTGGGCATCACTAACGTTAAGTTCTAGAGCCCTGGCAGAAGCAAGACCCCAACCCCCAACCCCTAGGACAAGACCAGTTGGCTGGGAATGTCACTTTATTTGGATTTGATTCAGGGGGTGGGGTTCCCATAACAAAATAGAGTGGCTGCCACAGGCAGCGAGGCCCAACCAGCTGGGCTCTGGGCCCAGGACCTCATTCTGGCCTTTGGTGGGCAGAGTCTGGCCTTGCCCCACTTCATCCTCCTCCTCCCCACCCCCACATGAGCTGCAGGCAGGCCCTCCAGTCCCGGGGGAGGAGGGAGGCTCCTGAGCGCCAGGTAAACCGAAACAACAGACAAGCCCCAGCAAGGCCCATGGAGTTATGGGTGCTCTTCCAGAGCTGGCCTTTGCTGGGGCTTCCAGCTGGGTGGGGGCTGTGGCCCCAGAGAGGGTGGGGATTCCATGTGGCCACTGACCATCCAGAAGCAGTTTGGTTGCACCTGGCCCTGCACAGCCTCGCTGACCACCGATTCCCCATCGACAGCAAACACACCCTTCCCATCCTTGGGCTCCAGGCGGAAGGCAACCACAGGCACGTACACCAAGTAGGGACACTCACACTCCATGTGCCTGCCTTTCTCCATGGCCAGGAAGAGGCGCAGCAGCATGGCCCGCGACACACCTGCCCGCACATAGAACAGATGCATCGCGCCGGCCGCGCAGCGGCCCATGGGTGCAGTAAACATCTCACTGCCCAGGTGTGAGTGCAGCAGCGCCAGCACCAGCACAAAGTCCTGCTCCGGCGCCACAGTCCAGTAAGAGGGCACCGGCTCCTCCAGGGGCACCAGGTGGGTGTCCACGGGGCCTTGCTGGGCCTGCTGGACCCGATCAGGGGAGGGGAACGTCTTGGAGACCACTGTTTCTACAGGGAGGTAGGCCAGGCGGCCCTGGTAGGTGCGCAGGGTGGCCAGGCGCAGGAAGGTGCCCAGAGTGAAGCGCCTCTCGCCCAGGCACCGGAACTTCTCACTCTCTACATCCACGTCAGCAATAAACCCCCAAGCCAGGCTGAGCACGGAGAAGAGGCGCAGCCCCGAGGCCGTCTGCAGGGACAGCAGATCCATGGGCGCCAGCAGCCGGCTGCACAGCAGCCGTGTGCAGTTGGTCAGGAGGGCTTCGTTTGTCACCTGCTCGTAGCTGCAGGGGAAAAAGTCAGATGGGATGGTCAGGAACCCTCATACAAGCCCCTTCCTCTTCCGGGGAGCTGGGGTAGGCAAAGTGACACTGAGTCCCTAGGGGGTTTGTAGGAAGGACAGATGGAGCAGGTGGAGGCAGCCAGTTGAAGTCACCAGGAAGGGCCCCAGAACTGGGGGTCGAGACCCCAGGGAAGAGGGGATGGAAGTTACCCCAGCACTTGGGAACTCAGAAAGCCTGGCAGTAGGGTGGCACTGGGGAAACTGGGGCCCACTCTGGCCCCGGGCTCTCACCCGGCATAATGGTTCAAAGATGCTGCCAGCGCATTGCCAGAGCCAGCTGGGAGGCTGCACAGGGGCTTCCGGATGGCGGTCTCCCAGTCAGGCCGCTCCATGAGCCCGTTCACCACCTGTGGGAGCACAGTTGGCCCCAGCCTGAGAAGCACCCTTCCCCCGCGACCACAACCCAGCTTCCTGGTGGGGGCCTCACCTCGTGCATCAGCCCGTCTCCAGACATGACCACCAGTGCGTCCCAGCGGCCCAGCTCCTCCGCCCGCACCAGCTCCCGGGCGTGGTTCCGCCGCTCTGCGGAGAGACAGGGAGGCTATCAAGGTGGGGTTGTGGTGAGGGAGTGGTCCCTGGCAGGGGAAGCTCCCTGCACCCCCTGGGGAGGCACTCACCAGTGAGCATCAGCGTGAAGGAGACATCGGCCTGGGCCAGCAGGGGCTGCACGTGGCTCCGGAACAGTGGCAGGGCCTTGCCTTTGCCCCCTCGCGGGTTCAACAGCACCAGCACGTGGCAGGGCCGTGGGAGCAGGTTCAGGGGGCCCACCGCTGTAGAGAAGCCCGAAAAGGCCATGTCTCCAACTGGCCACTAGAGGCCTGAGGATCACAACAGGAGCACTGAAACGCGGTGCATGAAATCCCCGCGTGATTGATTCAATAGAGTCTGGCCAGAGGCAGCGGCCTTCAGGGGGGAGCTCCAGCGAGGGTGCCGCGACCCCACCCGGCCCTTTTAGCTCAGGCCTGGCCAGCTTATGGCTAGGGGGGATGGAGTTGGGGAGTGTTTTCTCCAGCGTCCCCAGCCCTTCTCTTTTGTCACACTGACTCTGGCCATCATTCCTGGTGAAAGAGAATGGATCCCCCAACAGACGTTCCCGGCCAAGCCCCCACAAACCTGCGTCCATGACCTCGACCCGTGGCTCCGCCTGCCGGGGGATCCCCGGCGCTGTCGCGGAGCTGTGCGCGGCAGCGGCTCCTGCATTCAGCTCCTTATCGGTGCTGCCCAGGCGGGCGTCGCGGTGCTGGCTGTAGGGCTCGCCCTCTCCGCCGGCAGCCGGGGCTGTGGGGGCACCCGCGTCATTCTCTGCGGTTGCCGGATCTGAGGGAGAGGAGACAGCGCTGGTGGAGTCCGGAACGGCCTCCTGAAGTGGGGGGCGCCCCGCTAGATCCTTGGACCACGGGCGGGAAGCCGCGCGCTCCGGCATCTCCCAGTTTTCCGAGAGGTCCGGAGAGCCGAGGTCCAGTGCCACCAAAGGTTCTCCTGTCCTAGAACTAAGCCCCCACCCCCAGAAGTGAAGGGTCCCTCTCTCTGGGGCTTCGGGTTCTGGCCCGACGATGAGTCAAAGCCCCGTGGCTCTCTCCGGGGAATCAGCTCCTCATCCTCTGGGTGTTGCCAGGGGGAGGGGAATCCAGTTGCGTAAAAATCCCAGAACTTGAGCGGACATCGCAGGCAATGAAGTTCGGGGCTAGCGATCCCCGCCCCGAAACAGCCGGGTCGTCGGGTCTTCTACACTGAGTTCCGGAGCGGCCGGGGTCGCCGCGCCCGCCTCCAGGGGCCGGGCTCAGCCGTGCCGCGCGCCGGGCTCCTGGGAGCAGCGTCGGAGTCGCGCATGGGCTCAGCCGGAGCCCGGCCGCCAGCCGCCGCCTCCCTCAGCCAGAACCGAATGGGCGCTGAGGCCATGCACCGCATGGCCAGTTCCCTCCGCCGCCCAGGAGCCAGGGGTGGAGAGAGGGCAGGGCTAGCAGCCAGCCCTACCCAGTCGGTCTGGTTTGCTGGGGACTCGCCACCTCCGTTCCCCACAGTGGCCAAGGGCGGTACGCAGCTCCTCCTGGGCTCAGCCTCGCGTCTGAGGGACTAGTGGAGGGCCGGGCAAACACTGCACGGCCCCGCTGCCTCCGGCCTCAAACTTTTCGCTCAACTTCGGGGAGGGCGCTGTGCCTCAGCGCCGGGTCTGGCCACGCCCCGCGCTCCCCGCGTTCCTGGGGGTGGAACCGGCGCCCGGCACCGCCAGGGCCGCCCGCCTCCGGCCACGAGCCGCGCGCCGCGAGCGCGTTGTCCCGGGCGCGGAGGGTGAACGCGCAGCGCAGGCCGAGGAGTCAAAGCGGTCCCTGGCGGGGCTCCAAGCGCGTGTGGTTCAGGGCTCCGGGCAGACCCTCGCCTGCCCCTGGATGCTACGACCTCCTGCCCTGGGGATCTTCCCTCAAAACTGCCGGACGTGCAGCGTCCCCTTCGCGCGCCCAGAAATTCGAGGCCCAGACCTCTCCGGGTGCCCCCCCGGAATGCCAGGAGCGTCTCTCCAGCCGCTCCGGTTCTCCCCCAGAGAGTTATTTTTAGCCTCCTGACGAGGCAGCTCGGCAGCACAGCTACCGAAGCCCAGGCAGCCAGGCGCACCTTTCCGAGGAGGGCGGGCGACCGGCACAAGGGTGGCTGCGGTCCGGAGGAGGCGGCCTTGTCAAGAACCTCAAAAGTTGGATCATTTTCCCAGAGGACAACTTCGAGGCTCATCTAGGCCAGAGAAGCTGCCCTGCAGCGGGCAATCCACGCCCACGCCCCTCACCCACCTGAGAGGAGCTTGGCGGTGTACACAGGCCTAGGGGTCCCCATCCGGATTGGGGAGCCGAGCATCGGGGGCGTGTCCCCCGCCGCTCCCACTGGCTTAGCGGGAAGATGCAAACAGGCCCGGGAGTTTTCACTTTAACGGAAGCAACAGGGACGCGTGTCAGTGCAGGTGTGATACAGGCAAGTAAGTGTCTGACCTGAACGTGTCCGCGACCAACTGGAGTAAACTCCCTGGGGGATTGTTTGCGGTGAACCAGAGGAGGAAGTTGCAAAGGCTGACTTGGTGACCGGATCAGGTAAGGCCAAAGTTAGAAAAACAACAACAACAACCAAACTGCTGTAGGAGGCTGAGGTGGTGCAGGTGAGCTCACGCGCCCACACCTGCCCCTATCCGACACTCACACACACCTCTTTTCCCACCCTTCCTCAAAGTCAAGAAGAGGCAGGTCTCGGCGGCGCCAGTAACTCGGGCACGCCTCCGCGGTACCCTCTTTTCCCGAGGACCCTGGTGGCCCGGCCCCGTTTCCCAACACCTGGGGAGGGGGCGGAGCCCAAGGGTCCACCGGTAGTGGGGAGGCGCTGGCTGAGACTCGCGGATCCCCCGGCCGGTGGCCTGGAGCGCGTCCTGGTGGAGGCCACCTCCGTCCTGCGCGGCCCGGGGACAGCCCTGGCTGGGTACTGAGCGTCCCGAGCGCGTTCCGTGAAGGTGACTCAGCGACGCTTTCACCGGTCTAGAAATTGCGAAACTAGGAACTAGGGGAGGGAGCAGGGGAGGGAGCAGGAGCGGGACGTCATCACCCTCAGGCTGCGCCGGGGCCCTGGTCTGCCGAAGTCTGGTCCCAAACTTCCTGGGCTCCCACCCCCACCCCCAGGAATCCAGTATCGGGAGGAGAGCGCGGTGCTGCAGCCGCAGTGCCGCGGTCACGCGATGCGGGGACGCAAGTGGCGGCGGGAGGAGGGGGCTCCGTACTGGAGCCGCGTCTCGATCCCTCTCGCGTCCTCTCCCCTCCCCTTTCTCCTGCCTTCTTCAGCGAGGGCTATACGGTCAAAGTCAAGGCTTTGGCGTCTAGAAGACATGGGACGCGGGGTGATGCTCCCCAAGGTCTCAGCCTTGGAGGGAGGTGGCTGCGGAGACCGCCAGAGCAGCCTCCCCCTTCTCCCCGGCACTAAAGGGCACTTCCGTCAGTCCTGAAAAGCCGCTGCCTTAAACCCTGGAGCCTGGTGGGAAACTGAGGCACCGGAAAAGGAAGACCTAGCTGTGCACGAGCCCGTAGTGAGAAAGCCCACCTGCCACAGGGTCCCTCTTACCTCCCGGCGCCCTAGACTGGAGCCCCTGGGGTAGCGGCGCTGGGCGGGAGCGGGGTTGACTGGAAACCGAGCGGTGATGGGGGCGGGGCAGCCTGCTGGGTTCATTATCCGGCCTCCGGGGGCCCAGTGGGAGGGAGGTGAAGGGCTGAGCCCTCTGGCCTCGGTTCCAGTCCGCACAAAGGCTCCTCTGTACTCCCTGCCGCCTCTCCCCCTGCCCCCACCCCACTCGCACGGCCTCTGCTTCTGCCCTCTTCATTCTTGTCCGTCACCTCCCCCCTCCCAGGTTGCCTCTTCTCCAGGCACACACTGCCCTCCCGTCCCTCTCTAAAGAGCTTATCTCGGCTCCAGAAACTCATCGGCATCCCTGGCGCAAGTGCCAGGATTGGGCAAGAACAAGATGCTTTTCTTCTTTCGATAACTGGGGGAACCAAAACCCTGAGAGGTGAAGGGTCTTGCCTAAACCAGGGAACCAGTTCCCCACAGAGCCCAGAAGCAAACCCGGGTCCCAACCCCCAGCCTGGAAGGCAGAGCTGACCCCAGACTTCTTGCTGATATTTATATGTTGTCCTGGTGGGTCACTTGCTGCAGGAGCTGCCGCAGGAGCCCAGCTACTCAGTTTCCCTAAGAAAGAGGAAGCATCTCAAAGCCCTCTCCAGGCGTCTGTCTCTAGGTCCTGATTAAGCAGCTTGCTGCTATGTACAGGTCTGGCATCAGGCTTGCTCTGCCCTGATCGCCATCCCACAGCTCAGCCAGCAGGTAACACCTGTCTTTCAGGTGAGAGAGACTGCCTTTCTATCTTCCTCAGCCACCCCCTTCCTCCTTGTGGGCAGCCTCCGCAGGTGGACACACCTGAGAACACCCCCTCCTTTTTCTTTCCCCTTCTTCAGAGAAAGAAAGCAGGCATTCATTGGGCCTGGCCCAGCTCTCTGGAAACTTGGAGCCAAGGCCGCCAGATGGCAAATGACTTGCTTTTATTAGAAGAGGATTCCTGCCACCTCACCTTTCCCTGAAGCTACCTTCCCTGGAGGTTTCAGCTCCCAAATTGAAATACTGGGCTTCAAGGCCTCCCTGGACCTCAAGTCCTTTCTGCCTGGGAGGTTGCAAGGGTGGGAAAGGGAGGTGTCCAGCCCTGCAAACTACTTAAGACTTGTGTCCTGGTGGTGATGCAGGAAAAATGAATGTGGGGAGTGAGGAGGGCCGTGTCCCAGGCTTTGGCTGAGCCCATGGGACATGCCCGCCAAGTGTGGGTCCTTGGCTTCACACAGGAAAGAATTCAAGAGCGAGCCACAGTTGAGTAAAGGTAGATTTATTCAGAGAGATACTTTGAAAGGCAAGAGAAAAGCCACGAGCTGTGGGGGTTGGGTACTCAGATTAAAAGTAGGGACATAGACAGCCCTCTCTAAGAGGGAGAGAGAGGGCAGCTGCTAAGAGGCGCCATGTTGCCAGTTTCTACAGGCTCAGTGGCTTCATATGCTAATAAGTGGAAGGACCAGTCTAACTAGCCTGGGGAAGGGGCTGGGATTCCCAGGAAGTTGGCCATTTCCCACTCTTTGACTTTTGTGGCTAGCCTTGGGACTGTCATGGCATCTGTGGGCATGTTATTCACCATGTTAATATATTACAATGGGCGTATAATAAAGCTCAAGTTCTACTAGAAGTCAAATCTCCCACCATCTTGAGCTTCAAGGCCTACTGGGGGTTGACTCTAACACCATTTTGATGTTAATTGCTGTATCATTCCTTGAATGGCTGTGCCCTGTCCCCTTCCTGTCTCACTGGGACAGCCCCAGATGTGGCTTTCCATTCTGAGAGTTTCCTAGATTCTGCTGACCATGCCAGGCGTTGGAGATGCTGGGCTAGCGGTGGGGCTTGAAGGTCCAGGAGGGCAGACTGGCCACACAGGATTCTTGGCTGTGTGCAGGGAGCAATCAGAGTTTCTGTTTCTGCAGTGGTTCTGCTACTCTGGGTGTGATAGAGTCTAGCTCTGCCTCTTGGGGGGCCTCTTTGTCACGATGGGTGTCCTTGCTGTGGGTGGGAACCAAGGTCTCTTCTGGGCCTCTGGGCTCTGCCCTCACCTGTCAGCCTCCTTTTCAGGGAAATTGGCTTCCACAGCCCTCAGTGTGGAAGCCTGCCAGCCACTCCCCCTCCACTCTTCATCCGGCATTTGAGGCCAATTGTACGAGTCTCCTGGAGTTATCAAAACAAAGCACTGGAAACTGGATGGCTTAACAGAAGTGCACTGTCAACTGTTCTCAAGAAGCCCAAGATTAAGATGCTGGCGGGGTCCGTTCCTTTTGAGAGCCCTGACGGAGAGCCTGTTCCAGGCTTCTCCCCTTACTTCTCGTGGTTGGCTGGCGAACTTTGGAGTTCCTTGACTTGTACGTGCACCACCCAGTCCCTGCCTCCATCATCCCATGGCCCTCTTCCCTGTGAAAGATTTGGCTGATTTATTCTTTTAGGGTCTGCATTAACTCCTGTGGGCATGTTCTTTTCCAAATGCAAATTACTCTGGGAGGGAAATCAGTAAGTTATCAGGGCTCTACTGTGAATGGATGTATGACACTTTTTTCTTTTTGATTTTATTGTTTATTGAAGTGTAGTTGATTTACAATGTTAGTTTCAGATGTACAGCAAAGCTATTCAGTTATACATATATGTATATATATATCTTTTCAGATTATTTTCCATTATATGTTATTACAAGAAATTGAGTATAGTTCCCTGTGCTACACAGTAGGTCCTTGTTGTTTATCTATTTTGTATCTAGTAATATGTGTCTTGTTGGGGAACATGGCTGGCCGGCATCGCGGGCAGTAAAAGAACTGACCAGAAACAAAGAAAGTTAAGAGACAAAGGAAAGTTTAATAGATATGTTGCTATAGGCAAGAGCATTAGCTATTTCGTGCGGGCAGTTAGTTTTGTTGAGATAAATACACATCAAGGGAAGATGTTTTTATCTTGAAGAAATGCAGGCTTGCAGAGGATCCAGAAGCCCAGAATGGAGGTTAAAAGTGTCTGTTAAAAGTGTCAGTCGGCCCCGGCTCTGGGCATAGGGGCACAGGGAGAACCCTGGAGTCCGGGAGTGGGGGGTTTATGGTTTTAGAGAAACTTCAAAGAGACTTCACAGAGTGCCAGCCAGTTCTGCATACTTGTTAATCCCAAACTCCTAATTTATCCCTCCCCCCCAGATGTATCACACTTTTAATTAAAAAATATAACAACAAGGGGGTGGTAGGTCATAGCTCAGTGGTAAAGGATGTGCTTAGCATGCACAGGGTCCTGGATTCAATCCCTAGTACCTCCATTAAACTGAAAAAAAATTTTTTTTAATTCAAAAAGAAAGAAATTTTTATTTTATTTTTAGGGGGAGGTAATTAGGTTTACTTATTTAGTTTTAGAGATGGTACTGGGGGTTGAACCCAGGACATTGTGTATGCTAAGCATGTACTCTACCACTTTAGCTATACCCTCCCCCTTAAAAGAAGTACATTTTTTAAAAATTGAAAATATTGGGGAGGGTATATAGCCCAGGGTGGAGTGAGTGCTTAGCATGAACGAGGTCCTGGGTTCAACCCCCAGTACCTCCACTTAAATAAATAAATAAACCTAATTACCTCTCCCACCAGCCAAAAAAAAAATTAATTAAAAAATAAAAATATCTATAACCATACTAGGTGTCTCAAAAGAGGGGAACAGTGCATGTTCATGTGGGTGTCAGAGGAAAGGGTGTCTGGGAGCTGGACCTGCCCACCTCCCAGTGTAGCTGACCTGTTCAGAGGAGTTATTTATGTCTGCACTGGCTGCCAGGTGGCCTTGCCCAGGCTTGCACACCACCTTGGCCCCCTTGACTTTGAGATCTTGCCTCACACCTTGGCTTAGAGCATCTTTGGCTTCCTGAGCCAATGGGTTTATTCCCCAGTCCTTGGAAGAACAAAGCCAAGTTTTGTGTTAGTGTATTGGGTTCCTATTGCTGCATCAATTTATTATCTTGCAGTCCTGGAGGTCAGAAGTTTCAAATGGATTGGCAGGGCTGTGGTGCCTGTTCTAGCTTCCAGAAGCCACCTGCATTCTTTGGCTCAGGACCCCTTCCTTCACCTCTGAAGCTGGCAGTACAGCATCTTCTGGTCTCCGTCTGACTTTTGCTTCTGCTATCACATCTTCCCTATCCTTCCTACCTCCCTCTTACAGGGACCCCTGTCTGTGATAACATTGGCCCAATCTGGATAACCCAGGGGAGTCTCCCCATTCGAGAGCCTTAACTTAATTCAATTTCATCACCTCTGCCAAATCCTTTTTGCCATATAAATTAACACAGGTCCCAGGGATTACAACGCAGACACCTTGGGGGGGGGGGCTGTTATTCTGCCAACCACAGTTAGGTAGGGAGGGTCTGGGAACCATGTCCTTATTTAGCTACAGAACCTTCTTTCTTAGCATTCCCACCTCCCCAGGGCTACCAACTGACCACAGACCAGGGACTTGCTTTCCCCCAAATAAGCATTTGTCGTGTGGGGCCGAAAACAGTCTTGCTGACGTTGACATGCGATTCTGTAGTCTTTGTGGTCTTTGACTCATCAGGCAGAGGCCCCTACATTTTTTCCATTTTTTAAAATTACCCAAGGGAAGAAAAAAAAAATTACTGAAGAGAGAGAAATTGGCATCTTTACTAAAACATAGTAATTATAGCTTTTCACCTGAGGAAGGGCTGGGGAACAGGCCCGCCCATTCATTTCCAGCCAGGCAGAATTCCCCAACCCATTTTGCAGGAAGCCCACTGGGTGTCACACAGAAATGAGTGGCCCACTTAATTCCGGTCATGTGACCGAATAGTCCAGCTACTTCTGCTTCTCTGTGGTAGGGCTGGACCAGGCCAACCACATAGAGAACTGTGTCTAGAAACATTCCATAGGCTCCCGCTGACATCAGCTCCAGTTTGGGCCAAGTACAGGCTCTGGGCAGGTCTCCAGTGCCCAATTCCACATCCTGGTCCCACATCCTGGATACTTGTGAGTATGGTCCCCTTCAGAGGCTGCAGCCAGCCCCCTACCTCCACCAGCACTGTTTTTAGGGGTTTTTTGGGGGGGGTAGTAATTAGGTTTATTTAGTTATTTTAATGGAGGTACTGGGATTTGAACTCAGGACCTCGTCTATGCTAAGTGTGTACTCTAACCACTGAGCTATACCCTTCCCCCTAACTGTGCCTTGTAATCACTTGCTCGTTCATACTGGTTGAGAGACCCTGTGCACTGGTGAACATCTCATTCAAGGGAAGAGAAGCCAACAGTTGTATGTCAAACTGCTTTGGGTGATTCCCAGAAGGAGAACTTCTGGGAAGCAGGAAGGGGGGCTGGCACCTCTGCAGTCGGGGAGCAGGAAAGCCCAGCCGCTTTTATCTCGCAGCAGCCTGGCGTCCAGGCCAAGGGGATGGGTGTGTACACGGTTTTCCGGGGGCTTTTTGTTGTGTAATGTTTTCCACTTTCACATCTCCCCAAAGCTAAGCCGTGTCCTTGGGCTGTTCCCAAAGAAAACAGACAATGGGCTGGACGCAGTGCGTTTGCGCTTACGGCCTAGGGTGGTTTCCTCCTACCTGCGGATGGACCCCTTCCGCGGAGCCAAGGTGAAGTCCTCTCTCACCGGCTCCACAGAAGCGCATACCGCCTCCGGGAACGCCCGATCCAGGCGCCCTGCTGGCTCCTGGTGGCCCCCTGGGGATGCGCCCCTCTCCTCTCATCTGAAACATGCAGCCCTTGAGGCCTTCTCCTTCGTTGGAGGCAAAAGAGGGACCAGATCCCTGCTTCGCTAAGTTGCAAAAAAAGACCCGAAGCCAAGAGTGGCTCTTGCATGCCCCTGAAGCTCATTATCCACATCCTGAAAATAGAAATTCCTCTTCCCTGGAGGCTGGCCTCCTGAAGGTCAAATTGTTCGATTCTTTTCAGACACACCCTGGTAATTTAAGTAATGATTATACAGGATGGGCTGGACAGCTGAGGCCAAGGAGAGGGGCCCGGGGCAAGGGACATCGTAACCTCATTCCACACGGGTGCCCCTAAAGGCTTTGTGCAGCCAAGGGAATGATGGTTCTGATCAGACAGGAGAGCTATTTCCAAAAGCAGTTCCTTGTTCTTTTTGCACATTGCCCTCAAGTGCTGACCACGTCAACGTGACTGGCATCTTGAAAATGAGTTAAGATGTCATTTCTCCTTCAAGACACCGTCAGATGATCCTAGCAGCCTCCTCTGAAACTTATTTCAAAATAGAGTGGGGAACCAAGTGATTACCTGTCAAAGCTTATAGATTAATTCATGAAATTATTCTTTAAAAACAGAGGATGCAGTCGGCCTGGAGGATGCTCCTGAATGGTGAGGAGCTCATAGGTGGCGGCCAAAGAATGTCTCCTTTCTTTTCTCTTTCTGTCTCCTTCCTAGAAGAGCGGTCGGTGCAGCTCTGCACACAGAAGTCCTCGAGAAATGCTTATGAACTGACCTCTCCCAACCGCATCCCTCTGGCAGATGCAGCAGAGCATCTAGGGGAGGGAGCCCCATCTGGGCACCAGGTGGCTGCTGCAGAGAGCCCAGGAAGGGCACGGTCCAACACCCACCTCCTCCAGGCTCCCCACAGCAGGCTGATGGGCCCCAGGAGGGAGGGATAGACAGCCAGCTCCGATGCAGAGTTAAAACGACACATCAGTCTTCCTGACTCGGCATGACCTAGAAAAACCCATAGCCATCAGAACTTGGCATTTGCAAATGAGCACAAAGATCCTAGCATTTTAGGCTGAGTTCCAGGTGCCACGTGACAAGTATCTGTGACCACTTGGTGCTCAGATGCAGAACTTTGAGCACTTAAGGAGGGAAGACAGTAACTGCAGAATATGATTAGCATGAAATCGGATCTGCCGCCTTCACCTCTTGGCAGGAGTAAGTGTTATTCCTAAGGGGTGAGGTCTGTTGAGTCCTCAGGGGTGGATCTGTTACCCTGATTTGCAGCCATTAGTGGCACAGGAGCCGTGCTGACTGGGGAAGTGCTGAGTGGCGGCGAGGAGGCGGGCAAACCTGGGGATGCTGAGGGCCATGTCTCTGAGGTCTCAGGCATTTCTGAAATGCTGAGGACCTGGAGGGGAACAGCAGGAACCCAATTCTAATCAAAACCAAGACATGGATGTTGTATGTACTCAACAAAGACTAGCAGGTCACCCGTGAAAAGATGGTCATAAGAGATGCGGAAAGCAAATCTGGAATACCCACCAGCCCTTGAGAAAAATATCTTTTAAAAACGGGAGACTCAGTTTCTCAAAAAGTTAAACACATAGAGTTACCATGTCTCAGAGCAATTCAACTCATGGGTATTTACCTAAGAGAAATGAGAACACGTGTCCACACAAAACCTTGTACATGAATGTTCATAGCAGCTCTAGTCACAATAACCAAAAGGTAGAAACAACCCAAGTGTCCATCAGCAGCTGAAGGGCGTAAAGAAATGTGGCTTATGCATATCATGGAGTGGTATCTGGCCATAAAAAGGGCTGAGGTCATGAGCTGTGCTACCGGGTGGAGGAAACTCAAGAATGGTACATGAAAGAAGTGATAGAAGCCAGGTGCAAAAGAGGCCACGTACTGTGTGTGATTCCACTAAAATGAAGTGTCCTAACAGGTAAATCCGTAAAGACAGAGAGCTGATTGGGCTGGAGGGAGAAGGACATGGGGAGTAAATGTTTAATGAACAGAGGTTTTATTCTGGGGTGATGAACAGGTTTGGAACTGGGTAGAGGTCATGGTTGCACAACATCGTGAAGGCGCTAAATACCACTGACTTGTTTATGTTATGTGCATTTCACCCCATTTTTTTGGTATTGTTTTTATTGAAATATAGTCAGTTTACGATGTTGTGTCAATTTTTGGTATACAGCACAATGCTTCAGTCATGCATGAATATACATATATTCGTTTTTATATTCTTGTTCACCATAAGCCACAAGATAGTGAATATAGTTCTACTGTGCTACACAGTGTAAATTTGTTTATTCCAGTTTTTGTTAAGCATTTTTTTATTGCATTATAGTCATTTTACAATGTTGTCCAATTTTTTTAAATGAACCAGCAATGTCCCTTTCAGGATCACTCTTTCGTGATGCACAAAATGTCCATTTCTAAGGATGTAGTTGAAATTCTGATTTGGGTTAAAGAAGAAAATATATTCCGGACACTAGTTAAAAAAGACAAAAGCAGACTTTATTCAGGACTGGGGTGATAGGTGCAGAGACCACTACAGTAGGGTGTTGCAGTGGACGGGACGGAGTAGAGACTGGGCTCAACTCCAAACAAGCAAAAGTGCGAATTTATAGCCTAAGAGCAGGGTAGGGGGATCGGTGGATGGAAGATTACTAAGAGGAAACATCAGGGGTGAGGGGCGATTCTGGCTAAACCGACCTAGCAGAACTTGCTGAAGGCAGGCCAGGGGGGGTCAGACACCACCTGGGGATGGCGGAGGATGGGGAACTGGAACAAATACTGAATGTGATCAGACGTGGAGGATGGGGGGAATTCTGGCTCAACTGACTTAGCAGGATTCTTCCGAGAACTGGACTCTGCAAGGAAGGACACAGAAGCCCTGGGTTTGAGGCTTTGTCAAAAAGAGAGCTCAGATGAACCTGATTAGATCAAAGAGAGAATTGGAGTCCGTGGGACAGTGTGGGCATCCCACCTCATCTCCATCAGCTTCTCCTGGCACTAATTATTCGGGGTTCAGTACATTAAGCCTCATATAACTATGCAGAGTCACCTTCCCTCCCCTTACAGGGGTGACGGCTTGCCAACAGGGCTTTGGTGGCAGTATTTGGAGGGACTCACCTTGTCTAAATAGGAGGGTCGCTTGTGGAGGCCCTAAGTGTCGCTCCTTGGCTGTTACTGTTATTTCCTTTTTATTTCTCTGTATTTCCCCTCATAGTCATGCAAAATGTAAGGGGGGTGGTTATTGAGGAATAAATGCATACAGAAAAGCACACAGACCATAAACTCTGAATGTGTGAACCAGAACACCTGTATTAATTTTTAAAAAAATCCTAGAATCTCCTGATACCCCCTCCAGCCACTGCCTCGTCCCCACTAAGGATAACCACGCCTGCAGTGTATTTTTTGTATTTGGAAAAAAATACCTAAATTTTAAAAAACTATTTAATTATTTTATTTTGGTGGGGTTGGGGGAAGATAATTAGGTTTATTTATGTTTTTAGAGGAGGTACTGGGGGTTGAACCCAGAAGTTTGTGCCTGCCAAACACATACTCTGCCACTTGAGCTATACCGCCCCCCATTCAAATTTTAGTAAAGTGAAAATAACTTAGCGATGGAAAATTTTACAATCCAGGCTTCTTTATTTGTGAAGGCTCTTCCAAATAAATGGCTCATACATGCTAAGTGCCTTGGGACACTCCTCAAGGAAAGCAGAAAGAGCCAGCTGGCAACGCCTGTGGGACCGGCTGATGGGGTCATGGGGCATGACGGCTCCCAAACTAGGCAGCACATTGGAACCCCCTGGGGGAGCTTCAACACCCCGGATGCCTGGGTCCTACCCCCAGAGATTGTGATTTAACTGGTCTGGAGTGTGGCCTGAGCTGCAGAATTTTTCAAAGCTCCCCACTGATTCGAATACGCAGACACATTTGGGAACCACTGACTTCGCATAAAAGGAGGATCTGAAGCCTGTTTTCCAAGCAGGTAGGCAAACTCAAAGGCCTCATGGAGATTTCTGTAACTGCCGCAAAAAAATTCTTCAAGGGCGTCATGGTCGGGGGAGGGTAGAGCTCAGTGGTAGAGCACATGCTTAGCCTGCAAGAGGTCCTGGGTTCAACCCCCAGTACCTCCATTTAAACAAATAAATAAGTAAACCTAATTACCGCCCCTCTCCACCCATCCCCAAAAAAGGGCATCGTGAATTTTCATAGTCCCAGTGATTATTTCATGTCTGGAAATGAGTCAGGCATAGTACAGAAATGACACATACCATTACAGTCTCTGCCCACATTCCCCCAGACACCGGCGTGGGAATGTGAGACTAGTGACAAAGCTGGCTGCCACCCAGGCTCCAGGAGAAGGGAAGAGGAGGGGCCGAACTCTGCAGTTATTACAGTCATTCCCACTAGGGGGTGTCAAAGCCGGCGCCCTCGTGAATTAAAAGAACCGAAACTTTTATTTCCCTGTTGAAAAGCAATGATTTTGGAAATGCTCTTTCTTAGTATCTAATTGGTATTTAATTACCAGGGGATTCTGTTTCCCCCCAAAGGAAGATAAATTCACCTCCCCGCTATGAGGACTCTCACCTTGGTGGTTAGTTAGCCTTGGGTGTTCCTGCCCTGTCCACCTCCCTACACTGTGCCTTCATGATATCGGTCTGATTTCTAGGAACCTGACTGTGTTTCTATGGTGGTTATTTCAGAATAGTGTCTTTGAATTTATCAAAGAATGGAGGAGGAGTGTCAGGAAGAAGAGAATGGGAAGGAGGAAGAAATGGACAGGTGGGGAAGGAGAGGGGGGTTGGAAGGCTCTCAATTCAAGGAGCTTAGGAGTCAGTACTTCGCCTAAGCTGGAACTTGGGCTTGGAACGATGCTTGACTTGTATCTTTCCACCAGCCTGGATATCCCTGGACAGTCACTAGAAAGGCAATTAATTTTTCATCCAAGAAAGGAGCATATGTTTCTGAAATTACTTGACTCCCTAGGGAAGTGTTCCAATGATATTTTTCAGAGTAATAAATCATCCTAAGATGTATGTAATGGTAACACATTACCAAAGCAATAATTTATTGGGTCCGTGGTGGGTTGACTGGGCTCTGCTGGATGGTTCTCACTTGGAGACTCATGTAGTTACAATGTCAATGGGCTGATCATCCAAATGGGTCGCTTCCAAGAGACAGTTGAGGCTGGCTGTCAGCTAGTTCAACTGGGGCTGTCAGCCAGAGTGCCAGGGTGGCCCCTCCATGTGACACGGCGGCTGGGTTCCCAGAGGGAATGTCTCATGAGCGATCATCCCAAGATACTCAGGCAGAAGCTACAAGGCTTCTCATGCCTTAGTCTTGGAAGTCCCAGAACATCACACGTGCCACATTCTACGGCTCAAGCAAGTCCCTAAGGCCAGCCCAGGTTCCAGGGGAGGGAGTCAGGGCGCCTCCGCCTTGGTGTGAAGAGCATCACAAGCACCAGGGGGCGGAGGTACTGATGGCGGCCTGTACTTGGGGACTCCCCTATAGTTCCTGTCCTCAGGAAGTGGGAACGGGGACAACTTAGGGAACTGTTTTACCTGTAAGAACCTAGTTTGTAGCTTAAGAAGAGACTCCAAATATACTCTTGGGAACCCCAGCCAGTGCCTTGTTGATCAGCGCCCCGGCTTTCCTCAGTCTCTGTGCTTTAACTGAAACCAGCTCCCTGCTCATTTTCCACTTCCCTCTTACTACAAGTGCTAACATCCATCAAGCTCTCTTTTGTGCTGGACACCATGCTAAGCAATATAACACTGTACGTAGCCAGTTTCATTTTAGAAGATTTGTCGTAACAATAAGGTCCTACTGTACAGCACAGGGAACTATATTCAATACCTTGTAATAGCTTATAATGAAAAAGAATATGAAAAGGAATATATATATATATATGTATAACTGAATTGCTATGCTGTACACCAGAAATGAACACAACATTGTAAATTGACTATCCTTTAATTAAAAAAAAATCTGTGTATGAAATTTAGGTGAGCCTAATTCAGATTAATAGTCAAAAAACAGAACTTAAGCTATGGGTTGGGGCTAAAATCACTTTCTCAAAAATATTGTGCTGTAAGAGTCATGTCAATAAAATTAAAGAGTCATGTCCTTAAAGAAAAAAAAAGACTCGTCTTGTTGAAGAGACCATTAAGAAAATGTTGTTTCCAGTAACTCAATAACTAACACCAGCTGATCTCTGTCCAAATTCCCTTTGTCATTGGGTGTAAGGCTCCGTTTTAAGGCACCTGATTCCACTTTTCCAGGCATTTTGTTGTTGTTGTTGTGATTAAGACAGCGCTACTGGGGAGTTTAAGCCATCCATGTAAAAAGTCAAACTTGTCTCAAATTACCCCTACCCTTCCCGAGCCCAGGGGCTCCAGCCCTGGAGCAGGGACGTGGCATCTCTCTCGCACGCCACCCGCTCCGCTGGGCTTACTCAAGAGGTTGAGGCAGGGGGAGAGAAATGGAAAATAGCTGTGTTCCCTGTGGTGCCTGGTCGGTGGTGGTGATGTGGCTGTCCTGTGCTCTGGGTCTTTACTGCTGACCTAGCTCATTCTCCAGAGCAGGGTTTCTCATCCTCAGCACTATTGACATTTGGGGCTGGATTATCCTTTGTAGTGGGGACCATTGTTTAGCAGTCTCCCTGCCCTCTGCCCCCTAGATGCACTCCCCAAGTTGTGCAACCAAAGGTGTCTCCAGCCATTGCCACTGTACCTGGGGGGCAACCTTACCCTGGCTGAGAACCAGTGCGCCTTAGACTTGGGGGGGGGAGGTCCCACTGGCCTGCTGACCGAGACTCTCCTTAATGTTCACCTTCCACCTTCTCAGCCCCTACTCCCCCTGGCCTCTTTCCCCCTCCATGATTTCATCCTGCCAGGGATGCCATAAATCTGGCAATATGGGCAAGGAAACATCTTCTGTTTGGCAGGAGCTTCCGCAGAACTCTGGAAGGCACTAGATGGTCTCACTTTGAACCAAAGACTTCAACAACATATTGGTGATACCCCGAAATGCCTCCAAAGGCCTCCACTAAGAATTCCTGCAAAACCCTGGACAGAAGAGTTTCTGTCCTTCTGAGACTCTGCATTGTGATTCCATTTCAGATTTTCCAGCGGCCACCAGAGCAGCTGCTCCCTACCACTGTCCTTGCTGAAGTTGGGAAGGGTCACTCCCAGCGCGCTTGGTTCTGTCTGCCCAGTATTTTGCCCTCGGCCCCAGCATGGTTTCTGCTGTCCTATGGAGAGAATCAGCTTAGAGATCCAAGTTGGTATTATTTTTAGAAATAAAGATCATTCAGTCTCAGCTTGCTGAGGCCTGTTCAGAGAACGAAAACAAGGAAAGGCCTCTTATTTTTCCAAAGTTCAAGTCGGAGTAGTGCATAGTGGAGGCAGTGCTTCTGAATCACTGCCTAAAATGTTCTCCTTTGTTGCAAAGACTGACCTTGTCTTTCAAATAATTCATTCCCGGGGGAGAAGGCTGAGCAGTTCTAAACACATTCCTCTTTGCCTCATGTGGCTCATTCTGGGACAATCCTTCCTGAACCTACACCACCCTTTGTCTTCTAGTTTTTAGACCAGAGGAGATTATGTTTCCATAATTCCTGCTAAAACTGCAGCCTGGTTAACAGCAGGATTTTTTTTTTTAATTTGAAAATTGAAATTGGGTTGAATAGGGGAAAATGTCACTTTTTTTTTAAACATTTTTTATTGATTTATAATCATTTTACAATGTTGTGTCAAATTCCAGTGTAGAGCCCAATTTTTCAGTTATACATGAACATATATATATTCATTGTCACATGGGGAAACTGTCACCTTGGGCTGAGCAGAGCCGTTTTCGTTTTGGCAGGAAATGTCCAGCAAGTCTGGAGCCTCAAGGATCAGCCTGTTCTCATAGAGAAACATAAAAAGCAAAAAACAAACAACTGGAACTGGACAGAGAGAAGACTTGCTTCAAAATATACAAAATATGCAAAAAAAAAATACATTCTTTATAACACGAGCAGAGGCATCTTCCTCTGTACTCCAGACCCTGGATTAGCCAGGGTTCTCCAGAGAAGAAACAGAACCAAAGTGATATATATCTATACCTAGAAAGCAAATTTTCTTTTCTTTAAAAAAATTGTACAACTTTTCCTTAAAAAATTGTACAACTATATCTCAATTTAAAAAATTTTCTTAAAAATTAAAAATTCTTAAAAAAATTTTTTTATTGAGATATAGTTGTACAATATTATACCAGTTATAGGTATACAACATAGCAAGTCATAATTTTTAAAGGTTATATTCCATTTATAGTTATAAAATATGGGCTATATTCCCTCTATTGTATTAAACTTTCTTTTTAAAAATTTTTTTGGGGGTGAGGTAATTAAGTTTATTTGTTTGTTTATTAATGGAGGTACTGGGGATTGAACCCAGGACCTCGTGCATGCTCAGCATGAACTCTACCACTGAGCTGTACCCTCTCCCCCTAAACTTTCATTTAAAAAAAAATTTAGAGGGGGTGAGGATATAGCTCAGCGGTAGAGTGCAGGCTTAGCATGCACGAGGTCCTGGGTTCAATCCCTGGTACCTCCATTAAAAAAATTTTTTTTATTGAATTATAGTTGATTTACAATGTTGTGCTAATTTCTGGTGTACAGCATAGTGATTCAGTTATATATATATATCAAGCAAAGGTTGAAGGGCTAAAAGGAAAAATAAAAAACTTCACAATCATAGAACAAGCAGATTCAAAATAATTAAGATAATAGCTAATTTGAATACAACTAACAAACTTGATCTAACCAGCATGTCTAGAACATGCACCCCCCCTAAACTGCAAAACACATATTCTTTTCAGGTGAATACAGGGCATTTGCCTACATAGATCACTTTCAGGGCCACCAAGTTTGTCTCAACAAGTTATCAGGGGATTGAATTCACCTGAAGTGTGTTCTCTCACCAGGTGGAGGCAAATTAGAACTCAGTAATAGATCTCTAGAAATTTCCCAATTTAGGAATCAAGCAACTCACTTCTAACAACTCACAAAACAAAGACGAAATCACAGTGGAAACAAAGATTCTCAATTATGAAAAAACCATGTCATTTTCAGCAAATGGCAAATAGTTCAGAAAGCAACGGACCCAGGGTGTGGTCTAAGGTAGGAAAGTAGGAGATGGGAGGGGAGACTCAGGCCATATGAGGCTAAGGAGTCTGGGCTTGTGGGCATTGGGAAGCCCTGGAAGCTTTTTTAAAATTTTTAAAATTTCTTTTATAGGAGGTATTGGGGATGGAACCCAGGACTTCCTGAGTGCTGGGCATGCGCTTTACCACTGAAGTATATCGCCCCACCCCCGCCCCGCCCTGCCCCGCCCCGCCCCGGAGGCTTTTAACCTGGGGATCTGGTGCAGGGATGTGGAGGTTAGGTGAGAGATATTGGAGGGGAGGAAGGACGGAACTTGGAAAAATGAAGTCAGTTGGGAGATCCCTGACCGAAGTAAGAGATCAATAGCTGTTCAATTAGTTATTACCACTCAGTGAGTCCACAAATACCAGGTGAGCACCTACTATGTGCCAGGCTCGGGGAAGGCACTAGGGTTACCTTCTCCCAAATGTATTTTGTGAGCCACTATAGTGCCACAGAGATTATTACCCGTAGGTCATAAACTGGGGAGCACTTCCAAACGCTCATTTTTTTTTTTTTTCTGAAGCTTCACGTTAAAATCTGCTGTTCTTGATCCCAGGCTGAGATGAAACGCATAGCCTGAGGGCGCTTCCCCTGACATCAGGTGCCTAATCCCAGCTTCATCCCTCCAGGCCAGAGTCAGTCTGGGAGAGCAGCTGTTTCCCATAAGATGGCCCCTAAATGTTTATCCCAAGTTCATCCTGTATGACCCTTCCTCCCTAGCTTATCAATGGAGAAATAAAGGAAGTTTGTAGTAATTTAGGCACTGGGGCTTTGTGAAGGTATTTCCAGTCTTAAA
Source organism: Camelus ferus (assembly GCF_009834535.1). Classification (NCBI taxonomy): domain Eukaryota; kingdom Metazoa; phylum Chordata; class Mammalia; order Artiodactyla; family Camelidae; genus Camelus; species Camelus ferus. Next base: position 24,224,534 of record NC_045711.1, read on the forward strand.
TTTGGTGATTTCTCATCAGAGAAAATGAGATGGGCTGGCCATACCTGATCTGTCTCGTCCAGAGATGCAAGGACAAACACAGAGTCAGTTCCTGCCCTTTGGAGCCAACAGTCTGATGGCGAGATAATCACCCAAACAAGTGGAGACCAGCTGGGGACAGGCTAAGAGGCCCTAAGAGAAAGCCCCCAGCATATAGTGCTTTAAGTAAAATAGAAGCTGATCTCATGTGTGACAGAGCGGAGGTGGGGGTGTTGTCTAGGGCTGGCAGGGTGGCTCTGCTTCCTGAGGTTAGCCAGCGCCCAAGGTGGTAAATTAACTCTGCTGTCCATATACATATGTGTGTATATGTATACGTATACATACACACACACACACTCACACACATAATGGAATACTACTCAGCCACAAAAAGAATGAAACAATGCCATTTGCAGCAACATGGGTGGACCTAGAGATTATCATACTAAGTGAAGTAAGCCAGAAAGAGAAAAATACCATATGATATTACTTATATGTGGAATCTAAAAAAAAATGACACAAATAAACTAATTTACAAAACAGAAACAGACTCACAGACATAGAAAACAAACTTACAGTTACTGGGGGGAAAGGGGGTGACTGAGGGATAAACTGGGAGTTTGAGATTTGCAGATACTAACTACTATATATAAAATAGATAAACAACAAGTTTATACTGTATGGCACAGGGAAATATATTCAATATCTTGTAATAGCCTATAATGAAAAAGAGTATGAAAAGAATGTATATACATATACACACATGTGTAACTGAATTCCCATGCTGTACACCAGAAACTAACACAGCATTGTAAATTGACTATTCTTCAATTAAAAATTAAAAAATTTAAAAAATAGAAGTAATGGGGAGCCACTGATGGTTTTCAAGGGAGGTCACTAGATCTGTATATGTAAATCTCACTCTGGCCTATGTGGAGAATAGATTACAAAGTATTTCCCAAATGTGTTGAGTCATAATAATCAGAAGCCTAGACTCTGATCCTCCAGGGGATGTTCACATCAGGTAGGTGAGGAGGAGGTCACTGTGGATAGAACCCACTGGGGGGTCCCCGTGACCCTCGTGAGAGACCTACAGCCAGGGGAAGAAGGCAGGAGGGCTTCCAGAGATTTTGGAAGGTAGAATACACAAAATTTGTTTGTTACCCCCACTCTAGAACCCCCTTCCTATGCTCTCTTTTCTGTTTTTTTTTCCCTTCTGTGGTAGGAAGAATAACAGTACCCCCAAAGATGTTGACATCCCCCATAGTTGATTATTTCAAGGGGATTATATTGAAATGAAAATAATAAACAATCTATAATAGGACTAGAAAAGAGTTTTATTTGAGCCAAACTGAGGACTATAGCCCAGAAGACAGCCTCCCACCTGAGGAACTGCGCTGGCGAAGTGAGCGTGATTCTCAGCAGTTTTATGTCTTGTCAACAAAAAACATCAAACAAGTCAGGGATACACTCCATCAACGTTTAAAAAAAACCACAACCCACCAGACTAGCACATATACAGTGAGTCAGTATGGCCTTGGCCCCTGAGAAGGGAGTCTTATCAAAGGAGGACCAGCAGTAGTGTCCCAGGAAGGAAGGCATCTAATTTTTATTTTTAACATGGACATTACTTTACTTCTGGTCAGTCTGTCCTTTTCTTTAATAATTAAAGCAGATGTACAACATATATTTACTACTAAAACGGGCTGTTTTAGTTAGCATCAAATTCAAGTTAACTCCTGTATAAGCCAGAATGACTTCCCATACCTCAATATGTGAGCATTTCTTTTATGCCCCTGAACCTGTGTTACCTTACATGGTAAAGGCGACTTCACAGATGAGATGAGTTTAGGTCTTTGAGACGGGGAGATTATACTGGATTATCCAGTTGGGTGTGCTTTTTTCCCTTCCCTTCCCTCCTTCCTTCCTTCTTTTCTTCCTTCCTTCCTTCCCTTTTTCAACTGCTCTAGGAGAGAGGAGGTGACCGGGGCAGTAATTCTGGAGAGATAGCTGGAATGTGGGTCTGACTGCTGCAGGCCCCAGGGCAGTTCAACTTCTAAATCCTGAAGCTTCAGGCTTGGGAGGCTTCATTATATAAGAGTTGCAATCAGTTGTCCCTTTAGGTCCAAGGTCACAACAGGCGGAGTCCTCAGAAGATTGTACTGTCAATGTGAGAAACGAGAGAGAAGTCTCCCTCCTCAATCCTGGGGTAGCTGATAACTAGTGACTCAAATGCTTCCCCGTCCCTTATTTCTTCTTGGACCTGATTCAATAGGTACTGATTGTATGTCTCTGGAACCCATCACACTGCCCTGGACACTGGGAAATACGAAGCACTAAGTTGCGAATGAAAAATGTTACCTGTCACATCAACGAAGGATGCTGTGGCCATTAGGCCTTCAACTACTATTGGCGCCCAGATGGTGAACCGGAGGGAACTCAGGATGGAGACAAGTAGGCCGCCCACTGCCAAGCCCTCAGCCTCTGCGTCCACCCACAGTGGTCCACCCTGAGGGGACTCAGGATGGGAAAGAACAGGACACTGGCCCTAGAGAGCTAAGGTGCATTATCAAAGGAATGATTTTAGTGAGCCCAGACTCTTGCATCTTCCCATACATAAAAAAGCACTAAATCCACTAATTTGAATTAATTTTTTTAGAATTAAAAATAATTAAATTAATTATTTAATTAAAGTAATCTTTTGATGTTCCAACTACCTGGTCTTTGTTGTAAAAACTCCTATATATCCTGGCTCCTCCCTTACCCCTCGGGAGCTGTCCTTCAGATCTTTCTGAGAGGATGCCTTCTGGGCTTGAAGTCCTAAGAACACCTTCTTAATAAAACATAATTCTCAACTTTTACATTGTGCATTTTTTCCCCAGTGGACAAAGTGATACATGATCTTGCCCTAAGACGACTTATATCCTAGTTAGGAAGACAGATGTTTACAAAGCTAAATAAAAATAGAAGCAACTATATATACATGGTGCCATACATAGAGCCGTCCAGTAGGCGGGAGCGGCTGACTGCGGTTGACGTATCTAGAAATATTCAGTGGTGCACCTGTTACATGAGTGGATCTTCGAGGGACGTGAGCACGTGGAAGGGGAAGAAGAAAGGCTTTTCTGAGCGAGAGCAAAGCAAAGACTGGCAGGAGCGACTTGACCCGTCTAGAGAGCCTTGCCTTACATGCAGATGCAAGGTTGGAGTCTGGGGAATAAAGATCAGGCTTAGGACTATACGACCTTAGGTGCATTTTAGTATCGCAGGCAACCAGCGGGAAATAACCCCGCCCTCCACTTTTCAAATCAATTCCAGCCCAGCGCATGCGCCTCGCAGGGCGCTCGCCCAGTGTTATCATAGAGGCGGAGAGCTAGATCGTCGGCCTCCTCGGAGGCAGACATTTTGGATCCTGGCAGAAAAATTGGAAAGGGTGAGACCGCTACCAAGTCACGCTGCACAGACCAAGAATGTGAGAGCAAAAGAACTCCTTTGGAGGGACAAAAGCAAGCGGAGGAGCTAATCCGTGATGCTTCCTTCGGAAAAAACAAGCTTTTAGAGAGTTGCCCACGCCCTGCCCTTATCTGAGATGGCGGCTGTGCGGGCGCTCTAGCCGCGCCTTTCGGATTCCCAGAGGGGGCGGTGCCCTCGCCACTCTCTTTGAGGCGGCTGAGGCGCAGGTCGAGGCGAGCTCTGGTTGCGCCAGATTCCTTGGTGGCCTTTGGTCCGAGGAGATTGCGGGTCTCGGGCCTCTCCCTTCCTGTACCGGGCTTCTTGGCGCCTTCCACAGCCAGGCCTCGCGGCCACCTCGCTCGGAACCGCTCCCCGGTGGAGCCCCGCGCGGGCCGGCTGTAACTGCGCCCCGGGCCGGACGATGCCCAAGAAGCTGCTACTGCTGCCCCCGCTCTCCGTGTCCTCCGCTTTCCGCGCCCCGCGAGCCTGCCCCGCCGCCCGCCCGGCCATGAACGCCGCCCGCACCGGCTACCGAGTCTTCTCGGCCAACTCCACGGCCGCCTGCACCGAGCTGGCCAAACGCATCACCGAGTAAGGGGCGGGGGGCGGGGATGTCCCGAGGGGCTTCTCTCGGCAGACTGGCCTTGCGCCTCTGCTCTACGTCCCCCGGGTGAGGGGTAATTTGGCCCCGTCACCCTGCCCCTGGGGGAGGGAGTCGCAGAATCCTGCCGTCTCAGGGCTAGACAAACCCTTGGAAGTGACAGAAGGCACCCGCACCCCCAACTTCTGCAGCAAAAAAGCTTTCAGCGGACTCTTACTAGCTTCGCCCCAACCCCGGGTCCTTAGCCCGCTCGCCCTCCTTTCGGCTCCCCACTCCCACTTCTGCAAGCCCCGGAGTGAGCATCTTGGAGAGAGGGGCTCTGGATTTGGCTCCCTTCCCCACGGTTGCAGTTGACTTCCGAATCTGGTCACCGCCATTCCCAGGTCTCCTCCCGGAGACGGAGGCCCGCTCGTAGTTACAAAGCCCGGGACGGGACTGGACGGGACGGGGCGGGTGCAGTAGGTGGGGCAGCAGGAGGGCCTTGCAGGTGGATGATGCCCTCCCCTCCCCAGGCGCTCGGACAGAAGCAGAGATGCAGGAGAGGGCAGTGAAAACGAGGCAACCCTGGTGGGGGGCGGGTTTGTCGGGGTTGGTGATAGAAACGATAGGTCTGACCGTATTTTGTAAGTCAGCTGTAGATTCCATCAGTCATTTGAAGTTAAGTCTTTGCCTTTCCTTGTCTTTTTAACCTAAGGAAGCCTGTGGCCTCAAGTGGCCTTTGGGAATCTGATGGCCTCCCAGTCTTGCCACTTAACTAGCTCTGTGACACTGCGGGAGAGACTTGATTTTCCTGAACTTCATGGGTAAAATAGGGATGATTCCATCTATTGAGCCTAGAACACTGTGGGCATGAACATAATAATGTCAATCAGGCACCTAGCAGAGCAGAGGCTCACAGTGGCCCTCTGAATAATACATGTTTAGTAAATGGCCTCTTTCCTAGTTGGCTCTTGTGGAGAATCCCAGAGCCCAAATGGAAAGAAAGAGCCTTATGAGCCCTATGCAGATAAACTTGTTACAAAAGAAATAAGTTTGTCTTTTAACATTTAAAGTTATTTTCAAATTTTAAATACTTACATTAGCGTTCTGTGAATTTTTCAGACTTGATAAATAATTGTGTGAGTATATTTTTAAATTCCAGATGGAAATGTAGAAGAAAGGGGAAACTTTAGTCATATTTTCTCAGCAATGCCTATTTTGTTTTCAGGGAGATTAGAAGAGTGTAAAAACAAAACAAAACAATCCTTTTGCAATCTACTACCAGGTTTCTATTTCTGACCCCTGATTATTTATCTTTCGTTTTAAGGCCAACTACAATACTAATTTTAAATATAAAGCCTGTGTCTATTTATTTTGGGTCAGATTAACCACAGTTACCTTGCTGGGAGAAAGCAGGGGGAGGAGAGCATGTTTAAAAGGGCAGTAGTTTTGCTCTTCTGTTTTTATATTTGGTTCTTGAAAGGTTTGTTTCAGAAAGGTTTTAAATTTTAAGCATTTAAATTTTTTTTTCTTTTTTTGAGGGTGTGATTAGGTTAATTTATTAAATTTTTTTTAAAAATGGAGGTACTGGGGATTGAACCCAGGACTTTATGCATGCTAGGCATACACTCTACCACTGAGCTATACTCTCCCCACAAGTTTCAACCATTTTTAAGTATACAGTTAATTCACTGGCATTAAGTACATTCGCAGTGTTATGTAACTGTCACCACTATCCATTTCCAGCACTTTTTAATCATTTCAAACAAACAGTACCCTTTGAGGACTAACTCCCCATCCTCCCTGTCCCAGCCCCCGGTAACCTCTGTTCTCTTTCCTGTGGCTCTGAATTTGCCTATTATAGTTACATCCTATAAATGGAATCACACAGCATTTGTATTTTTGTATTTGACTTAGTTTACTTAGAATAATTTTCCCAAGGTACATCCATATTGTAGCAAGTACCAGAATTTCACTCCTTTTTAAAGGCTGAATAATACTCCATTGTATATCTGGCTGGAGTATTTTTAAATAGATTCCACCCCTGTATCATTTCACTCATAAAAGTGGTCATGCTAGCTGCTAAGAACCAAAACAAACCAAAAACCCCTACCACACCGTTAATACTTTAGTATCTAGTGCTTGTTCATGTTTCCCAGATTGTCTCAAAAATGAGTTTTGTTCTAATCAGGATCCAAACAAGATTCACTGTGTTTGCTTGATAGCACTGAAGTCTGTAATGCTTTTGACAACTGAGGCCTTTACCTGTGGCTCGTGATTTTGGAATTATTGCTACTAACCAAATATTTGTTTTGCATTGATTTTCGAAGGCAGTTATTCCAAAAACAATGGAACTAGACATTAAACTTTGGTTGTGGGCTCTTTCCAGTAAAGCAACATGTTATAAAATGGTGAACGCTTGAAGCAGCTTATGGAATAACAGTGGATTTTCAGTTCTTAATGAATTAAACTTTCTAAATTTTTTTTGAAAGAATGCCAGTCTAGTTATTTTAATCTTTTTATTAAACACATGCCTATAAACTGGATTTTTTTTTCTAAAGAGCATTTTTAATTGCCTTTCTCTCCCCATAGGCGTCTTGGTGCTGAATTGGGGAAGTCTGTGGTTTATCAAGAGACCAATGGAGGTAAGTTAAAATTATGTCTTAAACATTCTTTGTTCTCTAAACCCTGTCTAATCAGCTGGCATGTTTTTAAAAAGCAATTGTTGCTCATATTTAACACTGAAAGATTTTTCTCTTTAATGGCAGAGGTAGAAGTCATTCCATACTTCTCTCTAAATGTTGACTTCTTTGTTGTCTTCCTTAAATTCTCCCTTCCTCTTTTTCCAAAATAGTGCAAATATTCTGTCATTTTAGAGTGACATAAAGGAGAGAATATGTTTTTTCTTCTATATTGTGCTATTTGATACTTTTTAGTTAAATTTTTAAAAATAATTATATATATATTTTTTGTTGGGGGGTGTAATTAAGATTATTTGTTTTTATTGCTTTTTAATGGAGGTACTGGAGATTGAATCCAGGACCTTGTGCATGCTAGCACGCACTCTACCACTGACCTATACCCTCTCCCCCGATAAATACTTTTTACATTTATCCATCTCGTTTATCTGTCATCCAGTGGCGTCAAGAACAATCCGGTACTAGATAATAATGACTTACATAAAACCCTCTTTGAGTTCATTTTATCTCTCATTTGCCCTCTCACATCTCTTGTCGACGCTCACTCTGGGTTGGTCACCCTTTTTGCTGCTGTCTGTGTTTCTGTGGAGAACTGTAACATTACATGATATTGCTTGAAGGCACTCTGTTGGTAGCTAGTGTCCTGGGAACATCATTGTGAACCCCCTAGTGGGGCTGCAGACTTCATGTTATGATGCCATCACTCATTGTGAGGACAAGTTGGTATAAAACAATTTGGAATTATTTTTTGCCCAGTTGAAAGCCTTCAGTTCGTGATTCTGTGCTTCCCTTTCTCTTTCTCAGATATAACTAACTGTGGTCTAATGAGCTTGAAGAGATAATTTCTTAAGACAAAATTGACACTTGGGGAGCTGAAAAGAGCAAAGCGTTGGAAGAGGGAAGGATAGTTTAACACATCGTAGTGGAAGGCATCCGTTCCCAGGATGTGTATAAGCTACGTGTCTGTTACAACTAACCCCTGGGTACCCCTCATCCAGCTCCTGCATGCACAGCGTTCTACTTGGTGACTTTAGAAAGTTTATCTCTGGGGGAGGGCATAGGTCGGTGGTAGAGCGCATGCTTAGCATGCATGAGGTCCTGGGTTCAATCCCCAGTACCTCCACTAAATAAATAAATAAATGAATAAACAAACAAACAAACAAACACACTTAACCCCCACCCCCACCCCAAGAAAAAAAGAAAAGAAAGTTTATCTACTGCCAGGATGAGTCAGGAGATGTGAGTATTTAGGACCTGAGGGTGAACGCAGAGAGGGTGGATAGTCTCTTTAGCAATAACTGATTTAGTTCATAGCGGTATTTGAGGAGCTCATAGATGGAAGGGCTCAGGGAAAAGGGGGTGGTTTGATGAAGACCTTCCTCTCCATCCTCCCATCGCTGGCCTCCTTGTCTCTTGTGTGGTCGAAGTAGCTGCTTTGTGGGTCTTCTCACCTCCCTTTTCAGCCACTGTAGTCTGTTCTACTCACCTCCATCGGGTTATTTCCAAGACGCAAATATTTTGACTTCCCTACTGCTTAGAAGTCTGTAGGCTGGAGTCCACGCTCCTTGGCAGTCACGTGCGTGGGGCCCTTCGGGACCTGCATTCTGCGCATCTCACCCGCCTCTCCTTTCATCCCATCTGTCAGCACGCCTTTTGCACTCAGATTCAAGACTCCATCTCTGACCACTTCTCACCATCTCCGTTGCTGCTGCTCCAGCCCAGCCCACCCCACCATCTGTGTCTTGCTTGGACTCCTTCAAAAACTACTTGGGGTTGCTCCCCAGCAAGTAGCCACTTGGGCTTTGCCATAGTCTCTGTCGCACGGTAGCCAGTGGTCACACTCTTCTCATCTTTGAATTCTCCAGTGGCTCTCTGTCACCCTTGGAATAAAATCCAGAGTCCTGCCTGGTCCAGCCCCTGCTGGCTCATTGCCCTCCTCTCTCCCTTTCTCCTCACTCACTCTGTTTCCTGGTGGACAGTGACTGCCCCCCTGCCCGGCACACTCTGCCCCACGTCTTTGCATGTTCCTGTACTCCATTCCTCCCTGCATCTTCCAGCTCGCAGTGAGGCCGTTTTGGTCCAGGCCTCTTTCTTTCTTTCTCCTTTATCGTGACTGGTCTTTGGCACATTGGCCTGGAGAGTTTGCCAGCCTTTGGCATTGCATTGCCTCTCCCAGGTCAGTCTTTGTGCCCTTGGTCCAAGTCCTCCGCTTTGGGGCCGAGGCCTCAGCATTTGTTGAAAGAATAAGACGTCTTTGGCCTCAATATGTATTTGCTATATACTTTTCCCTAAGCATCTTGTCTTTATTTTGGTGATGGATTTTCTTTCCTGGACTCTGAGATTTTATGTAGACACTTGTTGCTTTTGCCTAGGCTAGTTTACTTTTGGCTTATTTCCCCCTTCGCGTGACTATTTTTTATATAAGTACCTGTCATTCTGGGATCTATTAAGAATTTATTTTGGTGCACTAGGCCAAGTGTTAGTTTAGACTCCCCTTTACTCCCTCCAGTTGCTGCCTAAGTATTGCATCATGAAGTACTTTTCTTAGAACTATTACAACTGTAGAGTATTTTTATTTTTCAGAAACAAGAGTTGAAATAAAAGAATCAGTTCGTGGCCAAGATATTTTCATTATACAGACAATACCCAGGTAAGAGCACTATTTTATCCCTTTTCCTCTAAAAATCTTGGTGATGTAACTTATTATCTTTTCACATAAACAATTTAGTTTTCTTTAAATTGTAAATGTATTTGCATGTTAAACTAAATGCTTCCCAAAATACAGTATGTATATAGTCTTACGGAATTCCTGCCATCCTTGTCACACTGTATTTAACTGTTATATGTTTACTCGACACCTTCTCCGAGCCTTAACCTCCTCAAAGGCAAAATACCTTACCCCTGTATGCACGACCTAGGCCAGTGTCCGTCTGTTCAACTCTGCTGAAAAGCTCTTTGTTGTTAAACGCAGTGCCTCGCTGCTCCTGGTTCACCGCCACCGAGACAGGTTTTTGCACTGTGCTTTATTTTGCACAGCGGCCCCTTCAGATGCCACCTGCCTTTCCTTCCCTTAAGGCAGGAGGTTCAGGTAGCATCTGGGGGTCATGTCTTCTGCAGGCTGTTGTCCCTCTGTCTTTCCTTGACTTTCAAGACTTTCACACTTTCGAAGACTTTGACACTTTTCACCAGTTTATTTCTTCGAATGACCCTCAAGTTAGGTTTGTCCTACTTATTTCATTGCGGGATTCAGGTTGTGGGTTTCTGGAGGGGCTCCCGCAGGAGTGGAGCTGTGTCCCCGTCTCATCCTTTGCTGCTTCCTAGTGTGACCTACGGACGTGCCAAGGCTCACCCAGCCGGTCGCAGAGGCAGCTGTTTCCAGTCTTGTGCTAACGCAACAGGGGACCGTCCCGTGTGTCCGTCATAGGGATTGTGCTGTGGGTGTACCTGTACGAAGCTTCCAAGAAATGGAATTTCTGGGTTGTAAGGATCCACGCACTTGTAATTTCGATAGACACGGCTGCCTCAGTGGACGTTTGTAACACTTGTGATATTGGTAGATGTTTTCTGTACTGCCCTCCATGGAGGGTACGCTAATTGACGTTTCCTTCAGCGGTTTTGGTTTTTATTATTTGTCTCCGGGTGATAGGAGTCTTTTTGTGTGTGTGTGTCCAGTGTATGTGTTTGACGCTGCAGCTTAGGAAGAGGGGAGCTTGCCTCGCACTAAAATGCCCGTGGTGAGGGAGCTTGACTCTCCGCGTGGCTGCCCTCTGGCCTTCTGAGTCTGTCCTGGTTTTTGTGGGTGGTGAGTAGTAGGGTTGCAGTTTCACTACTTTTTTTTTTTTTTTAAACTGATGAATTTTTAAGTCCCTGGGAAAGAGCCCAGTTCCTCGGCTTGGCCTCCTTAGACTCCTGAGAGCCGTTTACTAAACTGAGGGAGACAACAGAACCTTGGCCTTCGTAGACATAGATGGGCCAGCTTTGCCGCTGATCCTCCAGGAAATACGGGCGTCTAATTCCAGAGGTGCGGTGTTGGTTGGTGAAGACTCTTTCCCGAAACTGAATTTATGACCGCAAAGAATGTGTGTCATATCAGGAATTGCTTATCTAGGGAATCTCAGCCCTCACTCACAGATTGGCATCTAACCTGGAATTTGAGCTCTTCCCTGGGACAAGAGTTAACTCGGTCACGATTGGTTCTGAGCAGCTGCTCTGTTCCGTGTAACGAGGGTCATCCCTGAGTTGGGGGAGGAACTGAGGGTTGTGACCCCCGTTACCTCAGGGACCCCATCGTGTCAGACAGTCCTGGGTGCCACGTGTGACTGAGGAGCTGATGGGCCGCCTTCCCTGCTGTTTGCTGACACCCAGCTGTTGGGGGGCCGGGACGTTGATGAGCTTCCATTTTCATGACAGGTTGGGACGGTCGAGGCTTTGATGCCTGCGTGAAAGTGTCATCTTGTTCAGTAAATTTCTCGGTCGTAGGGCTGACTTAGCATGGCCGCGTGTTTTCCTAGCACACTTCCCCGAGGCTCTCGAGTCTTCTTTCCCTTTTCCTTTTCCTGTGAGTTCTGGAGGTAGGGAAGAGACACAGTAGTAGCAACAGCAGACTTCGCAGGGGCTGGTGGGGGGGTTAGTGAAGCGCGTGGGGCTGAAGGGCTTCAGGTGCATCACCCATCCAGTGGTCACCACACTCCGAGGCAGGTGTTACCGCCTTTTATGTCCTCTCACCAGAGATTTCTACCTCTGGGTATGCACATGCGTGCGTGTTAGTGCACGGAGGCTAGGACGACTATAATCATAATTTCCTTTTTGTTATAATACATCTCCCTCCAGATCCCCATTAGAATATAAGTTCCATGAAGGCAGAGACTTTTCTTTGTTTACTGCTGTGTCTCCAGCGCCCAAAACAGTGTCTGGCCAGTCGTAGGCACTTGATGACTTTTTATTTAATGAACGAATGGATTTTGAGCTTTCATGTGGCCAGCATACACAGACCCTCAAATCCCTGTGGAGTGAATTAATGAATACTCCACGATCTTTGTGCATTTCCCTCCTCAGCAGAATAATTGTGATTCCCCTCTGCTTTTTCTTATACCTCAGTGAGTCCCTGGTACATGGTATTACTTCCTTCCCCACTGGATGTCACCTGAAATTAGAAAGACCTTTAGGATTTCTGTCTATACTTTGAAATCCAAGGTTTTAGTTCAAACTTGGTCTGACAGGTCATGCACAGTGTAAGCTTACGGTCCATTGGCGTGGCAAAATAACGCTCCCTGTTAACAGCCTTGTCCTCGTGGGCTCTCCAAACAGCATGTGGTTAGTCTCCTTTGCAGTAAGAAGTTGTGCTTTATATAATTTGTGGTTTCCATATCTCATGGTAACCAAGAATGCAGTGTAAATACTTAATATGTGCATCCTAGAATGCTCCTGGGACAGTAACATAGACTGAATTTTACTAACAAAGGATTGTCAACGTGCAGGTGTTTTCCCGGGAAAGGACAGAATAAACATGGAAAAACAAGTTGGTTAATGGCCAATTGGGAAACGTTTATAGTTTTTTTTCTTTTTTTCCCTCTTACACTTAGATTATTTGAAAATCTGACCAAAGGAGGAGATACAGGGAGCAGTCCGTGGAGTTGCAGTGGAGAGACTGAATCTTGTAGAGTAACCATGACAGTGGTTTTCCATACTTACCAGACAGAAAGGTTTCTCTTTGAAGAAGCAGCACAGCTAGACATGGATGCTTTCGAAAACCAGAACCCTGTCCTGAAGATGGTGCAGGTCCCATGTGTGTGCTTGTGTTTAGATTATTTAGAAGCCACGACTGTTTCCTCTTGGTTCAGTTTGGTAGTATCAAAGCAAAAGCATCCTCACCTGGTGGTTCCTGTCTCAGGACAGTGAGGTTGGGAGAGAAAAAATTTGGAGAAAGGACAGAGAATGTGTGTGTGTCTGTATAAAAAGAGTTACGGGTTTGCCACAGTAAACTAGTACTTTTATTGCTTGACTACAGAATATTTTAGTGACAACTAAATTTTAGTTAATTTAGGAGAGAATTTAGGTTTCTTTATTAGTATTATCTGCTATAAATGGTTACACAGATTGTTGACTGAAGCGAAACTCATACCCTAAAAGTTGCAGGCTGAGTTTTATTTGGGGACTTTACAGCTCCAGGACACATACGAGATTTTTGCCGGGAAACCACTCAGTGGAACATCAGAAGATTACTGCTGATCACAAAGAACAGACATCTCAAGTTAATGATTTTAGTGCTTTTCTAAATAGGGGGAATTGCAAGGATCTGGGCTCATTAAAATTATTCCTTAGATATGAATCTTCACTACCCAGGGCCCTTATTCATAGCACGGGATGCTGCCTGCTTCTCTTCATCCCGAATTCCCCTGGGCACACTGTCCTTGGCTAATGGCGTGATCCTTGTAGAACTGGGACGGCAGGCAGCACTCCCTGTGCACCAGACGAAGGACTCTTGTCTTACAGGTTTTTCTATTGTGGAGGAGGAGAGGGTGTTACCTAAAGTAATAAGGCTGATTTTAGATAAACAGAGCAAAGCTTAGACATTCACACGAATTCAGTCACCATCAGAGCCAACATCTGAAGATCTCATGTAAACCTGTTTTTGGTGCTGCTGTTGCTCAGAACATCTTTGGAACTCGTTTTCTGGATAGAACTCAGGAAGAGCCAGACAGAAGCCATGAGTAGGGCAGGGTCTGGGATGAGGGGCTCTGAGCCTTCCCGCCCTCTCCAGTCGCCCCTCTGCCCACAGCTCCACCTGTTCTCCAGCCCAGAAGCCCTTTGCACCCCTCTTTGGGGGAGTTTATGGAGGCTTCATTACATAGGTGTGACTGATTAAATCACCACCATCCAGTGATTGATTGGCCAAGAGAGGTCACGGGGGTGGGGCTGGAAGTTCAACGCCTCTGATCTCGTGGCTTGTCGCCCTGGCAGCCAGTTCCCTGGTTTAGGTGCAGCCCCAAAGCCACCTCTTTAACATAACAAAAGACACCTTTGTCCCTCTTGGGGCTTAGGAAATTCTAAGGGTTTCAGGAGCCCCAAGCCAGAAATAAATACATATTTCTTATTATAAATCACAGTATCTCAAGGAGCCTCCATTATACTGAGCATTGAACCTAAGGAAAAATAGACATGAAGCTTACAGGGTGTTTTCTGGAGGACAGTTTTCATGTTTTATGTTACAAGTCCTAGTATGTTGATGTGACATAAGGCTCATTAAAAGAACATTACAGCTTACTTGCTGCAGATAGTTAACTGCTGGGTGTGGGGGCAAGGTAAATTCTGCTCCCTTGCCGTGTTCCCGTTACTTCCATCTGCAGTTGGCCTGTCTTTGCAGTCCCAGGCAGTTTACTTGATGTATGCAGACCTTGTCTGCTTCCTTAGCGCACATTCGTTTCTGCCTGTCAAAGACGAGAGAGCAGTAAGGGCCGAGTTTAATATGTGATTGTCTTAGGGAAGGGAAAAGTAGTTGGTAAACAATTAAGATTGTCCTACTTAGATACAAAGACTCCAAGCACTAGCCAGGATGTACTTGGAACAGTCTTAGGGAGCAGATAAATAAAGCTGGGGCTGCCAGCAATTTCTCTTCACCCAGCTGGCCCACAGAGTAATCGCCTGGTATCCGATTTGTCCCGTGTCCGTTAGCGAATGGCTAAAGCCACTGTGATAAAGGCCCTTTTGTTGCCTTCCTGGCCAATAAGGGGTGGGGCGTGGCCGGCTTTCCTTCGCCTTGGGCTGGAGAACAATGTATCCCTTGGCATAAATCATTAGGAAGAAGAAAAAGTGAAAAATAAAACCCTCATGGGAGAAACTAGTAATTAATGGAAGGAAAGCTACTCTGAATTCAAGGCTCCTCCAGAACTGTCCGTCTTGTTACATTAACATCTCATCTATCTAGGACGCTGTTGCAAAGCCAGCTGAAGGCCCACTACCCAGATAAGATACTCTTCCAGAATCGATTTAATTAACTTCAGCTCTGAACACACTGTTGGCATTGGGATCTGGTGTGAGAGGCCACGTCCAGTGGTGCTTTTATAATGTCACACAGTACACAGGAAGCTCTGGTTTTATTTCTAATGCTGATAAGCAGTCTGTAATGGGAGAGGCTTTTGCTATAGTGTCTGTGACGTCTGGTGTTTAGATGGGGATACGGACTCCTGCGTTAACTGACATTCTGTCTTCTGAGTACCGTGCAGGCTTCCAGCGTAACGTTCAGAGCCCAGAGGACATCAGTATAGATGATCTGTTGTGGGAAGGGAGGCTCTCCCCTGTGGGATAAAGGATTAACGTGTTTGGGGAGGGGAGCGCTTCGGTCACTTAGCCGTGCTCCTTCGTGGGACAAATGATTACCGTGAGAGGGATCCAGTGTGGGTCTCTGGCATTCCCGTTTTCTCTCCCCCGCTTAACACAGTGCCTGATTTACGTTACTCAATAATTATTTGTTGAACGGGTGACCCGGTTTGAAAGTTACTGGAAAATGTTGAAAATTGACCAAGTATTATGAATTCTTAGGTACCTTGAAAGTGTTTGATAAATGTTTTGTCCTTATTATAGCAAAAGGTCATCTGTCCTCTGACCTTCCAATGCCAGACTCTAATGGGGACATTCATTTGGGAGTATGAGAGAAAAGAATGTTCTAGGTTATTTCAGAGGAAGGAGATGATAATGAAAATAATGTAACCTATCAGCAATCCGAAAGGAATGTCTTGTTGTCTTGAAGCTGAGCCCAGAATCAACGACACCTACCCCCCTGAGAGAAATGTTTCTATGACAGAACCTTGAAATAATTATGAAAAGTCTAAACCTCAAAGGCGAGGTTGGAAATTCCCCGAGTTGAAAGTAAATTCAGAAAGCATTGTTAGAGAGAAAGGATGTCTTAGCAGCTGCCCACTCCTTGGTGCACAGATGTAAACATACACTGGGAAAGACTGGGAGGAAATGGCCTGACTGTCCTTCAAGCTAACAAGCGTTTAAGTCTGCTATGTTGACGGCAGGCTTTCCATTTTGCTACGGATCAGATAATTCAGTTCTGCTCCTCACTTGGGCAGGAACCAAGACGTGGGCAATGATCTCCTTTATCGGGGGAAGGTCAAGGGAGAGAACACTGCTGACGCACAAGAGAGAGTGTTTGAGGACACATGGGTAATCCAGAGAGGGGCAGGAGGAGGCTGGAGGGAGAGGGCTGAGCACTGGGAGATCATCCTGACGGATTTCCAGGCCCTTCACTTTCTGAAGGGCAGAGCCCACCTATTGATGAGCCTTGGCAAAGGGTAGAATCAACATTCATTAAAATTAGGAAATTTTAAGAAAAATTGGAAAGAGCCTTTCCTTTGACTTATCTTTCAGATTCATATTTCCTTCTTTGTCCGGGAATCTGTGTATCTCAAGGAAAGAAGGGATGGGAGAGGTTTTTGGAAATTAAGTTCCAAGACCTCCCCACCCCTCACCCTCCTGTCCACCCCCAAAAGAAGAAAAGAGACCAAATCCTTTCTGGTAATCACAGCTCAATAGAAGGGCAGGTGGATTTCCTTTGCCGTTCCCAGGAAAATTAGGCACTGGCACTTTGGCCTGAGTTTAAATCCCAGGGATGGTGCAGGTGCCAGTTATGGTTTAACTCTGGTCACCGGCACTTGACGTCTGCCTCACAGGGCCCTCCAGTGACTGTGTCAGTGACAGAAGAGGCAGGCAGAGGTGGGCGTGGGTCACCGCACTGTGAATGGAAGTAACCTCAGACTAGAACCAGAGCTCCCGCAGCTAAAAGGCAGAGTTGACAAGCTCTCTCCCATACGCACGAGGTGCGGGGATTAGATAGGTACCTGTAACACCCATCCTGACAGCTCACTCCAGATTGCTGAAGTGGGGATCCTCTCCAGGGCTTTATACGTCCAGTTAATCCCAAAGTGCACATTTTACTGTTTCAGAGACGTGAACACGGCCGTGATGGAGTTACTGATCATGGCCTACGCGCTGAAGACAGCCTGTGCCCGGAATATCATTGGCGTCATCCCCTACTTCCCCTACAGCAAGCAGAGCAAGATGCGGAAGAGAGGCTCCATCGTGTGCAAGCTCCTGGCGTCTATGCTGGCGAAAGCGGGTGAGTGCAGCCAGGGCCTGGGCTCCTGCGCTCTGAGGCAGGACTTGCCCCCGTTCCTGATTAGTGCGCACCGCACACGGCTAGTTTGGGACCCAAGTGCTCTGAGTGTTGTCCAGTGGTTACGTGGCCTTGTTTCCCTCTGCATAGTTCTGGGTAGGCATGTGTGAGCTTGGGTTTGAGTTCTTTTCCTGTCCTTGTCCTCCCTCAGGGTGACCTTGTCCGCTTCTGTGTTTCCCGCTCTTCTGCGATCTTGGAAGTTTTCATCATTCTACCTCCTTTTATATTTCATCTTATTGAAATTTTAGCTGGCGATCTTGGCATTTGGGTGTGATCTTTGAGCTGCAGGTCTAGATTTATTTAAACCTTAGCTAAATTAAGTTCTGTTCATGTATGTGATAGTAAAACTGGATTTCTCTTCTACTATTTCTTCAGCTTATATACTCTTCCTGGCCCCTCCCTGATTGTCTTTCTGTGTTTTCATTGTGTTTTTGTCATGGCGACATACTTTCTGGCCTGTAAAATCAAATGTGGTAACACTTAACAGTTACTGGGGTTTTATTTGCTTCCTGTTTATTTAAAAGCTCTAACATACATTGGAGTCCTCAGAAACATATTTGAATTCCATTCTCTCTAAAAATGTGTAATGTGTTTGGAAAGAACAAGGAATTCTGGGTTTTTGCTCTGGGAGTTTTTCAGCAACCTTTGGCCATTTGCCGTGAATTTATATATGTACGTTTTGTGTTTAGCACTATGGATTATGAGTATGTTTTCCTTGTTTTTTCTGTAAGCATACTTCCTGACCCTTTCTTTTATGCCATATAGAAATTGTTCCAAACTCTTCAATATCTGTGTTTTGTGAACTTCTTTTCTTCTGGTATATATATTATTCTGCTTTTGCTTTCTTATTCCTTCTGCCTTTATCCACAAGTCCTTTAATACTTCTTCCTAGATTCCTTAATCAAGGCCTTACTATTTTTTTATATCTATTTCCGCTTCAGTGTTTAATCCCCCCATTCATATTTTTGCTTCGACTTGATTTTTTCTTGTCAGTTTTCAGGCCCGAGCTAACAGTTAGAGGAGGACATTTAGTTTTTCAATCCGTGTGGAAGGTCACAGGCTCCTGTACTGGGCTGAACATTGTCTTTAGTCCATTAAGTTCTGTTAAGCTTGCACGTAAGGTCTGTAACCCACAAGCTCGTTCATGGTGCCCCCTGCCTTCAGTCTCCGGTTAGAAAACAGGCGTGGGGCGTCTAGTTTGTGTCCACCTATAGCCGTGTAACTCGGAGGGGTGAACTTTGTAATTTTTTGTTTTAAAATTTCAGGTTTAACTCACATTATCACTATGGATCTGCATCAAAAGGAAATACAAGGCTTTTTCAGCTTTCCCGTGGACAACCTTAGAGCCTCACCTTTCCTGCTTCAGTATATCCAGGAAGAAGTGAGGAGCCACCAGCGAGTACCCTTTGTCCTCAAAAGAGACCCAGTGTAGTTTTTCTCTGGTACCAGATTCCAATATTGAAAGGCACATCAAATGATCACGTGATCGCTCCCTTAAGTCTTATTTCTGGAGGCAGCCAGATAGGGTCAGCATTTAGGCACGGAGGATGGTGATTTTTAAAGACATTAAAAATGGGTTTCCTTCTAAGTGTCTTCTGTTTCCTAAAGTGAGGGTTTAAGAATTGATTATTTTTTATCTTCTTGATGTAGCAGAGTTTTGCAATGACAGTAGTTGATAACGATTAAAAAATTGTAAACGTGTGAATGAAATTCTAGCATATTTGTTTGCCAAGATGGATCACTGTTATAAGAGGGGGAAAAAAAGTAATGCCAGCATCCAGGGGTAATTTTTTGATACCTTTTCAATATTTTCTTATTTTCCCTCCACATTTAGATTCCAAATTACAGAAATGCAGTCATCGTAGCTAAGTCTCCTGATGCTGCAAAAAGGTAAATAAACCAGACTTTCACACATGTCCCTTCTCGGTGCTTCCGAGTCATGTCTTCATACAGCTTGTGAAAGTTCATTGTCTCCACCTTTGCCCCAAATCACTGTCCTGTCCCCAATCACAGCTTTACAACATGAGTGGGTCATTGAATCACTTGGTTTTCCCCTGGGCGAAAATGAAGTTTTTCCTTCAAGTTCTCAGGAAAAGGAGAACAGAAGGTCCGTGAGCGCTTTCCGAGCTGGTGGTTTATTTATTTACTTATTTTTTGCTTGTTTATTTTAAATTGAAGTACAGTCAGCTACAGTGTGTCATTTCTGGTGTACAGCATCATGTCCCAGTCATGCATATATACGTATATATATACACATATATTCGTTTTCATATTCTTTTTCGTCAGGCAGTGGTTTTTGAGACCTCTGTGAACAAAGTCCTCCTGAAGACGAGTGTTAGGATGTCGGACAAAGGGTGGAAGCAGAATGATCGAGAATCACATCCTAGCCCGGGTCTTGTGTGCCTCTTAAGGCATTTGTGTTCTGGCCTGGGCCCCGCGTTCTGATTTGCAGCAGAAACTCTCCTGCGTGCCCCTGAGAGGCTGAATGAAGCTTCCATTCTGTGGTTAACGCCGGGGCTTTCCTCCCCGTGGACTTCACCGCTTGCCTCTGTCTTCCTCGCAGGGCCCAGTCGTACGCGGAGAGGCTGCGTCTGGGTTTGGCTGTGATCCACGGGGAAGCCCAGTGCGCAGAGATGGACATGGACGACGGCCGTCACTCTCCCCCAATGGTCAAAAACGCCACTGTCCACCCTGGGCTGGAACTGCCGTGTAAGACCAGCTCTGTGTTTTTATTCCACCTGTAAACTGCAGGCAGTTTTGAATAGTGGGGGTGGCTAGGAGTTAGTACCCACGTGGATGCACACTGTCTTGTTATTTTAAATAATTGAGTGGTATCCCACTGACTTCGCCTTTTGTAAAAGGTTGTGTTACACACTTTTGTTGACTATGTAGGCACAATTTGAGCTAATCTGGGTAGCACTTAGCCTGCAGAGTGTGAGATAATTTTAGCTTTAGTGGAAAAAAAAAGGTGTATGTGTCGAGGTGTGAAATCTTAAGTTTTTTATATTTTGGTAACATAGGTGATAGCAACCATTGATCAAATATCAGGCTTTGGCAATCAGCTGAATTGAGCAGTTATTTTAGTGATGTAGGCCTTCGACCTGATTCCTGACTAACTTATTGTGAATCCAACAGAGTGGGAGCTATTTACTTCTGTGGACTTTTGAGTGGCGATAACCAGCATTCTGTGCTGGAAGATATATTATGTTTTTTAGAGGAAGGAGATTATTTCCTTTTACAATCTGTATCTATTTGCCATGCCTCAGAATCGTACAAATTAATAGGGTGGAAAAATATTTGCACGGTTACACCTCAGACAGGCTATTTCAGGTGTAAACATTCTAGGGTTTTTTTTTTTTTGCCTCCATCCTATAAAATTTCAATTGCTTTGTTTTCAACTTTGGAGGGTTTTATGTAAGAGAAATAAGTAATATATTCTTTTAATTTAAATTTTTAGATCACGGTTTTTTGGGGTTTTTGTTTAGATTTTCATAATTAAAGTTCTTAAACAGGTTAATTCATTCACGTATTTGAAAATTCAAGCAGTACAAACTCCTTCGTGGTGAAAACCCTTTCCACCCATTGCCTCCCTTCTTCCCCTGGCTGCTCTGATCCCCAGTGCGGTTGGTTTCTTGTGTGTCCGTTTAGACTGGATATGCTTTCTGCATGTACAAGCAAATACACGTCTTTCTTTTTTCTCTCATTTTCACGCCAACAGTAATGCATCATACACATTGTTCTGCTCCTTGCTTTTTTCATTCAGTGGCTCCTTCCTTACGCGTCTATATAGATTTCTCAGTCATGACCGTTTCGTAGTAGACTGTTTTATGGATGTGCCATAATTTATTTAATCATCCCTTGTTGATGCACTTATAGATTTTTTCCCCCCAGTCTTTGGGGATAAAAAAAACCAAGGCTGCAATAATAATGAACACCTGTTGAGTCCTTGCACTACAAGGGCTTAGAGAGCTTCTAAGCCCTGCGGGAGGTGCTGGAATTGGGTGCTGTCACAGCACCGTGCAGGTGCTCCTGTTACTTCTCCTGCCTGTGAGGAAGTTGAGACACGCGGCCGGCCGGGTGGGGCCAGGGTTTGGAATGCAGCCGCTGACACCAGAATCCACACCCCTTTGTTTTTGTAGCTTTTTATTTTGAACGAACTGCAGACTTAGAGAAAAGTTGAAAGAATAATACAAAATTCCTCTCTGCTCTTCAGAGTCCCCAGAGTGAACATTTACGTTCCTTTTTTTTTTTTTCTGAACCATTGAGAGTGAGTTGCAGACATAATGCCCTTTTACTCCTGAATGCTTCCGTGTGTATTTCCTAAAAACAGAGACTGTCTCATAACCACAGTATGATGACCAGATTCAGGAAAGTACTGTGATATGCTCTACATTCCTTATTCAGATTTTACCAGTTGTCCCATCAATGTCCTTTAGAAGAAAAGAAAACTGTTTTGGGGGGCCCAGGACCCAGGATAAGCTCCCAGATTGCACCGGTTTTCATCTCCTTAGTCTCAATTAATCGTGAATGGCTCCTCTGTTCTTTGTCTCCTGCGACCTGATACTTTTGAAAAGTCCAGGCAAGTTGTTTTGTAGGAGAGCCTTTCATTAGCACTTGTTTCCTCATATTAGCCTGAATCAGTTAATATGCCAATTTTTGTCGAATGGTGGTTTTTCTAATTCCCTGTCTTCCTTGTCTGCTCAGTCGTTGACACCAGTGCAGATGCAGAGAATCTTGTTTTGTTCAGTGTGTTCTAGTCCGTTGCTACCGTTGATCTTCATGCTCAAATTGGCTCAGACTTGGCCAAAGAGAACTGCGTGTCGAGCTGCCCACCGTGCTCTTTGGACGTGGCCCTGCCTGCCTTTGCTGCTTCCTCGTTCCTGTCTGGGACAGCGGGAGGCTCCACGTCTGTCTTGTGCTTCCTTGGCCCTGGAATCAGCCACTCCCCCAAGGAGCCCCAGGCCCTTTAGTGGAAAGCGCTATTTCGAAACTAAGGTTGGGGCTTCAGAGCGTCTGCTCTCTGTCGCCCAACGCTATCACCTGTGATTAGCTTTGCCTCATGTCCTTTCATAAGTGACTGTATTTATAGGCTAGAGACCAAGAAATCAAATTATTGGGTCAGAAGTTATTTTGATAAGATATGGCCAAATTATCGCCATATTTTCTATGGTGAGATTCTCTTCTGAGACCATCGCCTTGTCACTTAGGATCATAACACTGTTTTCCCCTCCAGTCAGCATTCCTTCCTAGACGTGTTGGTGTGTTTACATTACAGCTTTTACCATTGCCACGGGATGGTTTTCTGTGACTCCCTTTTGTAGATGCAGCCAAGAGAATTCTGAAAAAAAAAAAAAAAAAAAAAGATTTCTTGTATGTGTGTTTGTACCTTCCAGATTAAGTATGCTCTGTGTTTATGTATCAGTGATACTTCTAGTGTGTTTCTATAGTTTATTTAGCGGTAATGAAGATGGAGGTATTAGGATGTTGGGACAAGGCCAGAGGAAAGCAGACTTTCACCCCTGAAGTCTGCGCATCTTCAGGAAAGATGAACTGTGTTACCTTCCTGCAACCTGTTCTTTTAGAGCAGTAATTCTCAACTGAGGCTAATTTTGCTCCCCAGAGGATACCTCACAGTGTCTGGAGACATTTCTTGGTTGTCTCAACCAGCAGGGCAGTGGGATGCTACAGGCATCTGGTGAGTAGCAGCCAGAGATGCTACTGAATGACCTCCCAGCGTAACAAACAATTATCCAGCCCGAAGTGTCAGTAGTGCCAAGGTTGAGAAACTCTGTTTTAAAGTAATTTATTAAAAATGAGGTTGCATAAATGTTTCTCTTTTATAAGGCAGAATTTGATACCTCCCTGATGGCAAGGGCATCTCACGTGCTGGAAAGGACTACAGGTCGACGGTTCCCCTAAGCGCTGCATCTGTGCCTACCACGGTGGTGACTCCTCAGAGTGAGGGACGCAAAAATGGGAGGAAGTCTCCTTTTTGGGCTTGATTTTCCTGCCTTGTTAATTTTACAAGCAAAGACACAGCTTTCACCAGGAGAAGCAAAAACAGACCGTAGCTCCTCTCGAGTATCTGTTAGGTGTTAAATTTTGACTTGTTTGCATGTGGACAGGGTTCTGCGCTTGAAAGTAATTTCAGTTCTGGTTGCGCTGGAGAACTTACTTTATTTCCTGTATCTCTCCCCAACGTCAGTCTGTTGATGAAGTTTGACTTTCCATTGAGCTAGAAAACAGCCCCTGATCAAGATGGATAAGGAATGAATAATTCCCCTTAGTCCTTTTTTGCTCTTTATTTTAGGAGAGGAAGGTTTGAGAGAGTGTGTGTGTGTGTGAGAGAGAGAGAGAGATCTAAAGGATGGTTATAAATGCAGCATTATTTTACTTAGAAAATGGTAATTTTAAAAGTAAAAGACAATTTCTTGCTTCCTTCATAAGAACATTGGAAATCATTTGCTCAGTTGACATTTTTACTGCAGTAAGTTGATGTAGTTTTAACAGTGGGATTTCTGGCCACACGTGATGGTACACAGTTCATTTTATTCGTAAACAGATTGGGTTTTGTTTGACAAGATAGAGCAGAATCTTAAACATAGAGTAGTTTTAGCACCCTTTATCCTTGACCTTCGGTATTGCTTTTACTGAAAATTTTGAGTCATTAGTGCTTTATTTTCTGGGCAAGCTGTTAGAACATTTGGGCATTTTTTAAAGCATGTGAGGTACTATTCATTTCTCGTGAGCCTGTAATGAAATCTTTCTCTGTTTTTCAGTAGCCACCAAATTATGTTGGTTTATCCAGATCCCAAAGCCAGTTACGAGCAGGGAATGAACACCCCAGGAGAAAGGCTTTTTTTTTTTTTTCTTAAGCCTTTTTTTTTAAAGCCTTGATCCTAGCCATGCCTGATTTTCATTTCAAACTGAGAAGTTGTTTGGGGAGAGGTAGGCTTACAAAAAGCAAGCCAGGAGTAACTACTCCAACGTGTTTCTGCGTCAAACTGGAGCTGAATTTCTAGTGATGTTTGATGAGGGATACTGGCTTGCAATCTTTTCCTTTTTTTTGCAGAGAAAAATGGTCAAGAAAGGACCTACATCTCTTTAAGAAGCGGGTAGGTCAGCATAACCACCTACCCACATGGTTTAAAGACAGAATTTGAGGAAGCGTTTCCTAATGTTGGTGGTTTGTTTTCTCCCCACTTTTAGGTGATACTTACAGGCAGAGCCTTTTTGGCTGCCCAAATTCAAGAAATTGCCCTTGTTTCTGGGACGGGAAATCAGGAAATGTCTATTGAGATTCGCCAGTAAAATAGCGCTGAAGTTCCCCTCGGCTGCTCTGCTGGTGTACAGAAAGGCACAGCTGTTCTTCGAGGTTTACAGCGCCTGTAGACAGGAATCAGCTAACATGGCTAGTTTGCTGATACTTACTCAGCTACAGAATTACCCTGAATGTTCCCCCCTCGCCCCCGCTGCTGGTTTAATAAATATTTCAGAGTAATAAAAAACCTTCCAAAAAAAGTAGAGTATTTAGCCTGTTCTTCTGAAATATTTTTCCCCCTCAGTTTATTAACCTCCTGTTCAGGGTGCATTCTTCTCCATCCTGCACTTTGCTTTGTGCATCACAGATCAGTTTCTTGGTGAGAGAAGAGGCTTCTACTCTCAGGACCCATTAAATCAGGAAAAGAGGATGATCTTGCAGCTTTTGTCTTCAGCTTCCTCATTTTCAGGAAACTGATTATGTCAGTGGTGAGGTTATCTGATAGTGAGGTCACATTGTCCTAGTAAGGTCGGCCTTGGAAGAAAATGAAGCAAGGCCAGCTATCTGTGTGGCAGCCTTTCCCTGTTTACTTTCTGCAGAGCGATGTTTATTTACATTTCTTTATGAGTCAGATTATTTCTGATCGGTGAGGCGCCGGTGCTGCTGCTCTGGGCCGGTGAGCCTTTCCAAAGCGCTCTGCTCCTCCTGGTTGGGCCTGTGCTGTCCAGCCTGGGGTGGCTGCAGAGCCCTTGAAACCTGGCCAGTCCCAACAAAGGATCCCTGTGTGTGTAAAATGCACATCAAGTACACAGACCTAGTGTGAAGAAAATGTAAAGCGTCTCCGATAAAGTTGCGTTATCGATGATGGATTGAAATGGTAACATTCTGTATATACGGGGGTAAAGTTAAAATCTGTTAATTTCATCTATCTCTTTCTCCTTTTTTAACGTGGGTAACTAGCAAATGTCGAGTCCCTTCTGTGGCTCATGCCCCCTGCTGTTGCCCAGTGCTGCTCTGGGTCACCTGTTTCCGCGAGGCCCCAGGCGGACTGGGGGGGGATCTGCGTGTTTTCTAATTGTCTCCCCCCAGGGGAAGGCATGGCGGTGACTGCATTTACCCAGTGATACCTGCCGATGCTGCGCGACTAACTGGCGCCTTGGGCTTGTTTTCCTTTGCTAGTGATGATGGCCAAAGAGAAGCCGCCAATCACGGTGGTCGGAGATGTCGGTGGGCGCATCGCAATCATAGTGGTAGGTCATGTGTCTTCCTTTGTGTGCAGAGATGGTGCTGCTGGCTCTCAGGAGGCGCCCACTCTTGGATCGTCGTTCCAGTAACGATGACGATGGTGATACGTTTAAACGGACCCATCTAGCCCTTCTCACCCAGACTCCCCTAGGGCAGGTAGCAGAAAAATCTTAAACAGATGAACAGCTCAAATGGTAAAGCGCATGCTTAGCATGCACGAGGTCCTGGGTTCAATCCCCAGTACCTCCCCCGAAAAACTAACTAACTAAATAAACCTAATTACCCCCCCCCCGCAAAATAAATAAATAAATAAAAATAGACAAACAGGAGTGATTATAACTTACAGATGTGGAACCAGCACAGTAGCAGCTCCTGTAAGAAAATTCAGCTCCAGAGAGAACCTTCGTCTTGAGCTGCATCGAACCAGCTGAGCTACTCAACTTGTGGGCCATGGGGTGAACGGAAGACGGGCTGTTCCATTTTCACTAATGAGAACGTGTATCTTGTTCTTTGTTACTTTAACGTGACACATTTGCTCCCAGCTCTGAATGCCTTTGCTGAGCCAGAGGATCGGTCCTTTACAATGGCTCGATTTATTTCTGTGTTCCTCTCGATTAACTTTCGGAAAAAAGTCAATGGGACCCTGGCTACGTAGGATTCAACAGCAATTTGAAACAGGGACATGAGTCTTGGCAGTCTTAGACTAGCTGTGGATGTCACACAGCCTGGGAGGCTTCGCTGCTCTTCCCGCTGACAGCCGCGCAGAGTCCAGCCTGCGCGGTTGTGTTCAGTCTTGAGCCGGGCGGATAGCTCTGACTTTCCATTCAGCACCCTCTGCAGCAGAGTGCGAGGAGGTGCGTGTTTACAGATGGGGGTGGGGGGGTTCCTCCACACTAACTCTGGTCTCTTCTCAGGATGACATCATTGATGATGTGGAAAGTTTCGTTGCCGCCGCGGAGATCCTGAAAGAGAGAGGCGCTTACAAGATCTACGTCATGGCCACTCATGGCATCCTGTCTGCGGAGGCCCCCCGTCTGATCGAGGAGTCCTCCATCGACGAGGTCTGTCTGCACTTGAGTCACGACTTGCTGCTCTGCTTTCTGTGCATAGTTAAATGCCTCGGCCACTATGGCTCACTCCCTGTCTAGAGGACTGAAATCATGCTTTCGGGGGCTAGCAGTCTGTTGGGGGCAATTAGGAATATATATGTCTGTTTTTATCAAGATTTGCTATGTGTACTTCAGTATAATTGATAGTGTAATTTGATGACTGTAGTAGCATTTCTCTCAAGACTTGAATTCTTCCTCGATAATACGCAGGTTTGGGGCAGTGCTGGGGCGCGCTCTGTCATTTCTGCATCCATAGGCCGTGACCTTCATAAGCTTATGTTTTGAATCATGTAACCTTTCCCTTGTGTAAAGTTGGTTTAGTTTATGAAAACTGTACTCAGTGGAATGAGGCTTTTGTAGTGTGGAACTTGGTCTGTGGGTACCCAATGTTAGATCAACTTTCCCGAGCCACCACGTCGGGGCACACATCAGTAACCGTGTTTATTTTCCGTTGCTACAATGACCAGGTGGTGGTGACAAATACTGTCCCTCACGAGGTGCAGAAGCTGCAGTGTCCCAAGATAAAGACTGTGGACATCAGTCTGATTCTTTCTGAAGCCATTCGGAGAATCCACAATGGAGAGTCCATGGCGTACCTTTTCCGCAACATCACCGTGGATGACTAGGTCTGTCGGCTGCCGTGACCCTGGAACTCCTGAAGAAAACATGAGAGCAGTGCCATCAATTATGTACACAGTGTTTCCTTTCAAGGGAGTCAGACAGTCTCTCTTGCCAAGTTCGGTAGGTAGGAGACGTTGAGACGACCAAGGGGATTACAGATAATGTGTGAATGGCCTTAACTGTCTTTCATCGTCATCCTGTTCCTTAAAAAAAACGCTTTCCTGAAAAGAATCTGGAAACCTTGTTGATATTGAAAGGGAGTTAAAAACAGATAAAGTCTTAAGTCTGTAATGTTCATTCAGTTGTTTGCACCACAGGGAGACGTCCGTGTTCATAGTGAACTTGATTTAGGGAGGCTGAGCACCCCGGCACCGTTTCTATCCCAGTTGCCCCCTCACCACTCAACCCCATGCAGGTCTTTTATAGAGAATCACATTGTCCTTTGAGAAACTGCTTGCTAACGGTCATCGAACAATGAAGCATTTGTGGTGTCACTCCTAGCGAGGATGTCAGGTCAGAGGATAACATCCTATCTCTGGATATCTACGTTGCTCTTAAATTGCAAATAAAAGAATTTGTTGTCTTCTAGTCTCTTCACTGCCCTTCAGAGCTGCCCTCCTCCTGCCTTCTGTCCAGACTGTGCAGAAGGCAGTGCCTGTTGAATACAGGGTGGTGCAGGTCCGTGGCTGGCCCCAGACCCTGGACCTCAGTCTCCTGCGGCTCCCATTCCCTTCCCAAGTGTTGAAGTTAAATCCTTCTCGAATAGTGTATTTAAAACCCAAATTAAAAAAAATAATAGACCTAACCATACTTCTTCCTGTGTGATGGGCGGCACAGGGGTTGGTTGCTGCAGCTGCTTAGGACTGCATTTGGCCTTTCTGCCCAGAGTTCTGTATAATCACAGTTCTGGACTAGTCCTCATTTGTCAAGTAGGCTTTGCTGCAAATATGGTGTGAACTTTTTATACTTTTTAGTCTGATCCGAGGCAGGACGGAACGAAACAGGAAGGGGGAGTGTCTTCCCGGAAGTGAACTGGAATGGCTGCTTGGTTCTGTCCGTTCCTGAGAGAGAATAAAGAGCAGCTCGCTTATTTGTACAGTTGTGTTTCTCGGCAGCAAGTTTCCTGGACATTTTTCTTCCCTTCCTGATGACTAAAAAAGTTCCCAGCCCACCATCAAGACTTTATTTTAGCGCATTAGCTTTCTCAGGCACAAGAATAAGTTGCCTCCTTTTAATCGTCTTAAGTAGGGGAGTTGTGAGAAAAGAACTTAATTATGAAGTCATGAGCATGGTGGCAGAGGAAGGGCTGCGGACCATTACTCAGGAGACTGTTCTGTTTGTAACATCGGACAGATGACTAGTCCTTTCTGGGCCTCTGTCAGTTGTGAAAAGAGAGGTTTGGAGCTGAAAGCTAAGGCCTTTTTAACTCCAAAATTCCGTTTATACTTCTGATTCCTGTTTTCTTTCCTATGTCTCTAAAAAAGATTTTCTTTTTTCAGTGGAGGCACTGGGGATTGAACCCCAGTGCTACGCATGCGCTCTACCACTGAGCTATATCCACCCCTCTGAGAGAGATTTTAAATGTGCCTACTTAGCAAAGGCATCTGGCAGAATGTATTTCCTGGGATTAGAGTTGGAACATACTAGAATGTGCCCTTTCCAGCGGCATTCAGTGAGTCCTAGTATGTGCCTGGCGTGATACTAAGTCTCAAGGGCTTGAGAATGAAACGTGTGGGCTGGGGAGCTGACGTTCTGGCCATGGCTAGTGCAGCAGTGGCTGGTGACACTCTGCTGCAAAGTCACTGACCTTGGACTCCACTGAGCCCACACACTGCAGCCTCCAGTACAGCTGGTGCTCAATCCTGAGCCTTTAATTTTCAACTTTTTGGTCTGGCCTTCTGTTTTATAATGTAAGAACAGAAGTGGACAAAAGACTACAAAGAATTTCTTCTTTTGATGATAACAGCCACCACCTGAAGGCCTACTGTGTGTCAGGCTCTGGGATTATAATGGTGAACAAAGATGCTTGGGTATTCCCTCATGGAGGTTATAGACTTGTGTTTAACTCCATTTCCAGGAAACACTACTTCTTTGGAGGGGAGGGGAGGGGGTGAACATGAAGGATTTTGATTAAATTTTGCCAGTTCAGACTAAATATTTGAATTTGAAAAGTAGTTGAAATAGAAGTATGTAGTACAGATTCCGTCACTGGTTTTCTTTAGCTTTCTTGAGTATAAACACTGGCATTTTACTTGTTTGCTGGGAGAATCTGGTGTGGGGAAGTCAGGCCTCAATTGCTGAGAGCACCAGATTCCGCTGGTCCTGCCTCCTCAGTCCTGCCCTGTCACCGGCGGAGATGCTGGTGCTGGACCAGTCTGTTTTGGGATGAATTGAGCCAGGACCACACAGAAAAAGATCTGTCAGCTGGTGGCTAATTGGAACCACCTGGGTAGTGAGTGGGCTTTTTCCCCCCCCCTTCTAGTTACCTTCCCTTCTGATTGAGCAAAATGATATGGGAATTGTCCCCAAGCGACCAAGGTCTCAGGACTGCCACCCCTTTAGCGAACAGAGCAGCTAAAACACACCAAGCCTAGTGGCCGTTGAGACCCCTTCTTTCCGTTGTTGTAGCCCCCGGGCGTGACTGAGTCCCGGGCCTCTAGGTTAAGGGACGGCTGGAATCTAGGTGAAGTGGGGAGGGCTCCACCCCCCCCCCACCCCGAAGTGATGTGTTCCTGGTACGAATGCCTTGCCCCCGCCCCCCACATTGCAGTCGGTCTGGGGGAGCATCTACTAAGAACAAAAAGGGGTGGCGCCTTGGGGTACGGCCAAGGCTTCCCCGGCATTTAGGTCACGTTCTCGTGTTTGGGATGGCTTCAAGTACGGGGAGTCCCTGCAAGGCCCTGACTTCCCGCCTCCGCGCGGGGGCCGGCTCTCCGCGGGCGCGTTCTTCCGCGGAATCCACGGGGCGCGCAGGGGGCCCCACCACAACCGGGCAGCGAACGGCGCTGCGCACCCCGTTCTAAACGTCGGCCGGCCGAGACCCGGCGCCAGGCGAGGGCAGTCCAAGGCTCGAGACCGAAGACTGGAGATCGGAGGTCAGACGGCAGAGGCTCGGGCGGTGCCCGGACGCCTCCCGGGAGACGGGTGCCGTTTCCCAGGGTCGAAGAGTGGGAAGCCCGGTGGCCGGGCGCTTCCTCTCCATCCTTCAGGCGGGCTCCAGGCCGTGACTGGTGCTCGGCGTGGCTGGACCCAGGGGCAGGGGGCGCCCCAGGACCTTACAGGGGCCCAGAAAAGCCCCAGAGGCGTGGCGAGCAGTGAGGGGCCCAGGACGGCCCCAAAGAGGGCACGATGCTGCCTGCGACGGCAGCCCCCTCGGTCTCCCTCCGGGAGCTGGCCGACCTTGCCATCGGCACCCCGGAGGTGGGCGCCGTCAACTTCACGGCCCTGCACACGCTCATCGTGGCCATGCTGAAGAACCTCAACCTGGAGAAAGTGCGGATCGACTTCCAGTCCCTGTTGCCGGAGCAGAGCAGCTCCTTGGAGTCCGCTGGGCCCCCAAGCAGCACTTCCAAGCTAGCTGTGCCCAAAGAGAGACGCAGGAGCAGTGTGGGCAGGGCGCAGCCGCAGGCGCTGGAGAGCCAGGTGAAGGACCTGGGTGGGCAGGTCCATGATCTCAGCCGGCAGCTCAAGACCATGGGGAGCCAGGTGCAGGCCATTGTGGCCCATGTGCAGCACCTCACCGGTCAGGCAGGCACGCTGGATGAGAACGCCCGGGACTGGCTGGAGGCGAAGGAGATGGCCTTGCTGATGCAGGGAAAGGCAAAAAAAGAGGCCACGAAAACCAGGAAGGACAGCCAGCCAGTCCCCCAGGTGGGCACGCGGGGCCTGGGTGGGCTGTCTGCCCCCTCCAGGCTGCTCTCTCCTGCCCCTGGAGCTGAGCCCCAAAGGTGCACCAGGGAGGAGGCGGGAGCAGGGAGGCATTGACCGCGGGGCCCACGGGGCCCATGCTCTACCTTGCAGGGCATGGAGCTGCTCCAAGAAGTCATGGAAGACATGAAAATCCTGAAGGAAGCCCAAAAAAAGGCGAAGGAGTTCCCCGAGTTGCAACCTGAGGTGAGGGTGGTGGGGATCCCACCTTGGGGAGGTGGGTAGCCCTCCCTCCCCTCCACAGCCTCCTTCCTCTGTCTCCGCCCCCTATCCCCATTTACACAGAGGCTCACCTGTCACTTGTCCTGACACCCAAGCATCCTGAACCGACCCAGAGAGGGGCTGACAACTCAGAATAGTCTTTGAGCGAATTCCCTTCAAACTAGAATAAAGAAATAAGGTGGTGGGTGTTGAGAGACAGAGCTCAGTCCAGGAGGAGGGGGCTGGGATGGAGAGGGTTCTGAGTCACCACACCCATTCCCTCATCCACAGCCCGGGCAGGCAGCACCCCTCTCACTTGGATCTTTGTTTCCTCGGAGGGAGAAGCACAAATCCCTCAGCGTAAGCATTTTCCAACGCACAGGAGAGACCTGAAGCGTGTCAATTCCAGGAGCTACCAGGCAATGCTCCTGTTTCAGGCCCATAAGAGGCCCAAGTAGGGGATTAGAGCTGGAAAAAAAGGAGGAGCAATTAGGGAGAGGCTGAGAAGAGAGACTTGAGGGAGAAGAAAAGCTCAGAGGAGGCGGCGGCCAAGGCCCTGGAGGGGACCCTCACAGATCCCAGGTGCCCACCTCAACTCAGGTTTTTAGACCCTAGCAGGTCTCATTTTTGCTCTGGGACGCTTTTCTAGAGTGTAGTGTTTTTAAGTTAGGGGTTGTAGACTAAAAGCTTGTTTTACCTTTAGGTTCATAGATTCTGGAGGTTTGCAGAAGTTATGTAAGGAGCCACTTAAGTTTCCGCAATTCGCTTTGGGTTTTTTGAGGTACTTCTCTCTTTAAACAACACAGGCATTCAGACGCCTTGAAGTACCCAGTCATTTTTGTTCTTGAGAGTCAAGGTCAGCCTCATTCAGCAGTGCTGGGATGTCTCCCTAGTGGGCTGTAAGAAATGCATCCCAGGACCAAAGAAATGCTCCCGCTCCCATCCCTGCATCATCACTGCTCTCGGCATTCTGTTCCCCGGTACCACCTCAGCACCCTCCACTTCTCTTCCTCTTGTTGGCCAGAAAGAGAACGGGGAGTTGGGCTCACGAGCCTTCTCTTTGCCCTCTGCTCCTCTAAGATCCACGTACCCCCTTTCCTCTTCTCCCTTGTGTGTGTTCGTGTATGTGTAGGGGCCACAGGAGGGGCTGCTTTGATTCTCAATCTCTGAACTCTTTTTTCCAGAAAATGCTCCAACGGATTGACGAACTGGAGAAGATAACTAGAGACCAGGACGAACTCCTGGTAATTTCAGCTGGTTCTGTGGGAAAGGGCCCTCCGGAGGCGGGGGTCTAGGGGTGGGGGAGAATGGTTCCCCATAGCCTGACCATCTCTCTCAGGGCTCATCCAGACTCCCACCCCAGGTGTCTGCCTCCCTCCAGGGCAGGGTGTTATATGCCCTCTGCTTCTTGGGGTGCTGCCCCTGGAATGAGGGAAAATTCTTTCCATCCCTACCCAGTGGTCCATCCGGGGCTCACATGGGACAGGAAACCAGTCACCCAAGACTCACTGGTTACTTGAAGGACAGTGACTTCTTGAGGCTGTGGAAGGACCCACCCAATCCTAAACTGTTCCTAAATCTTCCTAGGATTAAACTAGGTGTGTGCTTATGTGTGTGTGTTGTGTGTTTGGTGTGTGTGTGTGTGTGTGCATGTGCATGTGTGTGGTCTATCACCATCAGGAATTAATCACTCGGAAGCTGAGTATGATGCCTGCTTCAGAAGATGCCACCATGGTCACCTGGGAAGAGCTGGAGCAGGCGATTACTGACGGCTGGAAGGGCTCACAAATGGTGAACAAAGTGGGCAGGGGCTGGCAGTAGTGGTCTTGGGGGGGGCCCCCGAACCTCTCCCTTTTATGGCTGCATAGTATTCCTTTATGTGGCTATTTGTCATCTATTTCACAAGTTTTCTATTAGGGATACTTTTAATATTTTTCTCCAATCTTGTAACAAACTATGCTTTGTAAGATAAATTCCTAGAAACAGAATGCACACCTGTGCTTTGGCTAGCATTTGCCAAATTGCCTTCCATGAGTGTGTTTCCAATTTGGACCCCCCCACCAGCAACGTAGGAGAGAGCTTGCTTCTCAATATCCCCACCGGCACTGTCTGTTGGCACTCACTTGTTTTCAGTTTGGCCAGTAGGTTAGATTGAAAACAGTATCTGAGTGTAGTTTTGATTGGCTTTCATAGCTTTTCAAAGTTCCTCAACAGTCTGTCCTGAAATGCACAAGTCCCTTCATTCTTAGTGGTCAGAGGTGACCAACCCTGGAAATAAAACCTCTTCAGGGAGCTTTTTGCTGACACTGACTTGTACACACCAGGTGCACGCTATTCTGTACACAGGTTAACTAAATAGTCTTCCAATCCCCAAGCGTCATTCATCTGAATAAAACAGGTATTTTTATTCAGGGCAAGGATCAGCTGCCCTTTTGGTGTTGACATTCCTCTTCCAGTGGCTTTGCGTATCTGGGTCACTCAAAAAAGGTTCACATGCATGTACAGACGCGCAGGCAGAAGAGAGCGAGCCCTTTGGCGCCACCAAGTGGCCATCTGGGGGCATGCCGTTATTATCTGGGTACTGACACCCTTAAGACCTATGCATAACGTAGACATCAGCACCTCTAGACATTTTCACTTCTCCAGAGACAGGGAAGTGTCAGGGTTCCGACAGTTTCTCATAATCATGAACATCCCCTGAAGCAGATGAGAATATATATAAGTAATTAAACAATTTTTGAGAAGCAGGACAGCAGGTAATGAAAATTTCAGCCCTTACACGGACCATAATGAAAGCAGCGGAGGGTCGCACTATCTCAAGTTGCAAAAATACAACACACTTGAGCCTCATTTGTGCGTGTGTGTTGGTGGTGGTAACTAAGGCAACTGTGAGGCGCACCGTCCGCCTGCATCATAAGTGAGAGCCAGGCTGGAAGGGGGGACAGTGAGTACAGGGGACTGGGGGAGTGGTGAGCACAGAGGAGTAAAATTCCATACTGGGAGAACCAGACGTGAGGATGGAGGCTGCATCTGTCCCTGGAGCAGCTACAGTTACAGGAGCTCAGAACTCGTGTGCAAGATGCCTGTCCCAGGACTTGAGCGTGTGAGAGGGTATGGACTGCTTGCTTCCAAGCACACGTTCTGGCGGCCGACGGGGCAGTTCCTCACACCTTTGTTCACACACCCAGGGATGCCGCTGCTGCTGCTCCCACTTCTCCTCCTCTTCCTCCCCCCGCCTCTTCCTTCTCCTCATCCTCCTCCTGGTACTTCTAATGGTCAGAAAGAATGAATGACTTCCTTAACCAGGAAGACCCAACCATTTTTCTAGGATTTCAAAGTGTTTGTTCTGTGAAACCATAGCTTTGGTTTTAGGCACTGTGCTAAAGTGAATAATGGTCCCCAAAGATAACCACGTTCTAATCCCAGTGGCCAGTGAGAATGCACCACCAGTGGGGTGGTTGCCAGCCTCACCTTGGCCAGGGAATCCCCTAACAATTGATGCTGGCCAGGGGATTTGGACCAAATTGCAGATGACATTTAAGATTATGATCACTGGAACTTGGATCCTGACTAAAAATGATTGTCACGGGGGTGCCGACACAGCCTCCAGTTAGCATTGAATATACCCAAACGAGAGGGCACTGGGGCCATGGCTAGCTGATTTATGGAGAAGCCTGAGTCTTTTCCCCCCATATTTAAAAATTGACTTTTTATGTTCATATTTTTTAAATAGACTTTGTTTTTTTAGAACAGTTTTGGATTCACAGCAAAACTGAGCAGAAGGTACAGAGATTTCTCATACACCCCCTGCCCCCCAACATGCACAGCCTCCCCCACTATCAATGTCCCCTACAAGAGCAGGACATTTGTTAGAGCTGATGAACCAGCAGGGACACATCATACCCCCCGAAGCCCATAGTTCACATTAAGGTCCACTCTGGCGCTGCGCAATCTATGGGTCTGGACAAATGTATAATCACGTGTGTCCGTCACTATGGTATCACACACAGTAGCTTCACAGCCCTAAAAAATCCTCTGGGCTCTGCCTCTTCATCCCTCCGTCCCTCCAACCCCTGGCAACCCCTGATCTTTTCAGTGTCTCCATAGTTTTGCCTTTTCCAGAATGTCATATTCTTGGAACCAAACAGCACGTAACCTTTTCCAGATTGACTTCTCACTTAGTAACATGCATTTAAGATTCCTCTGTGTCCTTTCATGACTTGATAGCTCATTTCTCTTCAGCGCCAAGTAATTGTCCATTGCCTGGATGCACCACAAATTGTTTATCCATTCACCCACTGAAGGACACCTTGGTTGCTTTCAAGTTTTGGCAGTTATGAATAAAGCTTCTGTAAACATTCACGTGCAGGTTTTGGGGCATAAATTTGCAATTCCTTTGGGTAAATACCAAGGACCATGATTGCTGGATTGTGGTAAGGGTATGTTTACTTTTTGTAAGAAACCTAAACTGTCTTTTGAAGTGGCTGTATCATTTTGCATTCCCATCCCATGGGAATGAATGAGAGTTCCTGTTGCTCCACATCCTTGCCAGCATTTGGTGTTGTCGGTGTTCCAGATTTTGGCCATTCTAATAAGCATGTAGTGGGATCCTGTTTTAATTCACATTTCCCGGGTGACATTCCTCATGTTGGTAATTTGTGTCTTTTCTCTTTTATTCCTGATCAGTTTGTCTAGAGGTTTATCAATTATATTGACCTACTTAAATGCCTAGCTTTTGGTTTCCTTGATTTTCTCTGATTTCTGTCCACTGCTTTCCACTTTCATCTTTACTGTTTCCTTCCTTCTGCTTGCTTAGGATTTAATTTGCTCTCCTTTTGCTAGTTGCTTAAGGGGCAAGCTGAGGCCATTGATATGACCTTCCTTTCTCCCAGGATTGGCATTCAGTGCTGTAAATACATCCCTAAGTATTGCTCCAACAGCATCCCACAAATTATGGTATATATTTCAAGATACTTTCTATGTCGCTTTTGATTTCTTTTTTAATCCATGATTTACTTAGAAGTCTGTTATTTTGTTTCTAAATATTTGGGGGGTTTCCAGGGATCTTTGTGTCACTGATTTTTAATTTAATTCCACTACAGTTAGAGAACATAATTTGTACAACTTGAATCCTTTTGAATTTATAGATGCATATTTTATGTCCCAACATATGGTCTATTGTGGTAAACATTTTGTGTGCAATTGAAAATGATGTGTCTTCTTAGGGTTAAGCTGTGTCTCCCCAACCCCAACCCAAAAGATGTTGAAGTTCTAACCCCCAGTACCTGTGAACATGACCTTATTTGGAAATAGAGTCTGCAGATGATTAAGATGAGGTCATTATGGTAGACTCTAATCCAGTATGACTGTGTCCTTATAAGAAGGGGAAATTTGGACAGAGAGACAGACAGACAGGGAGAAAACAATATGAAAGCATAGGAAGAATGCCATCTACAGGCCTGAGGCTACCAGAAGCTAGGAGAGAGCATGGGACAGATTCTCCTTCACAGCCTCAGGAGGAACCAACCCTACTGACACCTTGATTTCAGACTTTTAGCCTCCAGAACTGTGAGAGAATACACTTCTGTCATTTAAGTAACCCAGTTTGTGGTACTTTGTTATGGCAGCTCCAGAAAATTGATACAACATTCTTGCTGACTTCCTGCTTGCTTCTATCTATTATTGAGAGAAGGGTATTGAAATGTCTGACTATAATTGTGGTTTTATTCATGTCTCCTTGCAGTTCTATCAGGTTTTGCTTTACGTATTTTGAAAGCGCTGTTATTAGGTGCATAAACATTTAGGGTTGTTATGTCCTCTTGATGAATTGATTTCTTTATATTAGGAAATAAGCTTTTTAAATCCCTAGTAGTAATCTTAGTTCTGAAGTCTACTTTGTCCGATATTAGTATAGTGATTCCAGCTTTTTTTTTTCTTTCATAGGTTTGACCACAGTATATCTTTTTCCATTCTCTTTAGTTTTTACCAATTTATGTGTCTCTAAATAATGTGTGTTTATTATAAGCAGCATACAGTTGGGTCTTACTTATTTAACAAATCTGACAATCTCTGCCTTTTAATCAGGCTGTCTAGATTATTTACATTTAATACGATCATTGATATAGTTAGGGTTGAGTCTGCCATCTTGAGATTAGTGTTCTCTTTATCCCATCTTCTCCTTGTTCCTTTTTCCCTCTTTTTCTGCCTCTTTTGAATTATTTGAGGGTTTTTTTGTAAACTTCTTTTGTTGGTGTATTAGCTAAAACTCTTTGTTATTTTAGTGGTTACTTCAGGATTTATAAATTTATATATCTTTAGATTATCACAATTAGCCTTCCGGTGATATTAAACCACTTCACAAATAGTATAAGAATTTTACAATAATATACTTCCAGGTGCCTTTATTCCTGGGAGCAGCAAACTTTTCTGAAAGAGCCAGGTAAATATTTTAGGTTTTATGAGTGATGACGGTCTTTGTCACAAGTACTCAGCTCTGCTGTTATGATGTGAAGTCAACCAAGAACAATGCATAAATGAATGAGTGGATCTGCGTTCAGATAAAACTTATTAAAAACCAGTGATGGGCTGGATTTGGCTCAGGGGTGATAATTTGCCAACTCCTGCTTTATGCTACCGTTGCCATGCCTTTTACTTTTACATGTGTTATAAACCTGCAGTACATTGTTTTTATTTTTGCTTGGTCAGTTTCCTTTTAGAGAGATTTGAATAATAAGACAAGCATCTTATACATCTGTCCATGTCATTACCATTTCCAGTAATCTTCATTCCTTTGTGTAAATGCAGATTTCCATTGGTATCATTTTGTGTCTGCCTCAAGGATTTCATTTAACATTTCCTGTAGTGTGGGTCTGCTGTGCATGAATGATTTCAGCTTTCGTATGTCTGGGAACACTTTTATTTGCCCTCTGCTTTTGCTGACCTAGTTGGTTTATAGTGTAGTTCAAGTCTACTTCCTTGTTGGTCTTCTGCCTGTTTGTCCCGCCCCTTATTGACAGCGGGTACTGAAGTCTGCAGCTATTACTGTTGGAGTAGCTGTTTGTCCCTTTAAGTCTGGCAGGTTTTCTTCATGTATATTAGGGCTCTGTTGCTAGGTTCATATATATTTTTCAATTGTTAAGTCTTCCTAATGAGTTGATTCTTTCATCAGTATAAAACGTCTTTTGTCTCTAGTGATAATTTTGTCTTAACAGTCTAATTTGTCTGATTTCAGTACAGTCACTCCAGCCCTCTTTCAGTTGCTGTTTGCATGGTTATCTTTTTCTATCCTTTTACTTTCTACCTGTTTTTTCCCCTTAAATCAGGATGTCTCTCATAGACAGCATACAGTTGGATTATGTGTAGTTTCTTTCTTTCTTTCTTTCTTTCTTTCTTTCTTCTTTCTTTCTTTCTTTCTTTCTTTCTTTCTTTCTTTCTTTCGCTTTTCATTTCATGTTTATCAGTGTTTTAATATAGAACATTTTGTAATGATTAGTGACATGTGGATACCAACATTTTTTTGAAACACCAAGTACCAATATTTTCTGGAAAATAATGATTTTTCCCAAAACAAAGTAACCATGTGTACCACAGTTTCAGGAGATGTTTACCATCAACACAATTCAACCAAACTACAAAAAAAGGGCAGGACTTAAAATCATGCATTTTATTTTATCACTTCATAAAACTTCTTTTTAACCTTCTACAAACTTTGCCAGTGTATGAAGACTCCTCAACAATTTTGTGATAACATAAACCACTACAAAAACCACTTGGGAAAAGTAAGGAGTTGTCTTTCAAATTCTGGCTTAAGATTTTTTTTCACCTGTTAAAAAAATATGGTGAGGGGTATATTGAGAGAGAGGGGTAGAGAAAAAGAAGCTTTCAGTTAGTTCATGGATCCAAAATGTCTTAAAATACTTCAGTAGTGTAAAGGGAAAATGTCAGGAGCAAGAATATACTATAAATTAGAGTCTTTCGGCAAGATGAACAGATGAGCAGTTCTGGTATCAATTACATCCAGAGGAGAGAAATCTTCTTGAAGAATGCCTGCTTATAAAATCTGTGTAAGATAGACTTAGCTATCTCCCATGACTCATCTTTTTTAAAACAATATTGTTTAAGTCCATGGCTTTCTAAATCTCATCCCCTCTGATGTGTTCCATGTTGGCTATTCTTTTACTTATTTAGTTTTGGTGTAGGGAGGGGAGGTGGTTATTGGGTCTATTTATTTATTAGTTTTTTTTTTTTCCTTTTTTATTTTAATGGAGGAACTGGGAATTGAACCCAGGACCTCATGCATGCTAAGCCCGTGCTCTGCCATTTGAACTATACCCTCCCCCTGTAATGCTGGCTATTCTGTCTCTTATTCTTTAGCCTCCTTGAGGGTCTCCCAGCAGAATTATGTTCTTATCTTTTAGTTGATTGAAATATTCTGTCAAGTCACCATCATGTTTCTTAAAGTCATGAATTAGGTCTCCTTTAAGTCCTTTGAGTATACCCCCATTTTCATCAAAATCCATGAAGTTGGACACTACTTTGACATTTGGAGAATACACACCAGCTTGACAGATAACTTCCTTTAGTACATCACCGATACCAGCCGGAAATATGAACAGAGGAAGACTGTGGTTTGGGTGCTTATCGAAGACATTGTTAAATCTTTCCTTGAGTATAACATCACATTCTGCCTCAATTTCTTTAAGCTAAGCTTTTAGTAAAGCTGTGCGACGGCAAGCTACGTGATCCTTAGATTGCCATTCTACTACGTGAAGACATTTCTCTTCGACAGTAAGAACAGAATCTATTTCTACAGCATAATACTTTCTCTTTAGTTGCAGTAACTTTTTTCGACATTGTGATCTGTAGCCAGTTTCCAGGTGTCAATAACGTTATGACATGCTGGGCATCTACCCTTCCTGGGAAAACCCACTTAGTGTCATATCAAAGTCTGTCATTGTCTGAAGTTCGCCAGCTCCTCCTGTGGTTAAGACCACACATAATTTCTGCTGCTCTTGTAGGGTTCTTTATATGAACTGAACTTTTCTGAAATTCTGATGATGACTCATCATTTCTTGGTTATCCCGTCTTCCTTAAGCTACTGTGAGTACCTCTGTTCTTGAATTTGTCCTAGAAGAGCAACACAGGTGGCAAGCAACATCCAGAGATGCAGGGATTGGATACAGCCGTGTCGATGATTTGGTCTTCTGCCCTGTCTTCCTCTTTAAGGTGAATATGTGCTGGGTCAGCACCACGGCTGCCACTGGGGTCACAGACACTGGCGCTCCCACTGTGCTCTCCTCCTTGGCTGCCCAGTCCATGGACGGAGCCCCATGTGCCTCCAGGCCCAGAGAGGAAACTTCAGGCCTCCTGGATCATGGTTTTAAATCCATTCTGCTGACCTCTGCCTTCCAATTGGAGTGTTTAATTACTGATCGAGTTTACATCTTCCATGTCACAATTTGGTTTCTAGATGCCTTCTCTTTTTTGTCCCTTTATTATCATCTTCTTTTGTGTTAAATACGTGTATGCTGGTGTACCATTTTAATTCCCTTGTATCTTTTACTGTATATTTTTTGAGTTTTCTTAGTGGTCCATAGCCGTGTTCAGTGTAGGGCTGATTATCCTCTAGTTCTAAGGCAGCATCTTTCTGAGTCCTCTGCCCCGAGTGATGAGTTTCTCCAAACGAGCTGGTAGAAACAGGCTCTGTTCCCAGCCCCATGAGAGTCTGGGCACTGTTCCCTCCAGCCTTGCAGATGGTTCTTTCCCCAGTCTGGGTAGTTTTCTCACACGTACATGTTGGTCATTTCTATGCTGAATACCCAAGGGAGACTCTCTGTGGGTCTGCTGAGTTGTCTCTGCGTGCTGCTCCTTTCTCCCTGATTCTCATCTTTGTGTCCCCCCACACAGGGAGCCTGCTGGGCCCTCCTCGAGTCCCCTCCCTGCACTACAGCCTGGGAACTGTCAGGTCAGGAAGCCGACACAACAGTAGAGCTGCCATATTTTGTCTCCCCTTCCTGCAGGGATTGCTAGCCTTCATTAGCTGGTACCCAGTGTCTAGAAAGCCACTGTTTCATAGTTGTTGCTTTTGGGTTGTTGTTGTTGTTGTTACAGACAGGAGGGTAAATCCAATCCCAGTCCCAACTGGAACTGGCTAAATTCCAGCCCAATTACTCCATTTGGGCTGGAAATGGGAATAATGCATCTGTTTGGTTTTTTTTAAGAGATTCTTAGTTTTCTGATGTATGAATGTACCATAAATATGTCGGTCTCCTACTGATAATCAATTTTCATAAATAATGACGCAGACTCTGTCTTTCATATATATCCTTTTGTGAGAGTTCATACAGAAAATCCCCGTCTGTGGACTTTCTGGGTTTGTGCTTTATATTTCTCAACATATGGTTTACTTGCCCTGCAGGGTATACATCTACCATCAGCAATGGGTCATTGACGGGGTGGACTTTATATTTTCAACTTAAATTCCTCATGTCCTTTATTTGCAGACTCAGTGAGTGTTGGAGTGGATCACTTTTATTTTGTAGGTTTCCCCCTGTCTTTTATGAGGGAAATCACATATTATTATGCCATTTACAAATGTGCAGATTCTCAAAACTCTGGAGAACTATCCTTCAAGAATGTCCATGTCAGCCTTTGTGTGTCCAGTTTAGTTTGGGGGACAAGATGGTATTTTTTTCCAAGAGCTCTAAATCATCTTCGTCAGATACTCCAGATTCTCTTCCCTCCAACTCTTCTGATGAGTACTTTTTACTTATAGTTACTGATTTCTTTCCTCTTCCTCCACCAGGTCTCAGAGTCATCAAATGGACTTCCTAAGCACAAAGCACAGGCTTCCATAACATCAAATGATACAATTCCAAGTGGAGCCTTCACCAAGCATCCCAGTATTGACCAGACTATGGAGTCTGCCAGTGGTTTCAGCACAGATAAGACCTTATCAGGAACCAGCATCATAGAATACCCCTCTGACAGGGTTACTGGCAGGGAACGAAGCAGAGGTCCCTCTGCTACTGGGTCTCTTAGTAGAGATCAGCACTCAAGGGCCCGTGATGAAGCTGGCCTGGCCAAACCCCATCACCCCTCTGTGTCCCAATTCAGAGCAGAGTCAGATCATCGCGGGACTAGGGAGCAGGATGGCTTAGCACATCTGCGAAGAGAGGAACGAGAGGCACACCTTGGCCCATTTCATCAGGACGTATCCTCAGCCTCCTTGGCCAGAGATCGGCATCATCACTTGTACCTGGATCAGCACGGGCGAGCGTACGTTAGCCAGGGTCAGGTCTATGCCAGCCCAGAGCAGTATGGATTCGGACCACTTGGCGTGGATCAGCTTGCATCTCGACATCCTAGCATTTATCCACATGGGGTGGTACCCTTCAATGTGGGTCAGCTTGGAGTGGTGCCACCCAGAATGGATGAGCAGGAATTGGTACTACCTGGCATGGTTCAGAGTGATATAGTACCACCATTGGTCCCTGGCAGAGATCAGCAAGGATTAGAACTACCTAGTACAGATCAGCCTGGTACAGTCCCACTTCGCACATATAAGCCTGGTGTGATACTTCCTGGCACAGAACAACGTGGTCTGAAACAGCCTGGCATGGATGAGACTGGTATGGTACCACTTGGCATGGATGAGCATGGATATGTGCCTCTTGGCATCGATCAGCATGGATCTGTATTACAGCGCATGGATCAGCAAGGATTGGTGTCACCTGGTTTGATAAAAGTTGCTGCAGATCAGCAAGGTTTTGTACAGCCCAATTTGGAAACATCTGGCTTCATACAGCCTGGTGCAGGTCAGCCTGGTTTGGTGCAGCCTGGTGCAGGTCAGCCTGATTTTGTGCAGCCTGGTGCAGATCAGCCTGGTTTGGTGCAGCCTGGTGCAGATCGGCCTGGTTTGGTGCAGCCTGGTGTAGGTCAGCCTGGTTTGGTGCAGCCTGGTGCAGGTCAGCCTGGTTTGGTGTTGCCTGGTGCAGGTCAGCCTGGAACGTATCAGCATGGTTTGGTGCAGTCTGGTGCGGGTCAGCCTGGTTTGGTGCAGCCTGGTGCGGGTCAGCCTGGTTTGGTGCTGCCTGGTGCAGGTCAGCCTGGTGCGGGTCAGCCTGGTGCAGGTCAGCCTGGTGCGGGTCAGCCTGGTTTGGTGCAGCCTGGTGCTGGTCAGCCTGGTTTGGTGCTGCCTGGTGCAGGTCAGCCTGGAACGTATCAGCATGGTTTGGTGCAGTCTGGTGCGGGTCAGCCTGGTTTGGTGCAGCCTGGTGCGGGTCAGCCTGGTTTGGTGCAGCCTGGTGCGGGTCAGCCTGGTTTGGTGCAGCCTGGTGCGGGTCAGCTTGGTTTGGTGCAGCCTGGTGCGGGTCAGCCTGGTTTGGTGCAGCCTGGTGCGGGTCAGCCTGGTTTGGTGCTGCCTGGTGCAGGTCAGCCTGGAACGTATCAGCATGGTTTGGTGCAGTCTGGTGCGGGTCAGCCTGGTTTGGTGCAGCCTGGTGCAGGTCAGCCTGGTTTGGTGCAGCCTGGTGCGGGTCAGCCTGGTTTGGTGCAGCCTGGTGCGGGTCAGCCTGGTTTGGTGCAGCCTGGTGCAGGTCAGCCTGGAACGTATCAGCATGGTTTGGTGCAGTCTGGTGCAGGTCAGCCTGGTTTGGTGCTGCCTGGTGCAGGTCAGCCTGGTGCGGGTCAGCCTGGTTTGGTGCAGCCTGGAATGTATCAGCCTGGTTTGGTGCAGCCTGGTGCAGGTCAGCCTGGTTTGGTGCAACCTGGTGCAGGTCAGCCTGGTTTGGTGCAGCCTGGTGCAGGTCAGCCTGGTTTGGTGCAAGCTGGTGCAGGTCAGCCTGGTCTGGTGCAACCTGATGCAGGTCACGTGCAATCTGGAGTGGATCAGCATGATTTGTTACAGCCTGGTACAGGTCCACAGAGCTTTTTTCAACCTGGTGTATCTATGCCTAGCTTGCTTCCACCAGGTCTGGCACAGCCTAGTGCATATATGTCTAGTTTAGTGCAGCCTGGTGCCTATCCACGTGGTTTGGTCCAACCCGGTGCCTATCCACGTGGTTTCATGCAGCCTGGTATCGATCAGCGTGGTTGGGTTCAACCTGTAATAGAACAGCATTGGTTGAGGCAACCTGGTATAGATCAAGGCTTGACACCACTAGGCACAGAGCTTCATGGTTTTTCAACATC
This sequence comes from Camelus ferus, assembly GCF_009834535.1. Lineage (NCBI taxonomy): Eukaryota > Metazoa > Chordata > Mammalia > Artiodactyla > Camelidae > Camelus > Camelus ferus. The sequence goes on from NC_045711.1 coordinate 24,269,016, forward strand.
TCATGCAGATCATCGAAGTTTTATATCACCATACCCATACCAGCATGGTATGCTACCTCCTGGCAGAGATCAGTATAGCCAGGTGTCACCACTCCTGTCAAAGAGTCAAGGCTTGGCATCACCAGCTAGAGACCAAGAGGGTTTGGTACCAACAGAGACTTACCGACAAGGTTTGATGCATCCTGACCCAGACCAGCCTGGCCCAGCACCGTCAAGCACAGGTGTGGGATCTGCACAGCAGGATCAGGGGCGTTTAGAAACATCTGCACCACATCAGCGTGGCCCAGGGTACCAGGGTATAGATCAGCATGTCCAGGTAGATTTGAATCCAGATCAAACATATGACTCAAGCAGACCTCCAGTTTCTGTTCAGACTTCCCCAACCCAGCAGGCCCCCTATCTCAGGAGCACACAGTCCCTTGACTATTTCCACCAAGGCTCATCAGATAGGAGTGATATTCAGAGTGAGAGACACGATTCACTGGATAAACTGGCTCCGAGCTTCCCCATGGCGGTGGAAACGTTTCGTCTGATGGGAGAGCTTATAGGCCTCTATATGGAGCTAAAGGAGAACATGAAGGATCTGGATGAGGAACAAGCCGGCCAAACCGACTTGGAGAAGATCCAGTACCTGCTGTCCCTGATGGGTGGGTGCCACGTGCCCGGAGGAGCGGCCATTGTCCTCCTTAGTTGATTTCGTCCTCGCCCCCTGGCCTTAGCTCCTGGCAGCTGGGCCTCTGCCTGAGTCCCTGAAAACAGCACTTTCATTATTAGCCATTCTGGGTTCTCCCCAAGACTTCAGGGTCCAAAAGAAACAATTAAACCAGTAGGCGTGAAGGGGTCTTTGTCACTCTGGAGAGCAGCTGGGAAAATGTTGGGGCAGGGAAAACAGTCATATTGGGTTGGGCAGGGAGAGAGAATGTTGAAAAATTCAACTTAACCTTTGCACATTCACAACTCTAGCTCCAGAGAATAATAAGAGTTGGGTGAACATTGAGGGTAAGTTGTCCCCTTGCCCTGGGGATTGGGAGCCCACTGGAAATCTCACCCTTCTGATGCTAAGGCCACTGTTCTCCATAGTCAAGAAAACCATACCCGCTGACCTCCTGGAACAGCTGAAGACTTTAAAGACCTTGACCAAAGAAATTCAGCAGGAAAAAGCAAAAGTAAGGGAGGGTCTGCCTATTTGGCCTTTGAGTGCCAACAATCCCACTTTCCATTTGTATTTTGATGGATTACACAGCCCTTTCACTTACACTGTTATCTCACTGGATCTTTAAAATCCCCTCAGATGGGGAATGCACCTTAGGTGTCATCGTGTTCATTTCCTGGATCCAAAACCTAATATTCAAAGCTGTTCAAATTCAGTTGAGCCGACAAGGAGGCCCAAGCTCCTTTCATTACATGTGGCCATTTCCACTAAAACCCACTGTCACTGGAGTGGCCTTGGAGCCAAGTTTGTGGGACAGTCTGGGACCAGCAGTCACAGCGAGGCCCTGCTAGATCTCCAGTCATTCTCATAATGCCAGTTATCTATCTCTGTGGGATGGATGGATGGATGGATGAATGGATGTCAGGAAGGGGCCTTGGGTTTTGTCAGAGGATTGGATTAGGATTAGCCGGTGGGGCAAGGGGCTTGCTTGAGCTGCAGAGGTACCTTAAGAAAGCAGAGATTTCAAGCCTGCTTGACCCTCCTTTTCCATTGGGTTTGTAGTTGGACCGGATGAACAGAATCCTGGAAGGTGATGGGAAGCAAGAAATAGGGAAGGAGGTGAAAGCTGGCCAGCTGAGCCTGCAGCTGGGGATCCTCAGGTAAAACCCCCCTGCCAAGTGCAGCTGTGTCCCGGCATCCCATGTTCTCAGCCAAGTGGGTGACAGCAGCTTTTGGTTCACTCATCCCGGAACTGACCCCTGTCTTTGACCCGGATCGTGTCTGCCCCCCATGTTGTCCATAGCTAGTTCAAGTTGCCGGTGGAGGTTTCCCAGGTTCTGAAAACAGCTCAGCACCCGGGCTTGGAAGAGCCAAAAAAAAAAAAAAAAAAAAAACTCCTTAGACTCTGTCCCTAGTTGGAGGCTTCAGAGCATTTGCTAAAACCCCGAAGAGCCTAGGTCTCACCCTCTCAGGCCAGCACACTGGGCACCCACCTCCAGGACAGGCAGGGCCTTGGACTCCTTAGACAGAGCCTGCTGGAGGGGGGCGTGCAAGAGCCCCAGCCTCCATCCTCCATCCCTGACGGCCAGGGCGCTGCCCTGTGGGGCCCAGGCCCCTGGGCTGGTGGTGGGGCCCGACCAGCTCTCTTGCATGCAGGGTCACTGTGGCTGACATTGAGAAGGAGCTGGCAGAGCTGAGGGAGAGCCAAGAGCGGGGCAAGGTCAGCATGGAACATTCAGTCTCCGAAGCCTCCCTTTACCTGCAGGATCAGGTGAGGATTCCACACTCTTCAGCCATAGGGGCTGGGGCCTTCCTCAGAACTGGCTGTGGATGGTGGGCATACTTGACTCTTACTTGATACATAATTTGCAAATATTTTCTCCCATTCTCTGGGTTGTCTTTTCACTGCCTTGATAGTGTCTGCCTTTAAGTCTTGAGTGGTGCTATCCTTGGTCACCCCAGAATGTTCCCGGTGAGGAGTGTCTGGACGAGGAACAGCCCTCTGAGGGTTCGCAGAAGGGTCAGAGAGGAAAAGCTACTGGACCCAGAGGGGCCCACTCTTCAGAAGAGTGTAGGCTGTTCTGTGGCAAGAGTCTTGCTGAGCTCAGGCAAAAGGGAGCTTGGCTGAAAGTACATACAAGTACAGGAAATTGGGGAAAGTGGAATTTCCAGGCCAAGGGGGCAGTCTGGCCCGGGCCACTAGCTGTCTGTCTGTCTGAGTCCTCTTTTGTGTTTATCTTTGCCTCTGTGTCCCTTTCCTTATCCAGCTCTCTCAAATACGCCCACATTCCTCTTCCCTTTTGCAATCTCTCAATCAGCTTTCTTTCTTTTTTTTTTTTTTAATTTTTCCCTTCCAGTTTTATTGAGACGTAATGGACATATGGCACTGTATACTTTTTGTAGGAGGGAAGGGGGTAATTAGGTTGTATTTCTTTATTTGTTTGAATGCAGGTACTGGGGTTTGAACCCAGGACCTCATGCTTACTAGGCGCACGCTCTACCACTGAGCTATGCCCTCCCCGCTCAGTCAGCTTTCTTATCTCTCACACACGGTCCTAAGTGGCTGTCCCAGTCCCTGCAGTGTCACACACTTCCAAGAAAGGGGGCCTGAAGTTGGCTCAGCCCCCCTCTCTGAGCCAGGAAACACATCACTTTGGCCAGTCCAGTGTCTGCCCAGGACTAATCATTTATGGGGATAAACAGGGACCATGGGATCCAGAAAAGAGCAGAAGGGCCAATGGAAGGAGTTTATTCTCACCCAGACCATGAGACCCATGCCCCCAGTGGTGGTAGTAGTAGCATTTATGACATGCTTTCCTTTTTATTAAAGTGCAGTTGATTTGCAATATTATATTAGTTTAAAGTGTACAACATAGTGATTCAATATTTGTATAGATTATACTCTATTTAAAGTTATTATAAAATAATGGCTATATTTCCCTGTGCTGTACAATACATCCTGTAGCTCACTAATTTTATATAAAGTAGTGCATACCTCATAATCCCCTACCCCTATAATGCCCCTCCTCCTTTCCCTCTCCCCACTGTTAACCACTGTGCTCTATACCTGTGAGTCTGTTTTGTTATATTCGCTGATTTGTTTTATTGTTTAGAGTCTGCCTATACGTGACAACATACAGCATTTGTCTTTCTCTGACTTATTTCACTAAGCATAATACCCTCTTGGTCCATTCACATTGTGGCAAATGGCAGAATTTCATTGTTTTTTATGGCTGAGTAATATTCCATTGCGTATATACACCCAATTTTCTTTATCCATTCATCTGTGGTTCGAAGCTTAGACTGCTTCCATGTCTTGGCTACTGTAAATAATGCTGCTGTGAACATTGGGGTGTATGTATCTTTTTGAATTAGTGTTTTCATTTTCTTCAGATTACACCCAGGAGTAGAATTGCTGGATGATAATTCTATTTTGAGTTTTTTGGGGAACCTCCATATTGTTTTCCATAATTCACATTTTACATTCCCACTAATAGCGTGCTAGGGTTCCCTCTTCTCTACAAACTTGTCGACATTTGTTATTTGTAGACTTTTTGATGATGGCTATTCTGACTGGTGTGAGGTGATATCTGACTGTGGTTTTGATTTACATTTCTCTAATAATTAGCAGTATTGAGCATCTTTTCACGTGCCTGTTGGCCATCTGTATATCTTCTTTAGAAAAATGTCTGTTCAGGTCTTCTGCCCATTTTTAAATCAGGTTGTTTGTGTTTTTGATATTGAATTGTATGAGCTGTTTATATATTTTGAGTATTTACCCCGGTCAGTCATATCATGGGCAAATATTTTCTCCCATTCAGTAGGTTGTCTTTTCTTTTTTGTCAATGGTTTCCTTTGCTGCACAAAAGCTTTTAAGTTTAATTAGGTCTCATTTGTTTATTTTTGCTTTTGTTTCCTTTGCCTTAGGAGACACATCCAAAAAAACCTATCGCTACGATTTATATCGAAATGTGTTCTGCCTATGTTTTCTTTGAGTTTTATGGTTTCTGATCTTACATTTAGGTCTTTAATCCATTTTTAAAGTTTTGTACATAATGTGAGAAAATCACTTTCTCTTATTGTTATTTACATGCTAGATGGGGACAGAGTGTGTGTGAACCCACCCCTCATGTCCCCACGGCCAGGAGCAGGGCCTGCATGTCATCAGGGTCCTCTAGGTCTTTATGGACTGACTAATGGACATCACCACTCTAGGATTTAGCTAGGGACGTTTCTCACGTGGCACGGATGGGCTGGCGGCTGGAGGAAGGTCCAGAAGCCTCCTTCCTGCAAGCGCTGATGTCAGCATTAGTACTACACTCCCTGGGGTTCTGTTTACCATTTAATGGGTGGACATCGAGGACCCTGATGGGCTGCATACCCCAAGAGGCACAGAGGCTGCGGTGACTGCCCGGATCATGGCTGGCCAGGGGCAGAAGGCACATGCTAGCGGTGACAGTGCGGACGCAGTGTGGCTGTGCCTTGCTCATTGCCCCACTCCTGCCCTCTTGCCTGCACAGTTAGACAAGCTCAGGGCGATCATCGAGAGCATGCTGACCTCGTCCTCCACACTGCTGTCTATGAGCATGGCCCCTCAAAAGGCCCCAACACTCCTGGCACCTGGCCAGATTGACCCTGAGGCCGCCTGCCCAGCCTGCAGCCTGGACCTGAGCCACCAGGTCAGCACGCTGGTGCAGCGCTACGAGCAGCTCCAGGACATGGTCAACAACCTGGTTGCCTCCCGACCCTCCAAGAAGTCCAAGCTGCAGAGCCAGGTGATGCCGCTCGCCTCCCATCTGCACAGCCGCTCACGGCCCGTGGATCGGGGAGCTGCTGGTGGAGTCCCCAGGGGTGGGGTGTTTGGGCCTCAGGGCCACTTTTCCATGGTGGAGCCCTTTCGTGACCACACAAAAGTGCCTGGTTTCTCCCTAGGGTCACAGCGAGGGCAGCCACAGAGCTGGCTCTGGGGACAGGGGACCAAGCGGAAGAGCTGGCTCCATGGGCAGGGACAGCACGGCTGCCTGAGGGCTGGCAGTGCCGTTCACGTGCTTCAGGGATGCTGGCTGAGCTTTAGAATTCATTGCCCCCAGCTTCCCACTGGTCTTGTGGACCTCATCCTGATTCCCCTCTAAAGGGTAGGCCTGAGTCCTGCCTCTGGGATTCCAGAATTCAGATTCAGCTCAGGGCAGGTGGGGAGACTGTAGCCCACACCCCAACTCCTAGGGGCCCTGGGGCAGCTCACCACTCCTGGGCCTCAGGACCACCTCTACGCATCACCCCTACTGGTGTACCAGGTCCCTCGAGTCTGGTCCATGGGGAGGTGTCCGGTTGGGTGGACTGGGGGAAGGGCAGAGAGCCTCTCCACTGTCACTGGGAAATTGTGGAGGCCCCTGAGGAGAGCCAGGATGTGGTCCAAAGTTGGCCTGTCTGCCGGGTGATGCTTTAAGGGCTGACTTTCCAGGGGCAACAACACCCCTGAGAGTGCCCTAGGGAGCCTGCCTTTGTCCTTCCTGCCACAGGATGAAGAGCTGCTGGGCCACATCCAGAGCGCCATCCTGCAGGTGCAGGGCGACTGTGAGAAACTCACTGTCACCACCAGCAGCCTCATCAAGGACCATCAGCAGAAGCAGAAGGACATTGACGTGAGGCCTGGCAGGGCAGCAGGGGCAAGGCTGAGGCACGCCCCCAGGTCCTTGCTCCTCATCCTCTGCTCCCTCGGCCCCCCAGGTGTTGTACCAGGGTCTGGAGAAGCTGGAGAGGGAGAAGGCCAACCGGGAACACCTGGAGATGGAGATTGACATGGTAAGGCCAGGCCTGAGAAGCCACCTGTGTCCCAGGGAGGTCTCACTGCTCATTCTTCAAGAGGCCAGGAGAGGAGGGGAGCCCAAGGAGGATGTGTGCCCAGTGTCGGGGTTGCCACTGTGGGGAGTGGGGTCCCTCCGTGACTCTCTCCCATCCCGTGGGGGCGCCTCGTCCTCTCTCCGGGCAGAAAGCCGACAAGAGTGCCCTGGCAGCCAAAGTGAGCCGTGTCCAGTTTGATGCCACCACGGAGCAGCTGAACCACATGATGCAGGGGCTGGTGGCCAAGATGAGCGGGCAGGAGCAGGACTGGCAGAAGATGCTGGACAAGCTCCTGGGGGAGATGGACAGCAAGGTGAGGACCAGGAGGAGCCTCCAGGGCCCCCTGGGTTGGGACAACACCACCTCCTCCAGGTCCTGCAGACCCCCACCTGCTTTCTCAGAGCTTCCCCGGTCCCTGGTCCCCTCCTGCAGCTGGACCGCCTGGAGCTGGACCCAGTGAAGCAGGCACTGGAGGATCGGTGGAAGTCATTGCGACAGCAGCTCAAAGAGCGCTCTCCACTCTACCAGGCAGACGAGGCAGCTGCCATGAGGAGGTGAGGCCCAGACGGGGTGAGGGCAGGCAATGGGCGGTGGGCGGGAGGGTCCCCAGAAGAGCAGCTCCGGCCAGGACGTGGTTTGCTCCCAAAGAATGGCTGATCCTGCCTCAGACTGTCCCACAGGAGGAGTTTTAGAGCCTGAAAAGTCTTCAAGCTCAGGCCAGATCAAACTACAGTGGAGAGAGGGAAGGGAGGGAGGCGGAAGGTTCTCTGGGCACAGCTGGTGGGGGGGGGATCACAGTTCCCAGAGCTGAGGGCACTCCCCGGGGCCTGGCAGCTTGAGTCCCAGGATTTCCATTTGTGGCCGCCAGAGGGCCCCTAAGGCTTATGCAGCACATCTCTGGGGGCTCTTGGGAACCCTGCTAGCTTTGGGGTTGGACAGGTCGGTGCTGGATGTGTGCCCAGAAGCTGTGTGTCTAGGAGCTGGTGAGTTTCTGGGGAACAGGGCCCAGATCTGCCTCTGGTGGCCTGGAGCCTGTCACCTTGGGCACTGAGTGCCCAGCCTGCCTGGCCTGCAGAACACCAAGCCCCCTGGGTTCTCCATCTCTCCCATTCCTGATCCTCTGGGCAGGGCACTCACCCTCTGAGTGTATCCCCTCCCTCACAGGCAGCTCTTGGCGCATTTCCACTGCCTCTCATGTGACCGTCCCCTGGAGACACCTGTGACTGGACAGTGAGTGACCCCAGCTGGTGGCGGTAATGGGAGAGGGCACAGCAGGGCTGCACCTCCTCTAGTCCCTGCCTGCCTCCAACTCCTGTCCTCTCCTCTTTCACGAGTCCACTCCACTCCGTCTGCCGGGCCTGCTCCTGCCCCTCGTCCTTCGGTCCCAGGTGGAAAGGCTCCGTGGGCAGGTGGAGTGTGGGGAGTGGGTGGTGGGCTTGGACAACGGGGTCTCTCACATTCCAACCCTCCCTTCTCCCTGGCCATGCCCAGAGCCATCCCCGTGACTCCCGTGGGCCCAGGCCTGCCGGGGCACCGCTCCGTCCGCCCCTACACGGTCTTTGAATTGGAGCAGGTCCGGCAGCAGAGCCGCAGGTATGGGCAGGGGCATCCTGTGCAGGGCTTCACAGGGGAGGGGTCTGGAGGGCCAGAGCAGGGGCATCTCCTCCCGGCTGGGAGGGCTGCTAGGGCGCTTTCTGAAGGAGCTCCCAGGAGAAGAAGAGTGCAGCCCTGGTCACACCTGCCTTTGGGTCCCTGCTGGGGGTCCTGGTGGGACATTGCCTCTGAGACCCCCCTTTCCCTGCTCATATCCAGGCATGGCAGGAAGGGAGAGGGGGTAGCTCGATAGTTGAATAGGGGGTTGTGTTTCATGCTCCCTGGGACTCCTGCCCTCCTCCCTGCAGCCCTTCCACCTCCTAAGGATGGAGTTTAGCGTAAAGGACAGTTTTCAAACTGTGCTTAGAGCCCCAGGGGTGCGGGGCCTGGGTGCGGGGCCGATCTCAGCCCTCCCGCCCCAGTGGTAGCTGGAGGAGCTGGGCTTCTCTCCATCCAGCTCTCCTGAACGTTCCCAGCTCAGGAGCCTTCCTCAGCAAAAAGTCTGGCCCTGGTCCCTGGGGTTCTGCCCCTACAGGGTCCTGCTGGAAGGCGAGGACAGAGGGGGCCGGGTTCTGTTGAGCCTGGGCTCACCCCTCCCCTGGGCCCGCAGCCTGAAGCTGGGCAGCGCCGCCTTCCCCCGGGGTGACCTGGCGCAGATGGAGCGGAGCGTGGGGCGCCTGCACAGCATGCACTCCAAGATGCTCACGGACATTGAGAAGGTGCAGATACACTTTGGGGGCTCGGTCAAGGCCAGCAGCCAGATGATCCGAGAGCTGCTGCAGGCCCAGTGCCTCAGATCCCCCTGCTACAGACGGTGGGTGGCCGGGCCGGGCCCGGGAGAGCCTGACACAGGTTGTGCGTGTGTGTGTGTGTGAGTGAGTGTGAGGGAGAGTATGTGAGTGTGTATGTACTTGAGAATGTGTGTGAGAGTATGTGAACGTGTGAATACATGTCTTGCAATGTGTCTTTGTGCGGGAATGTGTGTGACTGTGTGTGTGTGAACACATGTGAGAAAGTGTGTGAGTGCGTGTGGCCCTCAGGATGGCCCTGCTGGGAGGCCGCCCTGCTCGCTGCCCTCTGCCCTCTGCCCCGTCCTCGCTCCAACCATGGACCCCGAGACCCTAGAGAGAGCCACCCTCTTCCCAGGGCTGTCCCAGGTCACACCTGCTCCTGGTGACTCTGCCATCTTTGTCACAGGCAGCCAGATATGGCCGATCACACCTACTCGCCAGTGTCCCGGCACTGCGGGGGCAGCCACACGCTCACCTACCCCTACCGCCGCAGCCGCCTACAGCACCCACTGCAGGGCCTGTACCCCCCGGAGGAGGTCCAGATCGCCATGAAGGTCAGGGCGCTGCCTGAGGGTGGCGAGGGAGGGAGCCCTGACATGACCATAGACACTCAGGTGGCTCTGGGAAAACCACTAGAAGTCACCTTCTCGGCCCTCGGCCCTGGGTCAGTTTCTTAACCAGACCCAGTTAAAGCCTCAGGTTCTTACGCTTTCCTGGGAAGAAGAATGCCACCCCAGCCACCCGCCCACCTGGCGTTACTGACTTCTGGCACTGCGGGCCCCCTTCACCCATCACTTGGCCCTGGTGCCCCCTAGAGCTCCCTCAATGGTTCTGAGCACTGTTTGGTGTCAGTGCCAAGGCAGGATGGGAGGGAAACTGAGTACCACATGGTAACGGATACCTGCCCACCTCCACAGCACGAGGAGGTGGATATCTTGGGCCTGGATGGACATATTTACAAGGGACGGATGGATACAAGGTTGCCAGGCATCCTCAGCAAAGAGAGTGAGTGTCCAGCTGGCCCAGAGGCCCCTCAGCGTACTTGCTTGGGTCTCACAGGGGCTGTCCAGCTCCTGGAGGCCCAGGCACTTCTTGGGGCCACCTGATCCTGGCTGCCTTTTCTTCTAATTCCCTGACTCCAAATGTTCTGGTTTCCAGAAGCCCCCAGGTCCATGTTTGCAGGTGCAGGTGCAGGTGCAGGCGGGGAACAGCTGTCCAGTCGCAGCCAATTTGCTGGGATGTCATGGCCCCATCTTTTCTTGCCAGCCTTCGCCCTCAGGCTGCCACCCTGGTTTTCCTGCCTAAGCCTCTGTTCCCAGCATCACCGAGGCCAAGTCCTCCCCGTTCTTCCAAACTAAAACTGCCCTCTCGTGAGCCCTGCATCCACGTAGTGAATGTTCCCTCCGGGCAGCTGTACCTGAATTGTGCCATTGATCACTTCCCACTGGCTCTGAAAGCATATGTGCACCTTTCTATTGCCTGCCCTCCCAACCTGTAAACCCGGGGTCAGAACTCACCCAGCACCTGGCACAGCCTCGTGTGTGTGTGGGCGGGACTCCAAGTGAGTGGGTGGATGGATAGATGGACAAACATATGAGTGAAGGAAGGGCTTCTAAGGGGTAGATCCAGGAACTCAGACAGAGAAGGATGCCAGCTGAGGCCAGCCGTGACCAGCAGCCCTCTCCCCACCCCCATGGGTCCCCACAGAGCTCCCAGAACCAACCCTCCCCTCCGCTGTCTCCTGGCAGACTCAGGAATTACAAAGCACAAGGCCAAGCAGTCCCGGCCCCATGTCCGCCAGCAGCGGTCCCTCAGTGACAGCAGTCATCTGCCCTCCCGGCCTCAGAGCGCTCAGATGCTGGCTGGCAACAACTCAGGTAGCTCCTCTCTGGCTGGAGGGTCCCTCTGGTGGCTCCGCCACTGCCCCCAGCCTTTCCTCCTTGGCCCGCCCGGCCCCTTTCCTGCCCGTGGCTGGTGTAAACCTTTATTTCCCTGGAGAGAGGAAGGCCTGGGAGCTGAGGGGTGGGATGGAAGGGAGGACAGAAAACCCACCATTACCGAAGGCTTGACAGGTGCCCGGTCTGTGAGGCTGATGCTCTGAGTGCCCATGTTTCACAGAAGGGGAAATAGGGGCAGGGCTGCTGCCCAAGCTCTGGCTCCAGGCCCAAGTCCTCCTCTTGCTCACGTGCTCCGGCTCTCCTGGAGTCCCCGCTCTCCCCAGAGGGGCTAAATCCTGCTTGAAAGTCAGGGGGTAAAGGCCCCCCTCGGGTACAGCCGCAGGTGGACGCCAGAGAGGGACACTGGCCTGCAGCCAGGAGGCTGCATCACTTCTGGATGACTCTGAGCACATCTCCCCCTTCTCTAGACCAATTTCCTCATCTGTCTATAAAGGGATGGTGGATTAGTGCCGCTCAGAGTTAGGCCCCACGAGAGTGTAAGAAAGGTGCTGACTTTCTTCCCATAGAACATTTTATACCCACAGTGCTTTGCAGATGCTTGTAGGAGGTGCAGGAGCCCCCAGCTCCTGCCCAGGCTAATAGCCCCAGGCGCTCTTTACCATCCCTTCCAGTTCCAGCACTCAGCAGGCGCCTGGCCGTCACGCTGCCTCGCCTTTAGTGAGGGTCCCTCACCAGCCAGGCCCTGCTGAGGAACTTTACACATATGAACCAATTTTAATACGCACACACATTAAAAGGGAGGGCTGAGAAAGCTGGGGCACAGAGAGGTCAAAGTACTTGCCCAAGGTCACACAGCAAGGAATTCAAAGCCAAGTCACCTGGCCCCAGAGCCAGGGCTGGTGACAGAGGGGAGACAGCATCCAGCAATGGACAGACAGCACAGGTGTGTGGCTCTGGCTCCCAGAACTGTTTCCTTAGGGGTACTTAGCTTTTTTCTCCCCAGTCCTATACTGTCTACTCCAAAGGCACTTACAATATTCTGGGAGCAGGAGAGAGAGGGTGGGTAGTCTTAGGGAAAATGCCTGCACCTATTTGTGTTAATACTGCCTAAATAGTCCCTGTATTAATAGAGGGAACGTTACTAAAGAGGCAGGCTCTTGGCCCCTGATGTAGGCTTGTTTATTTTTAACTCAGATACAAAAGCACTTTGCTTAGGGGGCTTGTAGGAGGGCTTGCCCCACTCCAGCATGAAGCCCCGGCTCAGCCTGGCTGCTCACAACTTCCCTGGGCTTTGGACAAGCTGGGGTGGGCGCGGGGAAGGGGGAGCAGCGCCATCTCAGCCCCTCCTGTCTCGCAGCTCCTCCTCAGCAGCGGAAAGACAGGCCCGTCTCCTCCGAGGGGCGCCTCTCCCAGCCGAACATGGCCCTCCTGCCCAGCCCCAGCGAGAAGGCAGACCTGCCGGCAGGGCTGGAGATGCACCTGGACGTGCCTCCCGGGGAGGGGCTCGAGGAGCCCACCCGGGGGCCGCGGTCTTCCACTACTCACCTGGCGGAGCTATAAATAAATGTTTAGGAAGCAGCTGGGGCGGTGAGGCTTCTCTGGTCCCGGCACAGGAAGGTGGAGTGGGAGGGAGGGGCCGCTTCAGGTCAGGCCTGCGGACCTCTTATAGCCTGAGGATTAGACCACTGCCCCCAAACAGATGAAGTTGTGCTCGGAGGGTGCGGGGGGCTTCGAGGGACGAGGAGGCAGCACAGGCCAGACCCCAGGCTCCAGGGACCAGCAGGCCGGTGAGGGGTCTGACCTCGACTGGACCGGGTTCTGTGGCCTTCTCTGGCTCCAGCCCCGTCTTGCGTCTGGGGAGGCTGGCCTAGAGGGTGGCCCCGCTGACTGGGGCACACTGGAGAGACTGAGATGCATGATGTCTGAGCTCCTGGCTGGACCCTGGAGTGAAGGTAAGGGGGGAGGCTTGCCCGCTCCTGGCTGGGGGCAGTGGCCAGCTCCTGGCCCGGCATGCCTGGGAAGAGCGGTGGCACCAGCACCAGGAAGGTTCCTGCTTGCCGTCCCCTGTGGCTCACCCTCGAGAGGCTGCTGCAGACGCCAGGGGGGCTCGGACCCCGGGGCCGCCAGGGCTCAGCCGCACCGGTTCCCCTCCCCAGGAATATAGAGCGTAAGTGTGTCGGCATCAGCCCCACAACCTGGAGGCCCAGCCCTGGTCCTGCTCCAGCCCGTCCGACTCCATTTGCGTGTCTCGTTGCCCTTCAAAAGGGCAAGGGGGCTCACTGCTGTCCCCCAAGTCAACTGTAAGGGATGTGCCCCCGTCCCCATTCAAAGCCCAGGGGACAAGGGAGAGCTGCCCCCAGTCAGACGCCTCTAAATTCTTGGAAGCAGTTTTCGGCCTCCAGGTCTGCTCTCATTGGCTCCTTCCTCAAAGTTGGGGTTCCCTTCCCCCACCCCCAGTCCCCCCTGACCCTCTGTCGTGGGAAAGGGATGTCCGGGCAAGAGGCTTGCTTTAGGGTGTGAGAAGGGCGGTAACAGTCACACAGGAAAGAAAAGTGTGGCAGGAAACAGCCCAGAAAAAGGGTTTCCCCCCATCCCCATGTGGGCAAAGGCAAGGTTGACTGGGGGTGTCGTGGGTGGGGTAGGTGCTCCCCATGGGAAGGGGCATCCCCCCTCTTTCCCCGTCTGCAGAGAGCCCATTCACCATTATGTAGTGACGAAATGCTCTCACAAGATAGGAGGGGGGGCGGCTTGAACCCCCGGGGTCCTGGTGAGCACCCTGACACCCTTGACTCTGCAAGCAGGAGGCAGGGCCCTGGCCAGCCCCCTCCTCTGCTCCCCCTCAGGCGCCCCCCCCCCCCGAGAAATAAATATCAGGTCTCTGGCTCAGTGTCCCTGGCCTAGAATCCAAACTCACCAGCTTGGCAGGGAAGTGGCAGCCAGGCCTCCGGGACGCCTCCAAGAGGGCCAAGAGCCACCTTCCCCAAGGAGCCCAGCTGCCCCGCACCTGGGCCCCGGCTGCCCGGCCGCCCCCGCACCTGGGCCCCGGCTGCCCTGCCGCCCCCAACCGGGGCCCAGGCTGCAAGGCACCGGTGCCCACGTGCCGCGAGGGGCTTCCCCTTCCAGCCTGGGAAAGCGCAGGTGGGCAGGGAGAGGGGAGCGGGTGGGAGGAGTCTCACCGGTTTCCAACCAGGAAATAAAACTGAAAGGACAAACCCAGCCCCAAAGTACACGACCACATGCAGAGGGGCAAGGGCAACTGCGCCCCGGGTTCTGCCCCACTCCCACGGGGGCTGCCCCACCGGCAAGTTTGGGCAGACACGAGAAGGCCCAGAAACAGGGTGGGCTGGCTTGCTAGGCGGGGCCCTCAAGGTCACTCAAGGGCTCAAGGACACTTTGGGCCTCAGCCTCCAGATCGACAGAGGTACCCACGGCAGCACCTGGGTTGCAGAGGGGCAGGGAACAAGCCAACTCACAGGTGCTGAAGGGGCTTGGGGGGGTGAGGGGCTAAGGCAGTATCCCTCCCCCCAGCACAGGACTCACAGAGGAATCTCAACCCTGGGGCCTGCCGCCCACCCCTGCAGCTGGGCGGGCGGGCTCCTCATGCACCTGGCCACCTGCACTGGAGTCTGAGAAAGGACCTCACTGGGCCAGGAATGGCCATCACTGCCTCCGTTGTCATGCCTGGAGGCCGAGCGGAAGGTGGGAAGGGAAAGGAAGCCAGTCCCTTTGGGGACCCACCCTGTCTCTATAGCTCCCTGGTAGCCTAGGCTGACCTTTGTGATGGGGACACACTAACCTAAAGGAGGCTGAGGGCAAAAAGAGAGACGGGCTTAGCTGGAAGATGCCTGGGGGGCCAGGCCGCTGCACGGAGGGGCCATCAGCCCACTGCAGATGACAGTGACGCCAGGACTGAAGGGAGAGGGTCATCGTAACCAAGCTAGGCCCAGTCCCTCCTCTTGTCCCCCCACCCAGCCGCATCCGGCCTGTCCTATCAGCCCCCTTGGCTGGATGCCCCTGGTCAGAACATGAAGACCAGCCACCTGGCAGTGGAGCCGGTCCCCCAACCGAAGCACAGCCGAGAACCCCACCACCCTCTTCCCAAGGAGACCACTTGCCCTACCAAGGTAAATAAAGGCACCGCAAACCAGGGAAGTTAGAAAAGTCTCTTTTAAGTTTTAAATTAAAATTTCACCCTGGTGAGATGATTGATTTGGGAACTACATCCAAAGGCAAGCCCTCCGCTGTCACCCGTGCGGCCGGGCGCAGTGAGGGAGGGCGGGCGGCTGCGGGGCAAGCCCCTGCCAGCAGAGCCCGGGCCCTTGGCCTGAGCCAGCTCTGCAGTCCCGCACGAGCCCTGCACACCCAGCTGGAGACAGAGGTGACACCAAGAGAGGTGACAAGAGCCAGAGAGCCACTGAGGAGCCAGCCACTAACTGGGGGTGGGGAGAGCCTCGTGATGGCAAAGAGGCCCCCACACCAGCAGCTCTGGGAGCCCCTCCTGCCGCCACCACTTGGAGAAGTGGGTGGTCCTTCTCCCAGAGGATTCCAGGTGAGACCTTTGAAAGGAGGCAGCTGGCAGACTCCGTGTGACTGCAAGGTCACACCACCTGGCTTCCAACCACCTTCCCTGGGACTGGGGTGGAGGAAGGGGTGCTGGCCCAAGGGGAGGATTCTCTGGCCCATCCCTGCTGACTCAGCACCCCGGTCAGCCAGCCCATTCTCACGTACATTAGTTAATTTTATATATTTTTATATATTATAGTTATATATTAAAAAGAAAAACTTGCCTGAAGAGAAACTCCTGAAGGACCCAAGTGGCTCAGGAAGTTTACTGTCCCCCCACCCACAAAAACTCTTTTATAAAATCTTCCAGTGCGAACTTCAGGAAACCCCTGCCCACCCCAGCTCCCCCCTGCCCTGGCCCTCCTGTGTCCCCCACGACCCTGGACCGCCCCCCAGCTCCAGCCCAGCGCCCGGCGGCATCCAGTCTCATCTCTGGCCATCCATCGCAGCCACGGCTTTCTGCTGGGTGCCCCCCTGCTGTGCTCCCGGGGGCCACGTGGGCTGTGGGTGGTGGAGGTGGTGGAAGCTGTGGGCCGTCGGGGAGGAGGGCGGGATCCAGGCAGCCTGGTGGCTAGGTGGGGACGAGGCCCAGAAAGGGCTGAAGTTTGCAGGGGGGGAGCAGGCCACGGCAGTCATGGGGCTGTTGCTGTTCTGCAGACCCTCGGAGGTGCGAAGCTTGGAGAACATGGCCAGCGCGTCAGGGAAGTTGGGCGGCGTGGCAGGTGTGTTGCTGGGGGTGCACATCTGCTGGGAGAGAACGCACATGTCGGGAGGGCTGCACCCTTGGGCCCCCAATTCCAAGCCATGGTCTGTGATCTCACCAAGCCTTCCTGTGGGGCTCACCCAGACCGGCCCCTCTTTTACCCCCATTTATCCCTCCATAAGCAGTTTCAACAGGACAAAAAGCACCCCTTGCGCCCTGAGCCAATAAAAAAAATGGGGACAGTTCCTACAATTTCCATCAAAATCACAGTATTTCCTGATGCTTGGGAATGACGCCCTGAGTGTCAGAGTAAATGGCCAGAAGCTGGGGTGTCAAATTAAAGCAAGGACAGGGGAGCAGCCCAGGACACCACTGCTTAGCGCCTCACCCTCGGTACGAAACCAGCTGGCTCCCTCAATAATCCGTCCACAGATGAGCCGAGGTTGTCGGTCATGGGAAGGTGGCCAGGTCCAGGGTCTCCCTCCTATGCCAACCTGGGAGAAGTTCCACTTTCTCCCTGCCTGGGTCCCCTGCACATCACAGTACCAGCCAGCGGGCCTCGGAGCCCCGCCACCATTACCTCACTTCTCACAGGGCTGCGAGGTCATTTTGATTGTTCTCTGTTACAGAGGAGGCAACTGAAGCCCCGAGCTCAAGCCACTTGACCAAGGGCCCAAGTCGAGAACCTGGGATTCCAGGGCTCCCAGGTCTGCAGGCCCGAGCTCTTAACCGCTCCCCAGCCACAACTCTGCACTGAGTCAAGTGCAACTTCATGCCTGGGTTCCCCAGAGGACCAAAAAACAGGGATTTTGGATTCCTGTGTCCCCAGCGTCCTCCCCCAGGCGGGATGCTGGCAGAGTGCCCCAGTCTGCTCAGTCCCTCTCAGCCCTCTTCCTGGGGTAGTTGCAAACATCCCGACATGCTGTCTGCCGCTACCCCGAGCAAGGACCCTCAGCCAGGAAGGGTAGGGGCTGGTTGCTGGCACCCTCCCTGCCAACACCAGGGACCATCGGCCCCCCCAACCCTGCAGCAGGCGCGTGCCATCCACCAGCATCTCGACAGGGCGCGGGGAAGAGGTAGCAGAGAACCAGGCCTGCACAAAGCGGGGTCTGACCCGGCAGCAGCTTCTCCCTTTCCCAGGAAGCCCTGGGAGACCTTCTTTGAATTTCTCCTAATTTTAGCAACACCAGCCCCTCCCCCAGGCACAGGGCTGGGGAGCAAGATTCTAGGGCTCTTCACCTTGCAGGCAGGGAGTTTTCACAGCTCTGCCGTTAGACCCCGGCCAAAAACAGGGACAGGCCCACAGGAGGCGGGGCAGACCCCCTTTCATTAACTGCGCCAGCCTCACAGCAGCAGCTGAGGCGCTCCAACCATTGTCCTCCTCAGGGGAGGCCAGAGGACCCTGAGCAGGCCCGGCCCCACCCAGACCACTTCCCTCCTCCCTTCACTATTCCCCCCCCCCCCCACCTAGGGCTGACTTCTCAGCAGCAGGAAACAATGAATGGGGGGTTGGGGGGAGAGGCCAATTTCATCACAGCATCGTGACCGACTTCCCCAGTTCAAGTCAGCACTGCCTATCTCCTCAGCAGCCACCCTGCTCCAGAGAATGGCCTAGATCAGGAACAGGCCTGTGCCCACTTGCCTGTGTGAGCTCAGGCAAGTTGCTTAACCTCTCTGGAGCCTCTCTCTACCTCTGTACATCCAGGGGTTTGGACCAGGTGCTATAAAACCCCCTCCATCTCTGTGCTTCTAATAGCCATGGATAGAGCTTTCCAGCTCCTGAGCATACCCAGTGTCCCCTGCACCCTGCTAATGCCCTACTGTTTCTCATCCAGTGTCTTTCTCCTCATCCTGGCCTTTCCAATCCAAGCCGGGCGCCCCCCTCATCTGGGAAGATGCCTCCAATTGTGTATGCACAGTAATTATGGAACAAACATCTATCAGTTACTCATGCCCTAGGTCACTTCTGGTATTGCTTTATGCCATTACTGATCTCTGGTGTCTTTTCCTTTGATTTATTATCTCTAAAAAAAAATGACCAACTCCTTGAGGGCAGGGATGGTGGTGTCGGCAGTGCTGATGGATACCTGGTGGACTGATGGATATATTGATCGTAATATCAGTTACAAAACCAGCCACTGGTTTTGAGGTAAACTCCAAGAGGATTATAATCCCTTGGGATTTGCAGGGACCCTAAAAGGACCACCGATCACAGCTCTTGTAGGCAAGACTCCCTGTTCAAGGCAGCAGGGTGTGCTGGAAGCCTGGGCCTTCTGAAATGACCACAGTTGGTGGAGCAAACCTCATGGCCCTTTTGACAGTAGTTGGAGGCCCAGGCCTGGGAGCCGGAGCTTCCCCTCGGTCAGGTGCAGGGGAGGGTCCCCTGGAGGTGAACCCCCTCTTGGTAGTTTACCAGGAGCCGGGCCTTAGCTGCCACAGCCCTGCAGCCAGCACAATTCCCCCATCATATTCCAACGCATTTCTGTTTTTTGACTTATACACAGCATGGGCCATTCCAAGCGAAAAGCTGGTTTAAAAGGTCAAGACAGACCCCTCTCTATCTATCCTTTGCAACTAGATGAAAACAGGGCGTCAAGGACAAGACACAGCAGAGGAACCATTTGCCGCTCCTCTAAGCAAGGCGGCAGCGCTGAGAAGGGAGCCGTGGACAAGGACACCAAGTGCTAAAAATGCCAAAAATGCACTCCGAGAGCCACAGCAGATCTCCTGGGGAAATCATGTTTTACAGCCCCTATCTCAGGGCCCAGTCCCTCCTCCCCCAGCAGGGCTAATAGGTAACTAGAGGGGTAGAGAAGGCATTCAAGCCTCTAAAGTGACAGGGGTGTCCTGTGACCGTGGAAAGCAGGATACGTTATGGCCAGGAGGGCAAAGGCCCAGGCCTGGGGCCAGCTTGGAAAAGAGAATAAAGCAAATCCAGGCCTGAACCACTGAGCACTGTTTCCTGTGGTTTTTACATTTCTTCACCTACTGAGGTTAAATGCATTCTTGGCTTATCTTGTCAAAAATCTGTAAGTCTTCCACACTCAGGGTATGTCTTTTTCCATGAACAGGAAAGAGTGAACATAACTCTCTGGGTAGAGCCCAGCTCCCAGGCCAGGGTGGATTTATCCCTTTCCTGTTCCCTGTAGAGCTGGGTTGTTGGGGTGGGGGTGGGGAGCCGCCACTCCAACAGGAAGAGGGGGCTCCCCATAAACAGACACCCCAGGTCCCAGTCCCCCAGGGCCCTTCACTCGCGCTCCCAGTTCCCCAGACGTCTAGTTATCATCCGAGCCCCCTCCCCATTCCCTGCCACCCAGCTACCCCTCCGGCCACCCTCGCCCCGCTCCTAGCCCCTGGCCCACGGAGGGGGCCGAGCACAAGGTCTTTGGTCGAGCTACAGCAGTCCAGGAGGACGGACCAGGAACTTGGGCGAGCTAGCCGGCCAGGGAGCCGCTCTTTCCTGGAAGACATTTTGGCTCTTTGTTTACATCGCGGCGCGGCGCTCCCCGGCAACATGGCTGTCACCGCCGGCGGCTGACAGCGGTCCCCTGCCCGCGCCCTCGGCCGCCCGGGTGGGCTGCGGGCCCGGGCGAGGCCGGCCCTCCCCCCGAAGCCCGGCCACACTTACCATCTGGTGGTGGTGGTGGCTGTTGGGAATGTTGGTTTCTTGGAAAAACGTGCTCAGGGCGGTCTGCGGACAAACACAGCGACAGGGCGGCGGTTAACGGGGCCGGGGCAGGAAGACCACCGGCCGGCCCTACGCCGGCGGGGCTCCTCCGCAGAGTCCGCGGCGCCGCGCTCGGGCCGCCGGGCCGGACCCCTCGACCCGCCGGCCTGCGTCGCTCGAGGGGGCGTCCCTGGGCCACGCGCGGGGGTGCCGGGTGGCAGGGCCCCGCGCCCCACGCGAGACCGCGCGGCCCCGGATCGCCTTGCGGGGAGATATAAATAGAGCTTCCCTCCCCCCTTGGCGGCGCGCGGCTGGGCGCCCCGGCCCGCACCCCCGCCCCAGCGCCGGAGCCGGGGAGCGGAGCCGGCCGGGAGAGCTCGCTCGGCCCGCACGCACCTCGAACTGCCAGTGGGCCGCCTGCAGCAGCTGCTTCGCCTGGTCGGCAGCGCAGCCCGCGGCCAGCACGAACTGGTTGATCATGACCTGGTGCCGCAGCTCATCCATGTTCACCGACATGGCTCCGGCCGGCGCGCACTCTCGGCCTCGGCGGCCGCGGGAGGCCGGCTGCCTTCGGCTCGTGATCGCCGCCGCCCGCGGCCCCCGGACCCTCGTCCGCCCCGCCGCCCGCCCGCCGCCCGTCGGGCGAGTGTTGTGGTCCGGCTCGCGCCGCCGGCGGACACCACAAACAACAGCGCGGGGCGGGGTCGGGTGTCCCAACGTTCGGGGGCCGCGAGCCGCCGCCGCTGATTGGCCCGCGCTGCTCGGCCAGCACCCGGCTCCGGTGCGGACGTTCGATTCGAATCCTGCGGCCTGCGGGCCCGCACTGTTTCTCTTTTTGCCCGGCCGCGCCCATTGGCGGACGTCGGCGCCGTGGGGCTCCCCGGCATTGGCTGGCCGCTGTGTTTTGGCTCGTCCTGGCTCGGGATTGGCCACGGCCGGGCTATTGGGGCGGAGCCGCGCGCGCTGATTGGCCTCCCGTGGGCCTGTTTGAACTCAACTTGAAAACCTTGAGTGCCTGCTGATTGGCCGAGGCTCCTCTGTTTGCTGTTGTAGGCTTGGGGGTGGTGCGGCCAAGTTCATTCATTACTTCATTGAAACCGAACATGCTCAGCTGGAAAAGCAAGACAGAGTAGCTTTGACTCATTTCCTCTGAAAGATGCGGTCATCTCGAGAAACAGAGTGATCAAAATAGAAAACAGAGCCTTTGCAGCTGCTCAAGTCTCAAAATTGTTTATTTTTTTAAACTTTCAAGCAGCTTTTTTTTTTTTTTTTTAGCTTTTTATTGAAATGTAAGATACCCCCTTCATGCCTCCTTCCAATCACTACTCACTCCAGGGGTCAAACAGCCCTTCCCTACATTTTTAGGGCAAAACTTTACTCTCTGGAGATGTAAGCTAGTGTTAATGTACACTAAATAGAATTGCAAGGGGGGCGCGGGAGGGAGAAATGAGACTTTCTCGGACACTAATATCCCAAACTGAATTTTTTTTCCCCTTAAATTGATTGACCTAACTGAAACTTTAATTTCTACCATCTTTTAAAAATAGAGTGTTTCTATACAGGTACTGGCTCTCAACTCTAGACATTTAAAAGCAAAGTTTGCTGATGTGCGCTGAGCTTCCACCTTCTGGATTAGGATTTAACATTCAGGGTTTCTGCTTGGGAATTGTGGGGGTGGGGAAAGAACTAGGAATTTCAGCAGACCGAAGAAGGCACAGAGGTTAGGAAGGTAAATCTTGCTAGGAATTCACTGTTAGAATTTCTGCTTCTGAAAACCTTAGTAAGTTTTTGATCTGAAATACCAATCACAGAGTATACATAATTATTAGTCAAGAGTCTGCAGAACAGGCTACAACGAAGAAAGCAAGCCATGGTTCTATTTTGACGTTGCCCAAAGTGGATTTAACTCTCCATCTAAGAAAACTTAGCCATATAAAAAATAGAATTATAAATAAGGAAAAAGTTACACCCAGTGTTTATGTACCGATCAAAAACAGCCTCGGGCACTACACTGAGTTTGTCCCATTTAGTTCGTCTTTTTGTTTGTTTGTTTTGAACTGACGGGAGTCAGCTTTTTGCCTGCCCGAACTCGTGTCTCTTGCCGTAATTGCACTTAGCCGCCCCCAAGTGCGCATGCGCTAAGGCCTGGCGTACGGCTGGAGAGTCAAGTACAGCTTGCAGCCCTTCCCTTCCAGTAATTACAAGGTGAAAACAAAAGTGAGCAGCCTGCAGCTGCCATCGCCAAGGAGCCCGGGCCACAAGCAGCCCCAGAACAAGGAAGTACTGTCACTGTGGGGCTCCAGTTTTCACAAGTACATACAGGTGTCCAGCATACCAGGGCCATGAGTAGTAGCCACTACCTGGGCAGAGGCATTCCAGGCTGCAAGGAGCTCTTAGATCTTTACTAAGAAGTTCTCAAGGAAGACAAGGTCCTGAAAAACATCACAATTGCCAACCTTATTTTTTTTCCCTGGATATCAATGTAGTTTATTCCGAAGATTTCTTTCCTGTTTACCATTTGCAGGGCACAGACGTGGGCCCCTGGGAGAGGCGCGGGAGACAAGTCCTCTAAGCCAGAGGGACCCGCTCTGCTTATCTTCTGTGGGCCTAAGGTCACCTGGGCAAAGACAGCAGCAGAGCTCTGCCTCTGATGTGTGGCCATGAGAAGTGGAAATGCTTAATCAATACTTCGGTTTCTGAGAATCTGTTTGGAGATGAATGGGGGTGGGGCTTCCCCTTCTCAGGCTGGGAAACAGAGTGGCTCCCTCCAGGGAGCGCAGGGAGAATGAATGAGGTCATGTTTGTAGAGGGCTTTGAGCTGTTGGGATGAAAGCAGTTCTCCAAGTGCAAGGTATTATTAACTGAAGGTATTATTATTTTAATCTGAGAGGACAACATACAGCAGGTAAAACAGAGCAATAAAGACAAGCCCATTAATAACAAATAAAACACAGTAGTTGCCTCGGAAGGAACAAAATCCTCGTTACCTCAATGGTCTAGAACGAGCCATGACACAGCAACCGAGAAGAGAAACAGCCTTAGCTGGTATTTCCTCGGGGCCCGGATAACAGGGACGTTGTGAATGCAAGTTATTAAGCTGGTGCAGAGACAGAAAACAATAAATAGCTGGTCCGCAACAAACAGCTGCCATTTACCAAGCCCTTCCTGTGAGCCAGGCACCTGAGCTTACTGTCTGTTAACTCATTTCAGTCTTCACATTGATCTAGAATTCCAGTTCATGAGCAAGGCGGTTAAGGCACAGAGGAGGGGAGGAGCTTATCCAAGGTCACAGTGATAAGTGGTGGAGTGAGGCATTGGCCCCGTGCCGTTCAAGAACCTGGTGGTTAACCATTACACCATACTACCTTACTTGATACTGTGGTTGTCCCCTCAGTGGGGCTCACAAGCAAGAGTTACCAAGGGTGCTGGGACTTCCAGGGGGAATCCTTGAAAAGGAGTGAGGTCCAGATGGGGAAAAGGGGGTACCAGCTGTCTTGGGCAATCATAGGGGAGGGGTGGAGAACTGACATTCCCAACCTCTGTCTCTGCATTGCCTTCCATCTCTAGTCCCTTTTCCCTCCTTTCTGCCTCTTACTCCCCTAACCCAAACAGAGCCAACAAAGCTGAGAAAGGGAACTTGAAGGCTCTCAGGTATGAAAACTTTGTACACCTCTGCACGTCTTCTCTGACTTGGAACTCCTAATAGACTTGAGGTTCAGAGAGGGCGAGGAAACTACTAAAGGTCACACAGCCCCTGCCTGATTTATGGTAGCACTGGGATTAGATACAGGTTTGGTTGATCCAAAAGCCCATTTTCTTTCCCCTTTCTCTCCTTGTCTCCCATCCCTTCCTTCTCTCCCTTCCACCCTTCTGCCCCCACTCCCTGCTCCCTTCCTTCCTTCCTTCCTCCCTCCCTTCCTCCCTCCCTCCTTCCTCAAATTCTTATTTCTTGTAATTTCAAAATGCCAAGACAAAGGGACAAGATGGCCAGGAGAAGTAGAAGGATGTTGAGATCAGGAGAGGACGCAGGGCCAGGATAAAGAGACCAAAAGCAGACAAGAAGCACCGAGGCCCCCTGGGTAGCTGGGTTAGTCTGGGCCCAGGCACTCCTGCAGGTCAGGCCCAGGAGGTGGGAGCTCGGGGACTGAGAGGCAGGGGAGCTCCCTTCTCCTTTCGTGGACTTCTAATGTTATTGCTAGCTCTTGTTTGTTTAACACTTTTTTTTTTTTTTTTTTGCTACTACTTGTCATTTAAATGTATGCTTTTTCTGTATGATGGGTAAGGCAGATTTTGCCACTTTGGAAGCATTCATTTTTCTCTAGTCTTTTTCCTTCCAGAAGATGCAGGCTTAGTGCGGGAGTACTTCTCCTCCAGGTAAATCCCAGTTTTCCTCTGTGATCAATTTATGTCGATTGAGAATGTACTCTGAACCCAGCTCTGTGCTATTCTTTATTTGGATGAACTTATTTAATACAAGCACTCAGTGAGGTGGGGACTGTGCATATCTCCAATGAACAAAGAAGAAAAGCAGAGTCAGAGAGGTTAAGTGACTTGCCCAAAGTCACTCAGCCAGCTCAGGATGGAGCTGAGATCTGCACCCAGGTACATGTGTTTGCTCCCAGAGCTGCTGCTCTTAACATCAGTCTACTTTCTAGCCCTGTCCGCACCCTGGAATCCACCTTATCTTCTCTCTTAGGGGTATTGAAAAGACACAAAATCTTGTCTGTCCTGTTGGAAGTAGTGGGAAGGTCAAAGCCAGTCCTCAGGTGATGAGTTCATGCTGGTTTACACCAGATTACATTTTCACCAAATACCACATGTCTACAAGGGACAAAGGCCATACCACTCCCAGCACAGTTAATGGCTTTTCCCAAAAGCAGAACTGGTGGCCTGGACTCTGCCGGCCCTGTACCTGCCGGCCCCGTGATAAGGCGGCCCCACCTCCAGCTGCCAGGTAGGTGAGTCTCTGGCAACCCTTCCAAAGGGTGAGCAGAGGTGGGTTTTTGCCAAGGGGGACAGAAAGGGAAGGCAGAGAGACAGCATTCTTGGGGTGGGGGGGGTCCTCCTCAGGGGTTCTCAATTGTCTGCTTGGATTCAGGCTCCAGCCACTCTCTATGGGACAGGAATTGATCAGCCTGGGCCTGGCTAGCCCCGCCCTTGTGTCCAAAACACAGGAGGCCTGTTGCTGTGGTAGCCACTGACTTCGGGCTGGAACCAGCCTTCTGACCTGACACGCCTTTTTCCCCCCTGAGAACTCTATTATACACCGAGTTTGTCTGTAACCTTTGCACAGGTTGAAGAATAATGAACAATCACCCCTGTACCCAACACAGAACTGAAGTCCAAGACTAGTGCCTTTGAAAACCCCCACATGACCCCTCCAATGTATCCTCCTTTCCTCCCCTGAAAGACTCAGAATCCTCAAATTTGCGTTAATCCCTCCCTCGCTTTTCTTTGTCATTTAATCCCGTGTGTGTCTCTCCAGACAATGGAGATGGTGAGTGTGAGAGGCTGATTCCATCGCATAAGTGACTCGCCCTTCTGCTGGGCCCAGTCCCTCTCTTCACTCTGCCCCACGGCTGGCTCTCTTTTTCTCTTTTTCATGACCTCTGATCCAAACTAGGTCACAAGGATACAGTCCAGGAAGGCTTCCTGCAGGAGGGATAACTGAGCTGGGAAGAATTTGGGTCAATGGAAAGGAAAAGGAGGGGAATTTGGGGAAGAGAAAACAGTGCAAACCAAGGCACCTTGAAAACAAGTACATAGCAAGGCCCATGGGGCTCCTGCTGGGAGACAGCGGGGTCGGGGAGGTGCTGAGCCTGGAGAGGCAAGGCTCAGAGTGGGCCTGCCCTGGGCAGTGGGGGAGGAAGGGCGTGAGCATCATTTCTTTATCCACAAAAAACAGTACAGGTCCTCAAGTTGGTGCAGAGACTCCTCAAATTAGTCAGGTTAGGCTAAGCGATGCTGATGTAACTACAACCCTACCGTCTTAATTCTCACCCAAGAAAAGTTCTCTGCCATTTGATGACTCTCCAAAAAAAACTTGCCTTCTGGACAGTGATGTAATGATCAATCCAGCCCGTGGGAGCTTCCACTGTCTTATAGCTCCTAGTTGGCAGTCTGCAGTCTGTCTCTGGTTTTTGTAAATAAAGTTTTATTGGAACACAGCTGTGCTTATTAGTTTGTGCATCAGGTGTGACTGCTTTTCTGCTACAGCAGAGCTGAGTAGTTGCCACGTGGACCACAAAGCCAAAAAGGTTTCCTATCTGGCAGCAGGCAATGAGAGGGCTGGAGGGTTGAGTACTGGCAAGTAAATGCAGCTCTGCTCACGGTTCATTGTCCAGGAGACTCTCGTGGTCTCTTCTAATTTCCAGGGGCCGAAGAGGCTGATCCTCCACACACCCCGAAGTAGAGAACAGCGGGTTGGTGAACATCAGCACTGAGCGAACCACCGCCATGCGGCACCCCCACAGGCACCAGGCTGCTGGGCAGTGAGGGTGAACCTGTTTTCACTTGCTTATCTCTACATCCTAGAGTCATAGAGGGAATTTAAATGGACCAGGACTCAGCAGAACAGGGGAATGTTGGAAAAGTCTGGGGTTTCCGATGAGATAGTGTTTGATGTTTTGGAAACTTTCAGGAAAACAGGAAACCAGGGTATGCTGGCGGGGAAAAAAAGAGGGAAACAAAGTTCTGGAGGAGAAGCATTTGCTTAAAGTAAAGCCCCTGGTCTTTATTTTTTTTTTCTCCAAGTTTGGCAGTGACAGGTGCCTTCCTCCTTTGGGAATACAGGGCACCACAGGGTGAATGATGAATGTGTGCTATTTCCTGACCCAAAGAGTCCACGGCACACAGATCACTCTTTGGAGCAAGCAGGGTGCTGTTAATAAACATAGGGCAGTGTTCCGCATAAAGAGGAAGGAAGTGCCTACTGAGAATGAGAGCACTGGGTTGTACACAACATAATTGGGAAACCACCAGAACACGCCTTGTCACCAGCGATATCTGTGCCCATCATGCACTGGACCCTGAGAGCAGTCACAGAAAATCCCATGACCTGCCCTCAGGGAGCTTCCAGACCAGAGCTGCCCCAATGACCAGACTGTGCAGAGCCCAGTCATCAGACGGGATTGTGCAAGGAAACAGGGTGTCTGTCCAGACTTGGAGGCAGTTACAAAGCACAAGGTTCACTGAAGTGTCTATAGGGGAGTTTAAGGTCAAGAAGGACTTCCACAGACAAGAGGAGAAGGGTGGTGGTGGTCAAGGGGCTTGTAGGAAAATGGTCCTAATTCAGATAAGGAGATGATGTGAAGAAAGCGGGTGGGATAAGGAAAGCAGATTAAATGAGAGAGGCGAGGTGAAAGGGAGGAGGAGAGAGGTCCCCACGTGTTGCCCTTTTCCTTAGGTGCCACCGCTGGCTTGGTGATGAGCAGTCCTGGCCCAGGGACAGGTTTTCCCCCATGGAGGCTGCCAGGGCAGGCAATCTGTGGGTAAGACCTGGGGCTTTAGGCTCAGGTGAAACTCAGGCAGGTTCCTGCTCCCCTGGTTGAGTGAGCCTCAGTTTCTTCATCTAAGAAATGGGAACAATACTTATGGGTTGCTTTGAAGATGAAATGAGATCAGACATTCAAAAGTGCTTGGACGAAGCTGTTGCTCAAAAACAATATTCTTTATAAGTATTTAAATAGTTGTTTTCCTTTCTTTCTTTTTTCTTTTTTTTGGCGGGGAGGCTATTAGGTTTATTTATTTATTTATTTATTTTATTACTTTTTTAAACAGAGGTACTGGGAATTGAACCCAGGACCTCAGGCATGCGAAGCACACAGTCTACCGTTGAGCTACACCCTCTCCTAAATGGTTGTTTATTTAATGATTCCCTACACGTAGGAAACAATGCACTGTCAAATCCTTCTGGTGGATTTGAAGAAACCTTAAGACCAGAAGTGTGCTGGGAAACTGGCTCTGGGGAATGGGGGAAGCCCTGATTCACAGCCTTTGATGGTTTCTGTGGTTTAACTAGTCCCATTATAGCCGTTTTCAAGCTACCAACAGTTTAACAACTGGCTGGCAAAATTCCGAATGATCAGTTCTGGACAGCAGGCCCCAACCCAATGGGCTTTCTAATGAGAACATGACACCTAAGTGAAGAGTTAACAAGAGCGGTTCATAGACGCACATCCCCAGTGCACAGAGGGCCGACCCAGATGGCGAGGGCTCGAGGGCCCTGAAGGGTGGCATTTGCTTCCAGCGCCATGACTGGGGCTGCTGCATTGTGGGGAGAAGAAAGAGGCACAGGCTGGCTTTTCCTCTGGCCGTTCAGTATCCAACACAAGTGTATGGGGGAGATGTGTTCCCGGCATTCTGGGTTCCAGTGGGTGTGGGAAGATGATGTCTCAGGGGAGCCAAACCCCTGGGCTCTGCCTGCAGCCAGTGGGGCACTAACTTCAGTTTCATCATTACCTGATGAAGGCAGGGTCTCAAGTGAACATTCTGGCTCAGAGGCCTGGAACTCCGGCTTTAAAAACTTGTCTTTTAGAATCCAGCTGCTTTATAACAGTTATTTTTAGTTTAAACAAAGTACTCACTAAGCTATGTGCCAGGAACTGTGCTAGGGCTTCACATAGCTTGGCTAACTGGATGTTGCTGTTCTCATGTTCATTTATAGAGGAGGAAACTAAGGCTCAGCAAGGTTGAGGAACCTTCCCAAGATATACAGACATAATAGAGAAGAGCTGGTGGTTTTTTATTCTTATTTTTTTATTGAAGTGTAGATGATTTACAGTGTTATTTTCAGGTGTACAGCAAAGCAATTCATATATATTTTTTTTTAAATTTCTGTTTCTTTTCCATTACGGCTCATTGCAAGAAATTGAATATGCTTCCCTGTGCTTCCCAGTAGGTCCTTGTTGTTTATCTGTTTTAAGAGCTGGGTTTTGAACATTATTCTGTTTGATTCCAGTGCCTGATATGCTTTTTGCCTTTGAGAGCTGGGGATATCCTGCCTGTGAGTTTCAACTGAGTTACACAGAAAATTATTCATGCAGTAAGACTCCTGAGAAAGAAGGGACAAATATGGGCCATGATTCTCAGAGGCAGCTTCATGGCAAAGGTCAGATTTCAGCTGAATGGGATTGACCTTGGCACAGCGGGTGGCATAATCAGAAAGGTTTTTCATGAGCAAACACATAAGCAGGAAAGACAGCTCTTTTCAGGCTACAAGCAGGAGTTTATTGGGAAGCAGAGAGAGGAGAGGGCTCAGGGATAAAACATCTGCCTTGTGCAAGGTAATAGGGGGCCACTAAAGGTATATGGGCAAGAGAGTAACAGAATGATGGCTGCATATCAGGAAAGTGAACCTGAGAGTGATTTTCAGGACGGATGAGGGGAGAGAGCAACAAGAGGCAGGAAAACCAGAGAGGAAGCTAGTGAAACGGTCAGACCCCTTTTCATACACAGATTGCATCTAGGAATATAAAAGATAACAGTATGCGATGAAACAATATAATAAATATACACTTCGTAGTGTAGAAAAAAGACCTGAGGCTCCCAACAGTTTCCCTGAGGACCGCAATAGTAAGCAGTATCTCTGCTTGTTACAGTGTCAGGCTTAACACACAGCCTTTGAAGTGCTCTGATGAGGATAGTAGTTGTCGCTGAAATGAACACGGAATTAGCTCAGGAATAAATGTGTCTTTGTAAACGGAGTCACTGAATTGGCTGGAGCTCAGACTTGAGAAGGGACGCACTATTACTGTGTCTCTGACACTTTTAACCCACTTGCTGAGAATCCTATCTAACCCTCGGTGGCAGCTCTCGCTCACTCCTCTTTTCTCATCTGCCCTTTGGTTCCCCTGCCTGGGAGGAGTGAAGTGACCTATCCGACCTCAGCGCTGGCTTCAGAGGAGCAGAGGGAGGGCGAAGGGAGACACCAGCTGAGAGCAGCTCTCTGGCTTCCTTATCTCAAGTTGAGTGCAGTAATTAGACAACTTCTGCGTGAGGGCGGTTTGTCGCGGATCGTGGTGCTATTATCACAACAGGCGAACACACGTGTGTTTGTGTTGGATTTCTGAGCTCGTTCCTTGAGTTGATTTGCCCTTTATACTGGCTCTAGAAAACAGCATGTCCCGCAAAAAAAAAGAAAGAAAGAAAAAGAAAGAAAGAAACCAAACCAGCAGTACCGGTTTCCCACAGCATGGCGAGGCCCATGCACCGAGCCTGGGATTCCTGAGTTCTGAGCCGGGCTGCCACTGGCCTGGCCTTGGGCAAGTCCCTTCCCCTCTCCAGGCTGCAGCTGCCTCATCCGTCAGGTGTGGGGCCCTGGACTAGACAGCGTTTAGGCTTCTTCCAGATCTGATGCTCCAGCCAGGACTCGTGTTAAGAAATCCTGGAGAAGGAAGAGAATTTGTTCTCATGTTCTTCCTCTGATTTTCTAAGTATCCGCAGTTGAGCAGAGAGGTGTGGAAGCTGTCACCACGCTGCCTCTTCCACATTCTGGTTTCTCTGGGTAGCAGGAGACAGACGCTGGGCTTTTTGCCTGCCTGGAGTATTTCCCTGAGAAGAGCACAGGGGGCAGCTGATCTACACTGGGCTGAAATGTTAGTGGCACCTTCTTTCACACTGACTTGATCACACAGCATGTGCAGCCCCAGATGGGACTGAGCTCAAACCAAAAGAAGAGTAGGCAACTGAAGGCAGAAGCCAATGTACAGAAACAAGCTTACAGGCGCTGGTATTTGAGAGAAACGATCTGGGACCAAACTAAACTAAAGTAAAGCAAAATCAAATGAACTCTTCTATTTTCTTTAAACCAGTCCTTGACTGGGATTAATGTCCCAGGTCCCTCCTTTCTTCAAATACCAGATGCCTGGGCAGCAGGGCTGGAGCTAGGGTGAGGCAGTGAGGCCTGAGAGTAATCACCCACTTAAAGGGTACACCCCAGGCACCTCAATCTCCCCATCCAAGCCCGGCCATGCTGGGCAGTGTAAACATTGTCTTTCCTTTTGGTCTGAACTTGAAAAGTAGATTAAGAAGCTACAAACCCAACTGAAGTCTGCAGCGTTTGAACAGTTTCCCTTTGTTAGCCGCACACAGCTGAGCAGGAAATTAACAATGAGGAATTCACACTTGGCAAGAAGCGAAATATGAAAGGCTGATTGCTGATTTCCTAGTGGGCAAGGTTATTTTCCTAAACAGAGAGCCTGAGGTTGCCAGAGGAGCCGTTTGCTGGGTCCCAAAACATTTAAGATCAGGCCCCTCTGTCAGCATCAGGCCCCAGCACCCTGATCTGGAGCAGGATGTGAAATTCTCTGCTGGTGGTTTTAGCTTTAATCCACTGAAGCCACTGATCAAGGACTGAAAGGGAGATCAAGGGCTTTGTGTGATGATTGGACCTTTTGGAGAGAGTCTGCACTGAATCAGAACAGCCGGGGCTCTAACCTTCCCGCCCCTCTAGCCCAGGCAGAAGGGCCAAGCAAACAGCCAAGAAGGGGCCTGCCTTTGCCCCTTCAGGTCCCCGAGACACCCTTCACCCTGCTGCCTTGGGAAAACTGTGCTACATACAGGGCAGTGTCTGCCAGCTCTTCGCCTGCAAGCTCTCCCTCCTTCCTGATACAGGAAACTGCATATCGTTGAAACGAGTGGATGTGTTACAAAGGTGGAAAATGCACATCTGAGCTGAAACCGGGACAGCCAAAATGAACAAAATTAAAAGCTCAAAGGAACTAGCTGACCTAGAAATTCCTCTTCCCTATGCTCCCCCTCCCCCCACGCTTCTCCTTTCTCGCTTCGACCCAAGGTTGAGAAGAAGGGCTAGGACCCGATGAAATACATGGCTTTTACCTCCCTGCCTCCCTTGGAGGCTTAGAGGAAACCCCTAGGACTTTTAAATGCTGGGTTCTCTGCTGGGATTCTCCCAAAGGGCTGCATCCACAACGTGGAAATGGATAGGATGCCTTGAGGCGATTTACACAAAGGATGCAAGGTATTTGCATGTCATTTCCCTATGCACACTGTGCCACCCCTCCCCAGACCATTTCTTCAAGTTAAAAGTATTTTTATGGCTCTCTAGACGGCACTCATTTCTGAATTTTTCCTCTTGTCTGTGCCATCTTCTCCCTCCGGGCCTCTCCATGGCCCAGATCTCTGGCAAGGGAGTCCAGAGGCGCCAAGGAAGGACCTGAGAGGAATGCAGGACTGGTTTCCCCCCAGAGGCGGCTGATCCAAAGGTTTGCTTATCTCGTCTTCTCCCTGAGCACTGGCTGAAGTTCTCTCTTCCAAAACTGTAACGCTGTGTGATTACATTGTAGACAGTAGGACTCTAACTCAATTCACAGAAAGTCTCTTTGATCTAGAATTTTCTCTGAACTACCTCCATCCCTTTCTCTCCTGCCTCCTGACCCCAGGCAGCTTGTTACTGTTCTCTCTTCTTTTTTCAAAAACTGAGTCTCAATTCACGAATCACTGCCAGTGAGGACTGGGCTATTTTACAGACAGGGATACTGAAGCTTGATCCTAAGGGCTTAGCCCAAAGTTACACGACTGGTGAGGGTCTTGATTTGTCCAACTCAAAGTCCAGTGCTCTTTCTCTGCCTCAGTTTCTTCAACTGTAAAATGGGGGTGTTAATAGCATGTACTCCATAGGATGGCTGTGAGGGATCAATGCTTTTGTTTTTTTCTTGTTTTTGGTTTTTTATTTTGAGGGGGGAGGTAAGTAGGTTTGTTTATTTGTTTGTTTGTTTATCTATTTTAATTGAGGTACTGAGGATTGAACCCAGGACCTAGTACATGCCAAGCATGCACGCTACACTTGAGCTGTACCCCCCAACCCGGGATGAATCCTTTAATATGTGTAAAAGTGTTTAAAATAGGGCCTGGCACGTGAAGGGTGTTCAGTAAACCCCCACTAATGTTATTGTGCTGGGTCTTGTGTTTTACTGGTCTGAGCACTAGATTCATGATCCACTCGTGGGAAGAGGAACCAAGTTATCAGCTTGAGGAGTGTGATCCCAGATGGGGAATGAGTAAGCCCATTTCCCAAGCTCAGAGCAGGCTGAGGTGGGACAAGAACGGATCCTTGCAAGCAATGGGACAGAGCCACGTCCCACCTGGGGCTGTCTGAGACAGACGTGGGTAAACCCGTAAAGGGGACAGCGCCCCCTTTACGAAATGCTGAGGGCAGGAAAGACAAAGACTTCCGAACAGAGGCCGAGATTATAAGGCATGCTACTCTGCGATGTGCTGAAGGCCTTCTGTTTTGAGGAGGTTCTAGATTCTTCATGCCTTGTATTTCACCTTTACCCAGTAATTACAAGGTGGGGCCTGTGTGTAGTGAAAGAAGTGTCAAGGAGGTCACAAGTTCCCTCCCAAAGGCACGTCCAAAAGGCTTCTAGCGGTCAGGGCCAGGGGCTGGAGGGAGGGCTCTGGATTCCACCAGGGAGCCCTGCTGTTTGGGAGAAGCTGCTCATTCGCCTGTCTGCGCCAGGAACTTGCCCTGCCACTCAGGCTCTCCTCAGCATCAGTTGACAAAAATGACAGAGATGTGTTCCTGCTGTCCTGGGGACCTTGATAAAAACCAAGGCAATTGGGGGTAGGTATCTTTAGCACCACATCTGAGGCTGAAAAGAGGGCGATGAAAAATACAAAGAGAATCAGGAAAGAGTTAGACTCTATTAAATGGCTTTACAAACCTAATCAAGGGAACGCGACACCCCCAAACTGTACTCTGAACGTTGTCGAGAAGTTGTTGAAATCATGTTCTAGCAGTTGAAGTTTCTGCTGATCAGTCCACCCTGTCAGAAAAAAACACCAGACCCACAAATAAAATAAACGGTTTAAAACACAAATGTCTGTAATTAAGCTCTGGAGTGATGTCTTCTGCCTGTCCAAGCTTCCCACTGTGTGTGTGTGTTTTCATCAAAAGAGCCCGCACCCCCTACCCGCTCCGCAGGGCCCCAGTTGCATTCCCCTGCGTTCACTCTCTTCACTTGCAGGCCTTGCCAAAGTTTCCAAAAGGTGAAATCAGAGGCTGAACGTCTTGACCTTATCCTAGGTTGATGATCTCCTAACTTCAGGGCTACATGAGCTGCCCAAGGGACCCATAAACAGAGAGCATGGATGGAGTTCAGCTTTGAAAGGAGCTACGCGAGAGGGATGACGACATCGTCCTTGCGGGTCAGCAGCACTGCCCAATCTCCCCGACCCCTGGGAGCCCCTCTGGGGAGCCCACTCGAACTGCCCTGGCTGGAGGGCTGAGGGCGCCGCTCAGCTAGGCTTCTGACCATTGGCTTTGGCAGATGCTGAGGATGGGGCTGGAGAAGGCTTCCCCCAGGCGGGGAAGCCGCGTGCGCCTTTTGGATGTTGGGGACAATGAGGAGTGAACTGCCGGCCCCCGGGGCCCGGCGCGCCGCGAGGAGGCGGCTCCCGAGTGGTCACCTGAGCCGGGTCAGCAAGCTCTGCCGGGCGACTCGCCCTCGGCCCCTCCATCCCGAGGGGGGACGCGAGCCCCTGGCCAGCCCCGTGCGCCCGGCGGCCGCTCCGCCGCGTCCCGCCGCCCATTGGCTGGCCCGGCGCGGTCGCTCCCGCCCCGCCCCGCCATTGGCCGTGGCCGCCGCGGTCCCCGCGCGCGAGCCGCCGCTGACATCACAAGGCCTGAGGCGGCGGCGGCGCCCCCGGCCCAGCCCGCAGCCCCCTCGGCACAGGCGCCGCCGCGGGGCCCAGCGAAGGATGGTGCGCGGCGCGCCGGGGGCTCCCCGCCGCCAGAGCCACAGCGCCGAGACGGAGCCGGCCGCGGTGGGCAGTCGACCCCCGCACCGGGCGCGGGGCGAGCGGCCGCGGTGAGGCGCCGAGGACGGCGCGGGCGCAGCGACCATGGGGGCCCTGACCAGCCGGCAGCACGCGGGCGTGGAGGAGGTGGACATCCCGTCCAATTCCGTGTACCGCTACCCGCCCAAGTCCGGTGAGCACGACCCGGGGCTGGGAGGAGGTCGGGATGCTCTCGGGCGGGGACTCCGGGGGTCCCGGAGACCGAACCACCGAAGTCCCTGCAAAGTGATCTTGGAGGGTGGGAGGTCTTGGAGGAGGCCTGGAGGGGTGCTTTAGGGCCTTTGGCGGGGTCTTCGAGGTGGGCAGCCTTCCCGCCGGGGGACGGGAGCGGCCTGCACACATCCGTCCTGTAACAGAGACGTGCACTCTGGGGACTGCAGCTCCCGAGGGGCGGAGTGCCCGCCGGCCGCAGCGCTGCGTCCATCCCTTCCCTCCTGTGGGAACGGGAGCTGAGGGTTAAGATGGTCTTGGCATCTGAAACGGGCACCTGTGCTAGGTGCCCTGGTCGACACTTCCAGGCCTCCGGAGAGGGAGGGACAGGCACAGGTTTGAATTAGGTTTCTCGGGGGATAGCTTCCATTGCCCGCTGGAGGATGGTAGTGGAAAATGCCTTTGCGGTGCTGGTGCTTTGCAAGAGGCTGTCAGAAGAAAAAAAAAATGTTCAACAGAAACGTTGGGGAATCTAAGTATCAGAGTCACTGGGCTTGTCGCTTTGTCAAAGTAGTGGCAAGCCTGTTTTTTTGGAATGAGGATAGCTCTGAGCTCAGGGCACAGGTATGTAAAATGTATAGAAGTACTATGTTTCCAAAATCATTAACAAGACAAATGTCTCCAGCCTCTGGTTTGTAGCATAAATGTTGGAAGGGGGGGGGGATTTTGATAGCACAAGAGAAGCTCACAAGTGGATTGAGGACCTGCCAGTTCTGAACGGCTGGTGCATGACTTGACTCTTTGCTCTTTATTTTTCATTGCTTTCCCTAAGACTTTTGGGGACCCATGGCTGCTATCTTCTCTTTGACTTAGGACCTGATGAGGATGTTGGTGATCTTGGAGAGGTGTCAGAATTGCAGCAGTAGAATAAAGACATCCTAATAAGATGAGCTGGCTTCTCAGCAGTCTGTCCAGTTTGTGCCAGGTGAAAGCAGGGACCAGACAATGAACCTGCACCCTGCAGAGTCTCTGCCAGACTTGTATTGCTCACTGCTTTTTGTGCCAAAGAATGAATCCTTGCAGAGACGAATATGCTTCAGAGCTGCTTTAGAACAGTCTAAGATAAAGGCATGGGTCATTAGTGTTTTAATAAAGCTCTAGCTAATTATGACTCTACGAAACCAGTGCACAAGGAAGCATGTGTTTTGCTTTTTAGTAGACAAAAATATGCATAAGTGTCTGTGGATTTTTCTTTTCTGAAATCACTTAGCTTTTATTGATCAGGATTTGGAGCATGTTTTGCTGACCTTGGAGTTTTCAGAAGAGTTTGCTGCTCCAGAAGAGAATTCACCCCTCCTTTCAATATGAGAATTAGCCTTCACTGGAAGGCAATTCCCCAAAGGATGTTAATACAAGTATGACTCTTGGAATGATGATAATTAAAGGGTAATGGACCAAAACTTTTCTTAAGCAACATGCTCAATACC
This sequence comes from Camelus ferus, assembly GCF_009834535.1. Taxonomy (NCBI): domain Eukaryota; kingdom Metazoa; phylum Chordata; class Mammalia; order Artiodactyla; family Camelidae; genus Camelus; species Camelus ferus. Next base: position 24,305,181 of record NC_045711.1, read on the forward strand.
TACAGTCTTAAATCATCCTCTCCACTCCACCAATCCTTTGAAAGTTTTACCTAATGGTAACTTATTTTTGTTTGTTTGTTTAGATAATGGTAACTTATTTTTAATCAGAGCTTTTGTATCAGAGAAATCTTTGCAGCAAGTGGACCAAATTATGTGTATTGAAGGTAAAACACAGAAAATAGGAATCAGAACTTTCATGTCCCTGTCAGCAAACCTTTGTGTCCTTGAAACTTTGTGTCCTTGCATGTATGCTCTAGTCTAGAGGCACCTCCTTTTCGTTATTGTTGTGGGTTTTTTTGGGGGGGGTAATTAGGTGTATTATTTGTGGTACCGGGGATTGAACCCAGGACCTTGTGCATGCTAGGCATCCCCACCTAGAGACACCTCTTATCCTTCATCTAATCTTGAAATTCACCTGGCTTTTCACTCAACTATAGTATTTTAGACCCAAAAGATCCTTCCAGAGAATTTGGTCCCAGACCCACTCATTTGGCCAGGGTTACCCAGCAGGTGAGCGCTCTTCTTCCTAAACCATCAGCCTCTCTGCCTTTCTCAAGGAACTGGATTTTGAACTTGTCCTGGATGATTTGTGGAATGAGGCTGTTCTGCATCAGAACTGAAATAAAACTCAGGGGCCTGTCTCCCTGTTGCAGAATCAGACTGGGTTGATTTTGAGGACTCCTTCATTGAGTACTGATAGCAGAACAAAGCAAATAGCAGGTGACTGACCTGGCTCAGCTGAGACCGCCCTCGGGCTCACTGGAAAGTCTCTGTAACTCTAATGCCTTGGAATAGTTGTTTCAGCGAGCAGCACGGTCACGTCTCCCTTTAATGATGGTCACAGTGCCGAACAGAAATTGCTAGTGTGTGTGTGTGTGTGTGTGTGTATTTTTTCAAGGAACCCCCTAGTTTTGTATGCATGTTGAACTGGAAAAATTTCAAAAGTATTGAGAACAGCTGATTTCATGCTGGAACATGAGTTTGTAGCTTTTCCTTTTTTTTTTTTTTAAATAAAGGTAGGTGAAAATAAAATAGCCCCAAATTATTTAGAATTATTTACGTTTTGAATAAGTAATATAATCACATGGTTTGAAGTTTAACAATGAAAAGGCATACGGTGAAGGTCACGTTCTCACTGTAGTTGTTCATCCACCCAGTTCCCCCCTACACCCCTCCTGTACCTAGGTAACCACTTTTGGTTTCTTTGGAATTCTTCCAGAATATCTTGTGTAAATACGAGCGTAGAATGCTATTTAGACTATTCTGCCTTTTTTTCACTTTCAGAGATATTGGGGATCTTTTTATATTATCTCCATATTGGAGAAGGTTTTTTGGTGGTGGTTCTTTTTATTTAAAAAAAAACAGCTGTATAATATTCCTTTGTGTGCACTTGCCATCCGTTATTAACATAGTGTCCTATTGGTGAACATTTGGGAGGTTTTTTTCCCCCCCAATCTTTTATTACTGCAAATAATGCAGCAGTGTTATATATATGTTCTTAGATGGCTTTTTAGCTTTGTTAATAAATACATGAATATTAATCATTTAAATTACAGAAGGTATGATGGGCGTTTGTTTTTGTAGAGTATTTCCACATTAGCATAGAAAGCTATTTTTAGTACTATTCTGCATTTGTAGTTTTTTTTAAAAATTTATTTATTTTTATTATTTTGGGGGGAGATAATTAGGTTTATTTACTTAAATATGTTTAGGAGGAGTCCTGGGGACTGAACCCAGGACCTCGTACTTGCTAAACATGCACTCTACCACTTGAGCGATACCCTCCCCTTAGCTTTGTAGTTTTTGAGTTAGAAGCTGTATGTGCTTTTAAATCCTTCTCTGAGATCTTTGCTTCTTTAAAAGCCCACGATCATTTGTTCAGCAAAGGTATAGCTTTGCCGAGGTGGTTGTTTTTCTGCACACGTGCCCGTCTTTAGAAAGGGGTTCCCATGTCGATAAGAATCATTAGGTCTGTTTTGTTTTGGTTTTTTTTAGGTCTGTTTTCTCTATCCAGGTAGAAATAGGCATACTATGAAGACAATTTAATTCATGTTAATTCAGGACCTGATAAGTCTGTTTTTTTCTCTCTACATATGTGAGCAAATTGGAAAATGGGAGCAGCTCATTTTGCTTGGGTGTTCAGAGGGAAACCTGTCACAGAAATTCAGAATGGGAATCAGAGTCCTGAGTAGCTAGCACCACCATTCTCCAAATTTTGGTTATATTGGATTACACGTAGGCTTGTCAAGTGGTCTGTCCTAGGGCAAGAGCAGTTTTTAAAGCTTGGACCGGGAGGGTACAGCTCAGTGGTGGAGTGCGTGCTTAGCATGCACGAGATCCTGGGCTCAATCCCCAGTACCTCCATTAAATAAATAAAATAAAGCTTGATAATAAGTCTTTGCCTGTCAAATAGAAAAGTTTCTCTTAGCTTTTAGGAGCATCAATTTCATGTTAGTTTTGAAACTTAAAAATATGGAACTTACCACAGAATACAGAACTATTTGGTTCTGGCCCATTTTAATTGATCTGTGAACTAAAATTAAATAGATTTCTGAAACTCATAGTAAATACATTCAATAGCATAAAAAGACACTAAATGTTGCTCCATTTAATGATGAAGTCATCAAGATCAAGCGTTCAAATGCCAGTATTATTTTTTGAACACTTAAAATGCGGTAATTCTACTTTCAAAATCTCCAGGGTTTTTGCTTTAGTTGTACTTTACTTCATTGAGAGCAGATTGATTTCTTTCACTTCCTGATTTTGTCTTAAGATTTGGGGCCTTTGGTGTCCTTATATGATGGTGGTTGTGTTCTTTGGTTCTTTAGCATCTTTCTTCTCTTTCTGTTTATGACCATCTAAGCACATTATTGAGTGCCTACTGTATGTATTGTGCATTGTGCTCCACACCAGTGTATAGATTCTCATCCTGTGATTTTGATGCCTGTGGTAAGTAGCAGGACAGAGCCCTCAAGTCAGTCAACTTTGTAATTCATGTAACTCACAGAAGGGAGGATTAACAATACAAGCTACTTGGTGGCTGTATCAGCCAGAGGTCTCCAGGGAAAGAGAACTATTATGTGATAAATATATATAATTGGCCCTCGTTATTGTGGGGGCTGGCAAATCTAAAATTTGTAGGGCAGGCCAGCAAGCTGGAAACTCAGGCAGGATTTCTATGTTATAGTCTTAAGGCAGAATTCCTATTTCTCTGGGAAACCTCAGTTTTTGCTCTCAAGGCCTTCAACTAATTGGAGGAAGCCCACCCACTTTATCAAGGGTAATCTCTTTTACTTAAAGCCAACTAATTATAAATGTTAATCACATCTACAAAATACCCACCTCTAGATTAGTATTTGGACAAATAACTGGGCACCATAGCCTAGCCAAGTTGACACATAAAATTTAACAATCACAGTGTCTTCTTATTTTAGCAAAATATTCTTGCTAAATAGGTGCTGAGCTTAAGTTTTCAGTTGTTGAAAGAGTGCCTATGCTGTGAAAACATATTTTTAAAAGTCTAAAAATTATCAGTCTTCAAAAGTCATTATTTAGAAATTGTACTTCTTCCAAAATTTCAGCGCTTATTGTCTAGTGTCAGAGGTAGAATGCAAGCATACAGAGATAAACAAGAATAGAGAGTAAGCTATGACCAGGTGGGATATACTGCAGGAATGCAAGGTTGGTTTAATATCTGAAAAAATCCATCAGTGTTAATACACCATATTAGTAGAATAAAGAAGAGATCATCTCAGTAGGTGAAGATGGAATATTTTATGAATCCAACACCTATTTGAGATGAAAAACACTCAGGAAACTTAGAATAGAAGAGAACTTCCTCAGTCTGATACAGGGCATCGATGAAAAGCTCACAGCTGCGATCATACTTAATGGTGAAATACAGAATGCTTTTTGGCTAAGATCAGGAACAAGGCAAGATGTCTGCTTTCAGTATTGACTGCAGATTCTCACTAGTACAGTAAGGGAAAACAAACGCATTTTAAAAAAATTTATAAGGCATCCAGATGGTAAAGGAAGAAGTGAAACTCTCTGTTCACAGATGGCATGATCCAATATATAGAAAATACCAAGGATTCCACAAAAAGACCTTACTAGAACTAGTGAGTTAGGAAGTTTGAAGATACAAGACCAACATACAAAAATCAATAGTATTTTATATATAAGCAATATCTGAATATGAAATTAAGAAAACAGTTTCATTCCCAATAGCATCAAAAATAATACAATTCTTAGAAATAAATGTAACATAAGAAGAATATGATTTGTACACTGAAAGTTCTAAGTTGCCGAGATTGATGGTTTAACTAAAGACATTTAAAAAGATCTAAATAAATAGACATTTCACATTCATGATTAGAATACTCAATATTGTTAAGATGCCAGTGTTCTCCAAACAGAGTACATTCTCTGTCAAAATCCCAACAAACTTTTTTGAAGAAATTGGCCAGACAATTTAAATTTGGACATACAAAGGACCTGGAATATCCAAAATAATTTTGAAAAGGAAGAACAAAGCTGGAGGATTTTCACTACCCAATTTCAAAAATTACTATCAAGCCACAGTAGTCAAGACAGTGCATGATATTGGCACAATGAGAGGCATACAGATCAATGGAACAGAACTGCAAGCCAGAAGTAAATCCTTATATTTATGATCAGTTGATTCTGAGAAAAGTGCCAGGACAGTTCAACAGGGAAGTTTTTGATTTTTCAGCAAATGGTGCTTTGGACAATTGGATATTAACAAGCCAAAAAATGAACTTAGACCCTTTCTTTATATTACCAAAAATTAACTCGAAATGGATCAGGGAATGAAAACACGACCCACAGAATGGGGGAAAATATTTGCAAATCATATATATGGCAAGGAATTTATATCTAGAATATATAAAGAACTTGTACAATTCAGCAACGAAAAGACCATCCAATTAAAAAAGGAGCAAAGGTCTTGAGTAGACATTTCTCCAGTAGAGATATACAAATGGACAAAAAGATCATGAAAAGGCGCTCAACATGATTAGGGAAATGCAGATCAAAACTACAACTAGATAGCACTTCACACCCACTGGGATGGCTGTGATTAAAAAACAAATAACAAATGTTGATGAAGATGTGGAGAAATTGAAACCCTGGTACCTGTAAAATGGTGCAGTTATTTTGGAAAACTGTTTGACAGTTCCTCAAATGATTAGTTACTTTATAACCCAGCCATTCCTCTCTCCCAGGCACGAAAAATGGGGGAAAAAATCCACACCAAAACGTGTACATGAATATTCATAGCAGCATTATTCATAATAGCTAAAGGATGGAAATAACCCGAAATGTCCATCAACTGGCAAATCAAGCAACTAATAAAATGTGGTAAATCCACACAACGGAGTGTTATTTGGCAATAAAAAGAAATGAAGTATTGATGCTTGCTACAGCATGGATAAAACTTGAAAACATTAATGTTAGGAGAAAGAAGCCAGAGGCAAAGGCCATATATTGTATAATCCCATTTATAGGACATGTCCAGAAGAGGCAAACCCAGAGAGATAGAAAGTAGATTAGTGACTGCCAGTGGCTGGAGGAGGGGGAGGAAGAAGTGCCTGCTAATGGGTTGCTTTCTGGGATAATGAAAATGTTCTAAAATTAGGTAGTGGTGAGAAATTGCATAACTCTGTGAATATACTAAAAACCCATTGAATCGTACATTTTAAATAGGTGAATTGTACGGTATGGGAATTATATCTCAATAAAATTGGCTTCTTAAAAATTTCAGTGTTTTATTGAATTATAGTTGATTTAAGTGTTTCAGGGAAACAAGAAAGTGATTCAGTTATACATAAATATTCTTTTTCAGATTCTTTTCTATTATGGTTTATTACAAGATACTGACTATAGTTCTTTTGTGCTGTACAGTAGGACCTTATTTATTTACTTTATATAAAATAGTGTATATCTGTTAATCCCAGACTCATAATGTATCCTTCCCCCCACTTACCCCTTTGCTGACCAGAAGTTTGTTTTCTATGTCTGTGAGTCTGTTTCTGTTCAAAATAAGTTCACTTGTATCATTTCTTAGATTGCACATGTAAGTGATATCAGATGATAATTGTCTTTCTCTCCCTGATTTACTTAACTTAGTATGATCGTCTCTAGGTCCATCCATGTTGGTGCAAATGACCTTATTTTGTTCATATTCCATTTTGTGTGTGTATATAGCTATACCACATCTTTATCCAACAATAAAGCTATTTTTCAAATGGTCCTAAATTCAAGAGCTGAAACTATAAAACCCCTAAAAGAAGACATAGGAGAAAATATTTATTTGATTCAGATTGGGCAAAGAGTTCTTGGATACAAAAGCACAATCCATAAGAAAGACAACGGGTAAATTGGATTTCTTCTAAATTAAAGATGTTTCTGCTTCAAAAGACAACATTAAGATGAAAAGACAAAGCACCTTCTGAATGAAGGTATTTGCAAAACACATAGATAAAGGATTTGCATCCAGAATATATCAAGAACTTTTACAACTCAGTATTAAGAAGACACCCCAATTTAAAAAATGGACAAGAGTTGAATAGACAGACATATCACCAAAGAAAATATAGGAATGGCCAATAAACACACGGAAAGATGCTCAGCAGCAGCAGTAGTTGTTAGGGAAATACAATTAAAACCACAATGAGATAGCATTTCACAACCACTGGGATAGCTACAATTAAGAAGTTAGTATCAAATGTTGGTGAGAATGTAGAGAAGTTGGAATCCTTGTGCATTGCCGATGGGAATGTAAAATGGTTAACAATAACTTTGGGAAAGAGTCTGGGAGTGTCTTTCAAAGTTAAACATAAATTTACCTTATGATCTAGCAAGTCCACTCCTACAATCTATCTAAAAGAAATGAAGACATGACTGGGACATTGTGCTGTACACCAGAAATTGACACACTTTAATTGACTGTACTTCAATAAAATTTTTTTGAAAGAAATGAAGACTTATATGCACACAAAGACATGTATGTAAATGTTCATAACAGCATTGCTCATAATAGCCAAAAAAACTGGAAATAATCCAAATGTCCATCAACCGGTAAATGGATTAACAAAATGAGTTATATTCATACATTGTGATGCTATTCCGCACTTTAAAGGAAGGAACCATGGATGCAGGCTGCACGACACGGAGGAACCTCAGAAACACTGTGCTAAGTGAAAGAAGCCAGATGCAAGACGATGTTTTATGTGAGTCCATTTATAGGAAATGGCTAGAAAAGGCAAATTTCTAGAGATAGAAAGCAGAGCAGTGTTTGCCTGGGACTGCGGGTGGGAGTGGGAATTAGTCGTGGACTGGCACGAGGGAGGCTTTTGGGGTGGTGGAAGTGTTATCAGCTGGATTGTGGTGATAGCTGCCCAAATCATTGAATTATACAGTGGATGAATTTTATGCTGTGTGTCTTATACCTCGCTAAAGCTGTTTTTAAAAAAATAACAGTACAGAGGGGGTTATGCCAGGTGAATAAAATAAAGAAATGAGCTTGATTACAATGGGTGGGGCTCTTGGGGTCTAATGGCTTTCAAGGTAGACTTTGAAGGCAGGTAGAATTCTCCAACAGCCTGGTATGGAGAACAGTGTTAGTAATGGGTGAGGGTCGCCAATGTTCTTGATAGATTAACAGGTAGAAGCCAAAACTGAGAGGAACCAAATGGTGTTCTCAGGAAGATAGGTCCCTGAGAGGGATAAGTTGTGGAGAAAAAAGACTGGAAGCATAGAAGTTAGCTAGGAAATTATTACCCAATAACTCATTATAATTGAACTTGGAAAGAGCTGAGGTCTTGATGGGGATGCTTTGCACAAAGCACATGTTTAGTGTTTTTGTAGCTTTGACGCCTGTACCATTTTAAACCTGGGTGCCCGGGGAAGTGCAGCACCACTGACAGAAATGGGGGATCTGGAGTGGAAACTGCGCTTGAAGTAAGTCCCATACATCAGCCGGGGCTTTACCACTCCTCAACATCTAGGTAAATTGCATAGAAACTTACCTATTCCCCAGGATCCGAGCACAGACTTCCGATGCCCCCTTGGAGATTTCTGTGAATTCCCAGGTGACATGTTAGGACCACGTTGGCTCCTGAGCTCTAGCTTGCTGTCTTTTGCCCCAAACAAATGTGACAGCAGTCCATTATTCAGTTTCCCAAAAAATTCCATTCACATAAAGAATTCAGAGTGTGTTCTCTACTGAAGATTTGCAGGGGTGGGGTGATGAAGGTTGGGGGTACACTGCAGAAATACAAACTCTCTAACTGTGTGTCATCTAGGGAGTTTCACTGGCTTTTCAACTCACCAGCCCTGGCCCTTCTCTATCTTAATGTGTCTTTCCTCTTACCTTTCCTTTTTTGGGCTCTTCTCTTTTCTTTATTCTTTCCTCTAAGAAGGAAAACAAATTATAAAGTAGTTTGAGTGCCATTAGCAAGCAACCAGAGTAACCATACTCTTGGTGTGTTGATCTCCATTTTCATGAACATACATTGCAAAAAAAAAAATGGAGCCTTCCCGAAGAGGAGTTCTGGTGCCAGCTCTTAAGATAAAATGCCCTTCATTCCACCTCCTTCCAGAAGAAAAAGTTAGTCATTGTTTGAGGCACAAAAAGGGATATCCAGGTGAAAAAATTTGGCAGGCGGTTAAAGATTTGGACTGAAACTCCAAAGAAAGAACAGAGACAAAGATTTGGGAGTCAAGGATGGGTAAGGAGAAGCCAGTGTGTATTAATTGCCCACTGGGCCTCGCCAGTTATGTGCATGTTATCTTACTAGATCCCAGCAGTAATTCATGGAAGAGGTATTGTTAGCTCCATTTTACAAATCCAGACACCAATGCTCAAAAAAGTTAAATAATTTGTTGTAGGTCACACAGGTAGACGGCAGCATTGGAATCAAATCCAGCTCTGCCCAGAGTCAAAGCTTGTGCTTTGATGATGTGAGGAAGAGAGAGAGAAAAAATGAAAAAAAGGAGAGGACTGGGTACTTGGAGACATGTCCACGTTTGGAACTGGATGGAAAAAATAGGGTGAGATGAAGGAAAGACTCAGAAATTAGTGCTGAAGTCTTCTGAGCATTGGTAAGGTGAAGGCAGTGTAAGAAAAGGCAGTTGGTTTGGTTCAGCTCAGTGGTGGGAACAGCTGTAAAGATTTGAGGTGTTGTTGGGTGTGGGGTGGGAGCAGACAGAGGATGGATGTGTGGATGGATGGATGCATGGGTGTATGATGGATGGATGGGCGAGTGGGTGGGTCTTAGGACACGGCCGATGGAACTTGTTTTTGTATTTGTTTTTTAAGTCAGGGAGAAAACACACTTGTAGAATGAGGCAAGGAAAAAGCCAGTGGGGAGAGAGGAATAGAAATGTTGACAAAGAACGCTGTTTGCTGATGAGGTCTGGAGGAAGTAGAGGCAGCTGGGAATGAGAACCCAGGCGAAGACGTTAACCTTGGAATGGGAGAAAGGAGGCATACCTTCTTGAGACTGGAAGAGAGTATGGACAGAAATACAGGGAATTTGTAAAGTGTTGAAATTTGTGTAAAGGAGAAGGGCTTTAAGGGAGGGCCACAAAGTAGAAGGAAGACAGGTTAGAGTGGTCAGGATTGGGGACTTGAGAATGTGGGAAAGGTTTGGATCCACTGAGGTGTGCCTTGCTCTAAACACTGTAAAGCTGCAGTTGTTAACACTATATTGTACTGGTTCAGAATAGAATAGTCCAGATCTAGGTCCTATATAGCATGATAAAAACAGCCTTTCAAATTAGTTGGGGGAAAGGAATAGTCAATAAGTAGTGTTAGTAAAATTTCCTACTTGGAAAAAAAAAATTAAACCCTTATGCCACATAGTCCACAAGGAGAAATTCCAGATATTAAAAAAATAGGGAAAAAAAAAGCAAGCAAGCAACATAAGCTAGAAACAGTAGGGAATATTTATCAGTAGGGAAACAGTTAAATCTGGGCACTCAGTGGGATCACAGTATAGTGGTGAAGACCATACATGGGCTCTGGAATAAAAACAGCCAGATTTGGGGCCTGGCGCTGCCTCTGACTAGCTGTATGACCTTGGACAAAGTACTCAACTTCTCTGTGCATTCAGTTCCTCTTCGTTAAAATAAAAAAAAGATTGGTAAAAACCTACCTTGTACGGTTGTGAGGAATAATCTGTGTAATGCTTGTTAGTACAGTGCTATTACAGAGTGAGCCCTCAGTCAGGGGTTGTTATTATGTAGTCATTAACAATGAGGTCAGTCCGTAAGTACAGACATGGAAAGATGCCTACAGTACATTAGAGGGGAAGAAAAGCAGCATGGAAGATCAATATGTGTAATATCCCAATTAGAGTAAAAAACAAAATAAAGCAAAACAGAAAACCTGAATGTATTTATATGTGTATAGGAAAATCTGGAATGCATCAAACTGATTGTTAACAGTGGAGTTACTTTTAAAAAAAGTGGAGTTACTTTTCATAGGCTAGAGTTGGATTATCGCTATTTAAATTACATACTTCTATGTTTTAATTTTTTTTTTTGCAACAGACATGTATTGTGTAATTTTTAAAATAAGTAAAAACATGAAGAAGGAAAGCGGCTCTGTAGCATCAGAATTGAGTTGAACAGTTAGAGATGTTTAAAAACATTATTGTTACTTTCCTTTTATTTTTGCTGACCTAAAGCTGAAAGTATGTTATTCAAATGTCACGTACATGAAGATTTTTTAAATATATGAACACCTGAGAAGATTTCTGTAGCCAATCTTCCCATATTTTAACTTGGTACAAAGTTATTTTAAAATACAATTCCATGTTCTACAGTAATCATGTATATAACTCCATTAGTCCAAAAGTAAATAATCAAAGATTAGTATTTTTCACTTACAGGCTATCTAATTTATTTTACTGTGACCTCAGTAAAGAAAAGCATAAAAAGAAGGAATGATTGATTACAGATCTTGCAATAAAAACTCCCAATTCACAGGTTGAGATTTGCAGATACTGACTGGTATTTATAAACTAGATCAACAAGTTTACACTGTATAGCACAGGGAACTATATTCGATATCTTGTAGTAGCTTATGGTGAATAAGAATATGAAAACGAATATATGTATGTTCATGTATGACTGAAGCATTCTGCTGTAACCAGAAATTGACACAACACTGTAAACTGGCTGTACTTCAATAAAAAATTAATTAATTAATTTTAAAAGCTCCCAATTCACAAGAGATAGTGGCTAAAATAAAAAATGTATTTTACTTGGGTTTTCTTCAGCAGCAGAGAAGATTAGCTTGGCTTCTGCGCAAAGATTACACACAAATTCGTGAAGCTTTCCATATTAAAAAAATTATATATATATATTAATATATACTGTAATAATATATATATATTTGCGTCATCATTTACTCTACACAAATTATCTAAATTTTACTTGCTTGCTCAACATCTTTGAATTTTGTTTGTTAGTTTTATAAAATATAAAGTTTCCCTGACTTCAAAAACTTTAAAATCTTTGATTTGGAATCACGCCATGACCTGGCAGTAAATACATTGCCATTTCTTGGAGGTCTAAACAGTTGGGTTTTTTCCCCAACCCTGTTTCTATAGACAGACCGTATTTCTGTAATAATGTAAATTTGGAAAGAAAAGTTATTTTAGAATTAGAATTTTTGTTTGCTAACATTTAGTGTGCCCATTAAATGCAGAGTCGTAGAAGAATGGGAAATGGGTTTAGTCACTCTTTACTGTGTGATGTTATAGTTCATAGTGGTTTGGTGGCAAATGTCGGAATATCTAATTGAAGCAGACATAAATTATGGAATCCACTGAGCAATATTTAATTTCGCTTTGATGTTATAAATATGCCGAATACCCTAAATCATTGGGTAAATTATTTAAGATAATGAATTCTGAGATTTTTCCTTTTGTTTACATGATGAGTAACAAACTGTTGTATTTTTTTTCCATGGATAGTTGAATAAAAGAATGTAAGCAGCTGCCTAAAATTTTTAAAATATCGACTGCATGTTGAAATAATATTTTGGAAATATTGGGATATGGGAATATCCAATATTGGGATAAATAAAATATATTCAGATTAATTTTGCTTTTGAAATTGTGGCTGTTACATAATTTAAAATTATATATATGGCTTGCATAGTGACTGGCAAATGTATTTTGTGCCCAATATATTTTTATATGTGAATCTGGAAGAACAGTACTATTATAATTTTCTTCCCTTATAAGTAATTTGATTTTTTCTGTCTGGATGCCTTTTTTTCTTTAATAGTTTAAAAATATATATACTGAACTTATATTAGTGTTGGTCATTCTGGGCCATACCTTATGGGTTTTTCCCCTTGATATTTATTTTTATTGTGGTTAAACATACATAACACACTTACCACCTTAACCATTTTCAAGTGCACAGTTCAATGTTAAGATCTCTAGAACTTTTCTAGTCTTGCAAAACTGAAACTCTATACCCATGAAACACCAGTCCCTCCCACTCACACCTTCTTTTTTAAATATAATTTTGTGTATAATGCAGCTTCTTTTTTCTCCCAGCTTTATTGAGATATAATTAACATATAACCTTGTGTAAGCTTAAGATGTACAACATGATCATTTGATCTGCGTATCTTGCATAATGATTACCACAAGGTGTGTCCCGCAAAGAATTCTGAATTGGAGTTCTGGTTAAGAAATTGTAGCCAACTAATAGTGGGAACTAGTCATGTGTGTGTTTTTCCTATTAGCAAATAGGCAAGGAAGTGTTTCAGTGTAGTTCATTTTCCTACCATTTCTGATTTTAGGGAAATGTTCACACTCAGAAGTAAAAATGTATATGAATTGTCCAAAAGACGTTTTTTCCCCAGGGATTGTTGGTGTGTTTGCTGTTGGTGCCCTCTGACGTGGTGGCTGTACGTCACTGTGCACCAGTCTGCACCTCTGGGCAGCCTGGGCAGACAGACAGAAAGCTCAACCCAGTGGGTTTGTTTTCTTATTGGGACAAGTTATTAGAGAGGCGCATTTCAAAGAAAGGAAAAAGCAGCGTTTTGGTTGTCTTAAATGAGTTTTCCTTTTACCTGGTAAGGCATGGGTCTATTAAGTGTGCCCAGGGAGATCCACTCTTCACAGAAATGTGGCATTGACTCTTCTCCTGAAATGAAAAATCCTCTTTGCCTAACTCTAATTCTTTGTATATTTGTGCTCTTGATATTTTAATGCTAGGCAAGACTAGAATTAGCTCTACCTTACTTTCTGGATAATTTCTTTTTATATCATGACCTCCCCCCCCCAAAAAAAGGGGCATTTCCAGTAGAACCCTGTCATCTTCTTTAACATGTTAACCCCCAAGCTGTTAGTGTAATTCTCTTGGGACGATCAGTCACTACCACGTGTAAGCTGATTATCCGTGGATTGCACTGTCCCCGCGTCCCTCACCTGACCTGCTCACAGGTCCTGGAGACTCGGCGTGCCCCCCACTGAACTCAGCCGGGACAGCTCCGGGCACCAGACCTGCCTCTCTCCGTTCTTTATGCATGATCGGGGCAGGCCACACGTCAACGTGAAAATCTTTCCCTTTTCTGATTTCACCTCATGTATAATACATGTCTCATTTCTAGTGTATAGAAATTAGTACATTTTACTAAGGTTCAACAGCAAATGACAAATTATTCTAGATGGCTGCTTCCACTTCAGGCAGCTAGGCACCTCCCCTCTCCATAAATTATGCATTCAGAAAATCGGGCTAGCAAGTGCGAGACATAAATAATTGATAATTAAGCTTCCCCAAAGGATGACTTGCACTGTTGTGTCGCTGCAGATGGCTGCGCTGTGTGTTTCAGCTTTGATGGGTAACTTTCAAGGGTTTCTCAAGTGATAGCTCAGGTTTTGGTTTGCTGTTCTCCTCAAATAATTGTTTCCCTGCTCGTTGTTTAAAGGATTGCCTCACTTTGTGGTGAGTGACGTTCTCCACGTTGCTTTGTTGAGTGTTTCTAGCCCAGAGTGGCTCCATGGGTAGAAAATCCAGAAAACGAATAAACGAATACTTGGTTCTGTTAGAATTTTTTTTTTCTGTTAGAATTTTCTTCTCTCCCTTCCTCGCTATGGCTTCTTCATAGGCTGAAAGTGCTGAAGCTCTTTTTTTTTTTTTTTTTTTTAGAGTTTGCTGTAAGCATTTATCCCAGTTGGATGACGCATAAAGAATACTTTTGCCGATTCATAACTTCTTTGTATTTATCCAAGAATTGGGAAAACAAATTAAAAAAAAAAAGAATTGGGGTAGATGCAAGGTATCAATAAAATATGTTATTGTGTGAGTCATTCACTTTGAACAGCTTACCTTTTGGAGAGAATTATATTATAGAAATATGGGTTAGGAGGCATTTGTCTAATCATCAGATTTGGAAAGTGTTCCCAGATGGAATGTGCGGTGTTACCTGAGCCTCCCTTGGTCACTAGGTTCCATCACATCCTGGCACAGCTCCTCCGTCTCTCTGGATAAGGCAGATGGAGATTCTGACCCTGGCTGCTGATTGCATCCGGTTATTGCAGAGTTGAAATATCCCTGCCTCCTGGCTGGTCAAGGTGGGGCAGAGAGAGCCTGCCATGACTGATGTCCCTGCTACCTTGGCCATTGGTACTGTGAATGAATTTGAGAAATTCATTAGGCTTATGAAAATCTAGGCAAAGAAATGCATGTGTGTGTATGCATGCTGATACCTGCGGTTAGGATTCCTGATGACATGGAGAACAGAGAACAGCCACTTCAAGTTTAAGGGAAAAAAAATCAGAAACAAAGTACATAGATATGTTTGTTAATGTGCACTGTGGGGCCTTCTGGTCTTTTGGCTGATGCTATTGTAGGCAGATCACAGTAAGGATTCAATTAAGAATGTCAAAAGGAACACAGTGATCTGTTTTATATTTGGTATCTTGGGTTCTCACTGCTACACTTTTGCTTATTCGGTGCCATTGTCTCCAATCAAGGGAAGACAATTCTCCTAGGGTTAGAAATTGCTCAAATAATTAGTTGAAGGGTAACTTTTTTTTACCCTAATTGGCTTTCTCTGCTTGGTTTATTTTGACTGGTTTCTGTTTGATTTTTCTATCTCTAGGAAGCTATTTTGCTAGCCACTTCATTATGGGAGGAGAGAAGTTTGACTCAACTCACCCCGAAGGCTACCTGTTTGGAGAGAACAGCGACCTGAACTTCCTGGGGAGCAGACCAGTTGCGGTATGGTTGTGGCCCGATCCCTTCCACGTGGGGCGTGGTCGTGGCCCGATCCCTTCCACGTGGGGCGTGGTTGTGGTCCGATCCCTTCTACGTGGGGCTCGGTGGCCCATTCAAACAGCCTGGTCAAAAGGAGTCTGTAATTGATGGTTCAGCAGCATTTGTAGCTTGTTGTGAGTCAGGAGGGGCCCAAGGAGCCAGACTGCAGCCTCTTGGGCAGAGCGGGGTCTCCCAGTGCTGGAGACTGACCTGTGGGAAAGTGTAGAGTTGGCTTGAGGATGAGAACATCTCATAAACCCCAGCTCTCCTACAGATGGGAAGCCCTGCCTCAGTGCCACCTCTGCAGCCTGCCCCTGCCCAGCCCCCAGCCTGCCCTCACCTTGCTTTGTGTCCCTCTTCATTGCACCTAATACCACGTAAGCTTTCATTTCTCCGTCCCTTCCTCTGTTTGTTGCCTGCCTTCCCCTTTAGAGTGTACATTTCACAGGGCAGGGGCTGTTTCACCACAGCTTCTGAGCACCCAGAGCAAAGCCTGGGACATTCCGATAAGCCCTTAATAAAGACCTGTTGAATGAGTGACTGAAAAAGTTTCCCTCAATATCCTAGTTGGTATCAGGCTGTCTCTCTTTCAATTCATTCAGCACATTCCGTAAACCTTGATGGAGCATTTTCTCGGCCCCCAGCACGAGGCTTTGTAGTAACGGCTGCCATGTGGCTGGTGAGTGGCTACCACGTGCTAAGGATGGTCCGAGATGCTTCTCGGATGTTATTCCTGGTCTTCGTAAAGACAGAGGACCTATGATTAATCCCGTCTGGTAAGTGAGAGAACTGAGGTTCCCTGAGGTGGATAGCAGGCAGGAGCCTTTATTGACACGTAGACTCTGTTCCAGGCCCTGTTCTAAGTGCCTTACAGAACGTTTTCCCAAAGTCACAGAATTGGATCTGCCTAGCCACTGCTTAGTAACCTTTCCACTGCTTTGCATCGCTTCAGAACATCCTGCCTCCCTCCAGAAACTCCCAGTTTAGTGAGGCATGCCAAACAGGTGAACAGGAAATGTTTCCACAGCAATAAACGTCTGAAGGGACTGGATTCTGCAGGGGTTGAGAGTTGGGGGGGTGGGTGGCCAGGGCAGAGGCTTTGGCGCTGGCGTGGAGGAGAGGTGGCGGGACTGAGTGAGGCTTTGGAGAGTGGCTGGGTTTTCACTGGGCCAGTGGGACAGGGGCTTCCCGGGAGTGAGGTACAGAGCACAGGCCTGAAAGCATTCACATTTCTGCTGAATCAGCAACCATTTTTCTTGTTGTTGTGTTTGTTTATTTTGTTTTTAATTTGGGGATGGAGAGGTGATTAGTTTTATTTACTTATTTACTTATTTAACAGAAGTACTGGGGGTTGAACCCAGGACCACTGAGCTCTGCCTTCCCCCAAGTCAGCAACCGTTTACTGAGCAACTGTGTGCCAGGCACTGTGTTAGGTGCTGGGGATAAAAAGCTGAAATGAGCGTGGCTTGTTCCTCCCCTGGAACAAATAAGGAAGCCAGTCTGGTGGGAGTGGACTTTTCCTGATGGCAAAACAAGATTGGAAAGGTAGGTGGGGGCTCCATCACCTGGAGAGATTTTTGACTCTCCCCTGTAGGCTCTGAGGAACGTTGAAGATTTTTAAGGCAGATGAGTAGCCTGGGAAATCAGGGGTTTTTTGTTTTTGTTTTTAAGGAAGGTTAATCAGGTGACAGTCTTCACCTGGAGCTACAATTGAAAAACATTTTGGGGGGGCTATTATTGGTTTTCATGTTTTCTGTCTTTCTATCTGAAGTGACCCCCACCCTGCTTATAATTCTTAGTTCAGTAGGACTTCTGAAAAATACCACGTCCTTTCTGCTTCAGATTCACTTATGACAACTCATACCTACTAAATGTCTTCTCCCTGAATTTGCTACTAGTACCTGAGTTATTAGAGTGGAAAGACCTTGTTCTTTTTTTTTCTGTTGGAGCTGGATCGGAGCTCTTCGCCGGGAGTCAGCTCGTGCTCGGAAAATGCCCTTTCTTCTCATGTGGGCTTGCCGTTTGCATCCGTTTCTTCCTCCCTTTTTTCTTTCTTCTGATGTCAGAATAGTTTGTATATTAAAAAAATTTTTTTTGACCTTTTCAGGCCATAAAGAGAATTTTAAAAGAAGGGAATGCTTCTTTGGGTTCCTTTGAGGTTTGTGCTGGCTGTCAACCTTCCCAAAGTTTAACAGCCTTGTTTACACTTCTCTGTGAGCCCATGAATGACCGAGCTCTCCCAGAAGCACCGGAGAGCAGCCTTGACCTTAACTTTCAGGCTTTCTCCCAATGGACCATCAACATTGGCCTTTTTGTTGTTTTTTTATGGAGTAATCATTACATACGCTTAATGTTGCCCAGAGCAAATGTTTTCAAAAGACATCATAATTTCATGTTAAGAAAGCAAATCAGAGTAACCTTAAAGAGGTAGATAGAAGTATAGGAGATGGAATAAATGTAGCACATTTCCCTTTTCTTTTCCCCCTTCCTTCGTGAATAATAATTATAGTTTACATCTATTAAGCACCTACTGTTTGCCTGGCCTGGTGGTCCTAAGCTCTTCATACACATTTCCTCAGTTTGTTTTCATCCTCTGATGAGGAGGGCCCTGATCTGACAGATGAAGGAGACCCAAAGAACCGAAACAAAGATTGCAAAGCCTGCAAGTGACTGAATCAGGATTTGAGCCCAGCAGTCCAGCTCCAGAGCCTGGGGTCCTCTGCCCTTTCCTGCCAGTCAGCTCAGGTGTCCTCAGGAGCCCTGCCCACATCCTGCCTGTGAGCCTGTTTGAGTAGATGGTCGAGTTCAGTTTGTGAGACGTGGAGAGCGAGCCGAAAGTAGCCAGAGCAGCGGTGACACCCTCATGGTGTCTCTTGAGAAAGCTGGTATGTGGTGTGTAATTCCACCTGCCGACCTGACCCTGGGAGTTTGCCATTACTGTGCGCCAGCTCGTTCAGGGGAAGGCCCAGTGATTGAAGGCTGACGTGTAGCTCGAGTTCTGAAGGACTGACCTCTACTCTCTAGTAACATATCTGGGTGTCATTAAATGGGCATCAGGTTGCAGAGGAAAGAGAACAGCCTTATAAAGCCATCCAGCAGCTCCAGGCAAGAACAGCTCCTCTTTCCAGAGAGATGGGGACAAAACATGTCGAAATAAATGGTTAGAGGGAAATACAAATGCCATAGACTTCCTGGCTTCTGGGACTGGGGGCATTTCCTGTCATTTCTGTGCGATCGGACTAAGACGAGGACCCTTTGACGGAGCAGTCGCTCAGCCCTTAGCTCTTACTGGAGCCCCGCTGACCTCCCACTTAGGATAATCCGTCAAAGTCAAATTTATTATCAAGTCTTCAGGTCAGATTTAAAGGACTGGAGTGTGTGTATATACACAGAAAGGTGGCTGAAGAGAGGTTGGAAGCAAGATTTCAAGGTTTATTTACATCTTAGTATTAAACCCTTTGTGACCTTGGCAAGTCCATCACTCAGGCTCTCAAATTACCCACTTTTAAAGTTGAGGGGGTTCTGACTTTATAAGCATGTCATGCTTGAAAAATGCACTGGAATTGCTGGACGGGAGGGTATGGAACGATGTTAGCTGTGCCCACCAACCTCTCAGGTCTGTTATTTCTGCAGCTCCTGATAGTTCTGGGTGGAGAGAATACTCACTGGTTTTTAAGTAATTGTCTCAAGTAGTGAGCAGGGCTCCCGGAGGTCCTTCTGCTCTGGTGCCTAGCTGGAGGAGGTAAGATGGCTGTGTTTGTGTGTCACAGTTATAAGATGTTAAATGAAAGCCATCCCTCCCCTTTCTTAGGTGGCAGAAGAGCTCATGCTGATTTTTTTTTTTTTTTGTCCTTTATTAGATCATGTCTTGTTGAGGTAAATTGCTGCTAAAACTCTAAATTATGTAGAGGCTTAGTGAATTTAGGATTGTCAGAGTATCAAGTGATGTTGACTCTACGTGAATTCAGATCTTTCCTCTCACCTGAGGGGAAGCAGCTGAGTTGCAGGCAAGCTCCCGCACCCCGCATCCTCTGTGTGAGCTGTCCCCGGGGCCCTGGGAACGTGCTTTCCCCTCCTCACGCTCCCTGCAGCCTGGCTGCACTGCTGGCCTTAAACACAAGGCGTACTCAGATGGGCTTTCTTTCTACCCCTAATAGAGATAGACTCCAAATTTGTGCTTCACTCCAGTTCCTGGGCACTGAACCCTTTTATTCACATGTGTGCAGGGAGAGCCAGTTACTCAAAGGAACTTGGTGGCATTTCCATTTGTGAATTGCATGCATAGAGCTGTGTGTCAGCTATGGTGCTGTACATTCGGTCCATGGTGCTGTGAGTCATATATTGTGATGGCAACTGGGGATGCAGAGCTGAGAAGGACTTGGCCCCTGCCCCGAGGAGCTCCAGCATCGTGGGGTAGGCAGATTGCCCCTCACTGTGATGAATCGTGGTAAGTTCTATGAGAGACAGGGCTAGTGCTCTGACAGTGCAGGGGAGAGGGGATGCCCTCCGCCCAGGGCTCTGAGAGGTGAGCCCTTGTACCTGGAGGGGTGAGCAGGATTTCCCAAGTGCTGCTAAGGCAGAATTCCCAGGCACTGTGAGGAAACACCAAGATGCAAAAGTGCACGTCGGGCTTCCAGAATGGCCAGTAGGCTGTGAGGACTGGATCCTGAGGGAAGTTGGTGGAAGATGACGCTGGAAAGACAAATTGGACCCATGTTTGAAGGGCCATGAGTGTTGTAACCGAGAAGTGTATACTTTCCTCTCTGTGGCCGTAGAGAAGGTCACAGTCATGAGAGGCTTTGCCATTGACTAGCTTTGTGGTGTTGATGAAGGCATGGCCATCCCCGAGCCTCTGTTCCCTCATCCGTAACAATACCTACCTTGCAGGAAGAGTTTTGACGATTCCAACAATGACAACTATTGCGATTTGATTTGCATTTTAGAAAGTTAACTGTTTAAATCAGCTCGCAGTGTGGAGTGAATCAGAAGGAGAGGAGATACGGAGAGCAGTTAGGAAGCAGTAGTTTACTGCAGCTGGGATAGAGGAGTGGCTGAGCTAGAGGAGTGGCTGAGCTAGGGGAGTGGCGTTAAGAAGTAAAGGTGCTGCGGGTTCAGGAGTTGTGGGCAGTGTGAGTTGAGGGGAAGGGAGGAGTTGAGGCAGAGGACACGGAGGAGCGGCCCCCGTGGGCAGCTACCACTTAAATGGGATGCTCTGCACGTGTTCTGTCTGCAGGTTGGTTTGTGCCCAGGCCTCGGTGTAACTGGGCAGGTTGGTCACAAGTGCCCTGGTGTCTGCTGCCTAGGGGCCTAGGAGTCTGCCCTACCACAGAGTGGGTGGCTCAACAGATACTCATTTCTCAGGAGGTGGGGAAGTCCAAGGTCAAGGTACCGGCAGAGGAGGTTGCTGGTGAAGGCCTTCTTCCTGGCTTGTGGTGGCCACCTTTTGCTGTGTGTTCACATGGCAGAAAGAGACGGATATCTCTCTCGTTCTCTTCTTTTAAAGCCACTAATGCCACCTTATGACCTTATCTAACCCTCATTACCTCCCCAAAGCCCCATCTCCAAATACAGCCACATTGGGGATTGGGTGCCACGGTGCAATCTAGAGTCCGTGGAGGGAGTGGGCCTCGTGTGTGTGTGTGTGTGTGTGTGTGTGTGTGTGTGTGTGTGTGTGTGTAATTGGGTTTTTGGCCTTTTGCCTGCTAGCTTCTTTCCTTCGTTGTTTTGGAGGGCGGTAATTAGGTTTATTAATTTACTTATTTTAACGGAGGTACTGGGGATTGAACCCAGGACCTCGTGTGTGGTAGGTATGCGCTCTACCATTGGAGCTACACCCTCCCCCACATATTTCCATTTTTTAATTAAAAGCATTTTAATCTTTTTCAAAAACAGAGGCAGCACTACTGCTGAACACAGGAAGGAAGTAGGTCTAGGAGAATATATAGCAGTAGGGAAATTAAGGAAGTTCATAAAATAATGGCTTCCATTTTTTTTTTTTTTTCAGTGACCCGCAGGAAGGGTGTGGTCTGCTGAGTGGGGCGGGGATGTGCTAAGAAGTGGATGTGGGCTTGTGGAGAATGAGAAAACAATCAGAATAAGCGTGATGAGGAATGGAGCCGGGTGGCGTCCTCTTGGTGTGAACCGGCAACGATTCACCTTTAGAAACTTCAGATTCAGTGTGGCTGTGGCCTGCTTTTAACAACCTGAGGATAAAGAAAACCCAGACTATAAAAGAGCCAAACAAGGGAATGAATTTTCCTACTTTTGAAATGGTTTAGGGCTTTGCAGACAGTTTGATGTACAGATTTTTTTTAATAGCGTTCTTCTTCTCATTTTTTAATTTTAATGGAGGTACTAGGGATTGAACCCAGGACCTCATACATGCTAAGCACATGCTCTACCACTGAGCTACACCCTCTCCCCCTAAAAATAGCATCTTTATTATACAGGTCTCCCTACTTCTGGGCTCTCCCAAGAGGTGACCACCTGGCTCAATTCAATAAATCATCTTCTCAATATTTTTTTTTCACTTTCAGTTTTTTTTAAATTATGACAGAATACACATAACATCACATGTTACCATCTTAACGCTTTTAAGAGTACAGTTCAGTACACTGACATTGTTTTACACCCATCTCCAGAACTCTCATCTTGCAAAACTGAAACTCTACACCCGTTAAATGCTCAGTCCTCCTTTTCGCCTCCCCCCAGCCCCTGGCAACCACCATTCTACTGTCTCTAAGAATTCAACCTAAGGACCTCATATAAGTGGAATATTATAGTATTTGTCTTTTTTGTGACAGGCTTATTTCACTGAGCATTAATATCCTCAAGGTTCATCCAGGTTGTAGCAGGTGTCAGAATTTCCTTCCTTTTTAAGGCTGAATAATATTCCATTGTGTGTATAGAGCACATTTGTTTATCTGTTCATCTGCCATTGGACACTTGGGCTGCTTCCACCTCTTGGAGGGTTGTGAGAGCATCAGGGGAACGAGTTCCCCAAATGAGCTGAGAGAAGTCTGACCTCAGGTCACAGTAGGAACGAGAAAGAGGGCCCTGATCCGAGAGGCAGAATCCACATTGGCTGGTAATCAGCATAAGAGGCAGAGTCTAGGGAATCCGGGATTCACAATTCTCAAGTAGACACAGACATCCCCATGGCCGGCCTTGGAGTTCACTCTTTTCCATCATGGCCCTGACTTTGACTTAGTACACTTGGCTGACTGAGTTCAGCCTTCTTTTTATTTATTTTTTTTTAATTTTTAAATGTTTATTTATTTTTATTGAAGTACAGTCAGTTACAATGTGTCCATGACTGGTGTACAGCACAATGTCCCAGTCACGCATATACATACATGTATTCATTTTCATATTCCTTTTCATAAAGGTTATTACAATATGTTGAATATAGTTCCCTGTGCTATACAGAAGAAATTTGTGGGGTTTTTGATCTATTTTTATATATAGTCAGCCTTCTTTTTAGTTCTGCCATTCCTTAAAGTTAGGGCCTTTGTCTGGGGTACGTGAGTGTTTTTAGGCTGGCCGACTGTCACACTTGGCTTTAAACTGTTGATTGCTGCATCTGAGACTATCTTTCCATTTTCTATGAAGGGACAGCCCTTAATAGCACCCACCCAATTCCACAGTCCTTGCTGTAGCCACATCTTCCGCGCCTCCTGTACCAGAGATTTTAAACCAGCCAGTGCGTCCCTGCCCCACATGGCACTACGACAGCGCCCCAGGGACTGTCACCCTCCTGAACGGGTCCTTGTTGCCATCTGGCTCGTGAGGACCCACCCCCAAAATTCCACCTGCAGAGTCCGCTTCCTTAGGCAACTTCTGATACCATCTGGCTTAAGTCAGACTCTCTGGAAGCAAACATGAGTTGGAGATCTTTGTGAAAACTATTTATTGAAGGCATGCTCTCTGGAGAAGGAGGACAGCAGACGCCAGATGGGGCAGGGGAGCAAAACTAAGCAACAGCGTGGTCTTGGCAGAGATTGGCTTCAGCTGGTCCCTGGAGAAAGCTTTGGAGTACAGCTTGTACCACAGAATCCCCCCATCTCAAGGAGAGGGGCTGGCCTTTTTAAACCACCCCCCAACCACCTCAGTGAGTCACTGGCTGTGGGCTGCCCTGCGGTGGTATGAGGAGGGAGGAACTGGGAGGATTCTCAGACCAGGTGACTCTGGTTCCTAATTCCTGAGAAGGTGTAGCTCTGGGCTGTTTGTGGCCAACATTCTCAGCCCCTGGGGGATGGGAGCGCAGACCTGGTTGGAGGGGGGCAGCACATCCTGTACACACTTCTGCCCTTGTTTTTTAATCAAATAGTGTATCTTGGAGACCATTCTAGATCCATTACATAGGGCTGGCTTGTCCTTTTTAAAAAGTATGTTTTTGATAATAGATACACCAAAAAGGAACAAATCATACGTGTACAGTTGGTTTTCACAAATGGAACACTCTTCTGTGACCAGCATCCAGATCAAGAAATAGAACATGTCCAGCTCCCCAAAGCTCTCCTTCATCCCCCTTCCAGTCACTACTCACACCCGTGGTAACACGATCCACCTTCTCTCCTGGCTTGAACTTGATGTAAGTGGAGCCATGACATGTGTCTGTTTGTCCCCTTCCTTCCACTCAGAACATTTGTGAGACTCACCTGTCTGAGGTATAGGATTCCATGTGTGAATCAACTGTAATTTCTCCACCCTATTGTTGATAGGCCTTTGGCATTCTGTTGTTTGGGCACTTTAGCTATTAAGGATCATGCTGTGACTGTTTACAACAGCCAAGACATGGAAGTAACCCAAATGTCATCAACAGATGACTGGATAAAGAAGATCTGGTGTATATATATGTAATGGAATACTACTCAGCCATAAAAAAGAAACAATGCCATTTGCAGCAACGTGGATGGACCTAGAGATGATCATACTAAGTAAATCAGACAGCAAAAGACAAATATCATATGATATCACTTACATGTGGAATCTAAAAAATACAAACGAACTTATTTACAAGAGAGAAACAGACTCACAGACATAGAAAACAAATTTATAGTTACCAAAGGGGAAAGAGTGAGAGGGATACATTAGGAGTTCAAGATTAGCAGATACAGACTACTATATGTAAAATAGATAAACAACAAGGTCTTACTGTATAGTTCCTACAGGGAACTACATTCAATATCTTCTAATAACCTGTAATGAAAAAGAATATATGTATAGCTGAGTCACTATGCTGTCCACCAGAAACCAACACAACATTATAAATCAACTCCACTTCAATAAAAAGAAAGAAAAAAGGGGGGAAAAAAGAAAGAAAGACAAAAGAATCGTGCTGTCGTGAACACTAACTCCACTGTAGGTATTTTGTTCAGCATGCGTATGCATATTTGGTAGGAGCCCAGGGGTGGCATTGCTGGGGCGCTCGGTATGCTGTGGCAGTAACTGCCAAACAGCTTTCCAAAATGACTATTCCAACTTGACACGTACCAGGAGTATCTGGAGTCCCCACCACCTAGCAGTTTCCATCTTTTTCATTTTAGCTGTTCTGATGTGTGTGCAGAAGTAATTTCCATTTTCCTGGTGACTCATGAGGTTGAGCACTTTACATACATTTATCAGCCGTTTGGATCCCTCCTTTGTGAAATGTCAGTTCAGATCTTTTCTATTGGCTCATCTGCTCTTTCTTTCTGAGTAAGGAAATAATAAGAAAACATGAGTCCTCTCAGAAAAATATGTTGCAACTATCTTCTCCTAGTCTCTGCTTGCCTTTCACTCTCTCTTTAAACATAATGTATTTATTTTTATTGAGAAATAATTGACAGATAACACTGTGTCAGTTTAAGGTGTGCAACCTGTTGGTTTGATACATTACCACCCAGGTGTTAGCTAACTCCTCCCTCAGGGCACCTAATTATTATTTCCTTTTTGTGGTGAGAACATTTAAGATCTAGAACCTTAGCAACTTTGAAGTTTAGCCTTTTCACTCTCTTAAGTGGGATCTTTAGTTGAACAGAAGTTCTAAATGTTAATAGAGTCCAATTTATCAATTATTTTCTTACATGGTAACACTTTTTGTATCCTGTTTAAGAAATTTCAAATAGCCAAATCATGAAGACGTGCTGGTTTTCCTCACGTAGCCTTGTTTTACCTCTCACATTTAGTGCGGCCATCCATCTGCAATTGATTGTGGGCTGTGCTGTGAAGTAGGAGCCAAAGTTCCTTTCCTTCTTTTCCTTTTGTTTAAATTGACCCAGCACCAGCTGTGGAAAAGACCACTTCATCCTTTCTCACGGCATTGCAGCATCTCCTTTGTCGTAAATCAGGTGACCGTGTCTTGTTTCTCCAGTGAAGAATCCACTCATATCCAGCGTGGTGATGTGGGGTGGGGGTGTGCAGAGGGGGGCGAGTCACAAGCCTGCCTGCCAGCGTTCTGGGAGGTGAGCGGGGAAGGGGCAGGGCGGTCTCAGCAAGCCTCCAAGCCTCTGTATGGGGACCTTGACTTAGCCCTGTTTTCAAAGAGCTCCCCTCCCGCAGCCGTACCCGGCGTCCCTGGGACTGTCAGATCCTCTAACTTACTCCTTGGTAAACATCCAGTCTTCTGTTAGAAGGGGACAGGTGGTCTCCTGACCACGTGGTGTCTGGGAAAAGATCTCGGAGTGGAAATGCTTTTCATTCAGACCTCCCCAGTCTCCTCTTTGCAGCTTCCCGCACTTTTAGGAGGACCAGCTGCCTCCAATTCCTAAGCCTTTCTGGGATTCTGGGCACAATTATCCTTCTGGCATTTGGAATTTCAGCCTTTTCTGTTCTCCTAAATCCGTTTCCATTTGTCTGTGTGTGTTTCAGCTTCCAATTCTTTTTGTTATTTCCTCTCCCATTCTCTCTGTTCTTGTGGTTTTATACTTTTTTCTTCCTTCCCACTCCCTTTACTGTCACTTCAGTGGGAATTCAGAAGGGAGCAGAGGTAAATACCGGTGTTTAATCTGTTATAGGAACTTGTAGGAGGGGGAGCTGTCATAAGCCTTTACATTCATTTCTTCAAATTTTCAAATCTGTGCCTATGGGAAGCTGGGAAGCACTGTTTGACTTCAAATTTTCCATCATTTATTCAAACTACATCTCAAAATTTGGTAATAACCCCTTATATATCTAGTATAAAAGATATAATTTATTACATAGGGTAAAAAGGGAATGAATAAACAACATAATTGAGGCTTTGAAATTACAGGACAAGGATTTTCCATCTGTAACAATTTTTTAATTAAAAAAAAAAAGCTGTAATGTGATCTTGTGTTGTGCTAGAAGGTGATTTGCAGTTTCCCTCACTCTAGATTTGCTGTGGGGCTCTTAATTGTACCTCTTGTGCATTTATATGTGCTTCACACTTTATGTTATGCAGGAAGCTTTGAGGGGTTCTTGCAGAATTCAATAAAACTTGAGTATTTTGCTAGGCACAAAATAACTCAGTATGAGGTCAAGCCAAATGTGATGGGCTGGAAGAACATTCTGTGGAAACTCAAGCTTTTTAGCTTAACAGAATTTTCTTTTGAATCTATATTCCATTTCAGCTACAGTAATTTATGTTTTCTTTTAATCGCAAAAGTTCAACTAAACCAGAAGGAAGCCTGGTTGCGTCTAGTACTACACAATCATGGAAGAGGAAGCCTGGGTATTTTATAGAGACAGTTTAAAGCAAGAGGTCTCTGGATGCAGAAGAGCTGCTTCACATCCCACGAAGACGCAACCTGCTTTTGGTAGAGCTTGCAGGGTCATCCACGCGGCAGTGAATGTTACCGCCCTTCGTACCCATCAGACCCTGGCTTCTCCCTCCTAATATATTCGAGAGGCTCACAGGGCAGATGAACACACGATGACCTGTGCAGAGTTCAGTGAGGCCTTTGGCTATTTCATTAACCATTGGAAAGAATGTGTCCTGTCATTCTGGAAAGGGCAAAACTACAGGGATAGGAAACAGGTTAGTAATCGCCAAGGACTCGGGGCGCAGGGAGGGGCTGACTACAAAAGGGCATGAAGGAACATTTGGGGGTGATGGAAATAGTCTGTATCTTGACTACAGTGGTGGTTACAGAGCTGTATGTGCTTATCAAAATTCATAGAATGGTACGCTAAAATGGGTGAATTTTCCTGGGTGTAAATTATACCTCAATAAACCTGACTTAAGTGGGGAAAAAAAAAGGAAGGTCTTGGGAAGGATGGATGAGTGGTTCATAGACATGCCAGTGCTCTCTCCGTGGCCTGTTCTCCATGTGGCCCGGGGAGCTCCTGTCTGTCTTGTGTAAACGAGAGGTGGTCGGCGTGGCCCCCAGATGCCGTGTGTGCACGTGGCCATGGGAGGGGTGGCAAGTCAGCGTTGCCCCTGCACCAGCCGCCCTCAGCCAGCACGGTCAGGCCCAGCTCCCAGCAGCGTAGGTCTCACTGCAGGGCGGGAGCTGCCCGTCTCCACCTGTGCTTTGTTTTCCTCATTGGCTTGTGATTGTTTTGGATCGTGTCCAGAAGTCACGTTTGTTCATTAGACCATCAGAGTCAGAACAGACAAGAGGTGAGCTTGCTCAGCTCTCATTTGACTTTAGACCGTGTCTTCCGCTTCCATCTGATCACAAACTGAGAATCTCAGAGCCTTCCAGTCACTGTGGGAAGAATTTACGTGCCTCCCAAGGGGGGATTTGCCATTCCAAAGAGGTTAAATTCTAATAGGGTGGGTGGCAGATTTACAGTAATTCTCCTGGTCACAGCAAAATGAGGTATATCCTAAATTGTATTCACTCTAAGTGCTTTGGGATTCATAGGTAAGAGATACTTACCTAACTGCTGATGTTTCATTTGTACGTTCTTTTTTCCAAATATTCAAAATTGCATTTTAGGGAGAATTCTTTAAAGAAGGTAATATCATCAGTAATGATAATCCGTAATGATCACCTGTATTTTCACAGCACTGTGTGGTTTTTAAAACATTTTTAATTTGGTCTTAATCACCCTACGTGATAGACAAAGGCTGTTTAATCCCATTTTACAGATAAGAAAATTGATGCCGAGAGATGTTAAATTGCTCACCTGAGGTCTCACACACCAGAGTTGGTGCCAGAATGGAGGCAGGACCCTGGATCTTCCAGCTCCTTGTGTCCCCTCCACCTTATTAAATCATTTTGTTTTCATTCTTCCATTTCAGTCTTGCACACAGCTCACTGGCAGGGCCAGAGGGTCTTTGCTCCTAGTTAAACTTGATAAGTATTACTTCACAATACTATGCAGTCGTAAAAAAAATAAATAAAGTAATGCCATTTGCAGCAACATGGATGGACCTGGAGATCGTCATTCTAAGTAAATTAAGCCAGAAAGAGAAAGAAAAGTACCATATGATATCACTTATATGTGGAATCTAAAAAAAAAAAAAAAAAGACACAAATGAACTTATTTACAAAACAGAAACAGACTCACAGACAGAGAAAAGAAACATGGCTACGGGGGGGGTAGGGGGAACAGGATGGGGAGGGATAAATTGGGAGTTCAAAATTTGCAGATACTAACTACCATATATAAAATAAACAACAAGGTCATACCGTGTAGCCCAGGGAACTATATTCAATATTTTATAGTACCCTATAATGAAGAAGAATATGAAAAGGAACATATGCATGTACATGTATGACTGAAACATTATGCCAGACACCAGAAATTGACGCAGCATTGTAAACTGACTATACTTCAACTAAGAAAATATTTTTTAATTTAAAAATAAAATAAAATAAATATTGCTCCACAAATCCTTTATTAAAAAACACGTGGCTGTGTGTTTTTTCAGTTATTTTGTGGGTATTAATTGTGCCAACCTGCCAGTTAGGGCAGATGTTCAAAGTCCAGAGGGTCACCATGTGAACACACTGTACTGTTCTGAAAACCTTATTCATATAGCCATGCTACAAATAGCCATTTTTACCTTCTCCATGTGCCCGTTTATTGATACTGGGTGACACAAAGACTTCTCTAACATAGATTTTGCCCTCAAATTTATAATAGAGCAGGAAGCTACACACACACACACACACACACAAAGGGGAAGTGATAAATGAAGTGTAGACAGAGCTTCCAGAAGCTCTGAGAAGGAACTTTACTCTCTGACATAAGTTTTGCTGACTTGGAAAGTGCTGCTAAATGCTTCAACTTTTGGTTTGTTGTTGAATGCCGTATTTCTTAACAAACCAGGGCACCAAGATCGGCTGTGGTTTTCAGCAGTGAAGCTAAAGCATCTGTGTTGTAGGAATTTCCTCGAAATTTCTTTGAAACATACTGAAACTAAGCATGCACACTCTCACCTCTGTTTCCTGTTGTCAGAGTCCGCCCCAGCTTACGGGAAACTGTAGATATCGGTGTTGCATTTCAAAGAAAAGTCTGGTTAATTTTTTCAGCTTTTAAAGAGATGCATAACGGCCTTAAATTGTAATGAAAGTGTTTTATAAAAGTCAGAGACTCCTGGGGCAAAGAGCTTGGGTACATGTAAATAGCACCCTGAAGCCACACACTTCACTCAGCTGAAACAGTAGCGCTGATTATTACAGAAATGAATCAGCCCCATGCTTTATCTTTAGAAGGCAGCTCTGAGCATTGCGGTAAAGGTTGTTATAATTGTAGAATAGATCGTAGTCCCTAACCATAGTTTCCATTTACTGAAATTTTAAATGCTTTTAAACACGAGAGGTGCATATCCCCTGCTAAGCCATACTGTTAAATATTTTTAAAAGCAAGAGGGGGAGGGTTAGCGCAGGTGCTTAGTAGAAGTGGTGACTCCAGCTTCAGGAGGCCCCCAGGATCTGATAACCCCAACCCCTCGCCTTGGTTCCCCCAGCTCTGGGGGAGGGAGCCACTTCCTGAGGACACTCTGTCCACTCAGGATCCCCTTTCTGTGTTTTGGTTCTCCGGTGCCTGTTTAACCAGTTCCTTCTATTAAATTCTCTGTTAAAACCACTGATGTGGTTTGTTTTCTTGACTGGACCTTGATTAATACAATCTTTAATCTGACAAGTTATAAGGCAGCTATTATTAAGCATATTTGACTGGTGAGGAAGTGGAGGCTCAGTCAGGTGCAGCAGCTTGTCTAAAATTGCCCAGCCAGCAGTGCAGGAGCCGAGACCTGCACCTTCCACTTTGAGATCCTCTGTTCTCCATTTCCTCTCAGCATTTCTCCTGCTGAATTTATTTTTTTTTTAAATAATTTTATATTTACAGAAGAGTTGCAAAAGTCATAGAGAATTCCCATACGCCTTTCGCCCAGCTTTCTCTAATGTTAATGCCTCATACGACCATGGAACATTGATCCAAACTAAAAATTCCCGTAGGGACGTTACTATTTTGCAAAACCACAGATTTTATTAGCACTACACCAGTTTTTCCACTAATGTCTTTCTTTAGCTCCAGATTACCTTTGCGGGTCACATCTCTTTCATCTCTTCCAGTCTCTGACAGTTTCTTGGGTTTCCCTTGTCTTTCATGACCTTGACAGTTGTGAGATGTACTCATTAGGTGTTCTGTAGAATTCCCATCAGTTTGGATTTTCCGATGTTTTCTTGTGATTAGACCAGGGTTATGGACTTGGGGGAAGAATACCACAGAGGTAAGTGTCCTTCTTACTGCATCACATCAGAGGCACATCACAGCTCCTGACAGACCACCAGTGATGGCAACCTTGATCACGTGGTCAAAGTGGCATCTGTCAGGTTTACCGACTGTAAATCTTTCCTTTTCCATAATTTATTTGTTTAGAAGCCAGTCACTAAATCCTCTTGCTGAACTTTTGACTTCCCACTTCATCACGCGGCTGTGCTCTCTTGACAGATTATTAACTAGTGCTTAAAGAATCTTTGTATTCATTGGCCAGGCTGAGAATTACAAACCTCGGAGCCAGACGAACCGCGTTAGGAGGTATGGCCACGTGTTGCTTCTTGGGGAATTATTGTCTGTTGCATCATCTTTGCTTTGCACTATGTTTAAACTTGGAACTGGGCTATTTTTAGTCTCAGAAAGCTCATGGTTAACACTAGGACACCTATTTATTCTTGGTGAACTGAAGTCACCTCTGACAAGCCCTGAAAGATGTTCAGAAGCCCAGGGTCTTAATGCAGGAAATCAGTAAAACGGAGGAAGTGCCACAGAGAAGTGGTGGCTGAGAGTCGGAAAATTGGAGGTGTTGAAGCCTGTGGTTCAAGGAGTGGAGATTTACAAGGATGGACTGAGAGGTGATAGGTAACAGGTGGAGGGATGCAGACGTCTCAGGTAGGAGGTCAAAGAAGGCGTGAGGATGGAGCGCAGGACGAGAGAGGAGCCAGCGGCATGAATCAAGCTTGGAGTTGGACTCTGAACATGATATATTGTAAATGTTTGTGTTCTGTCTCTGAGATTCACCATCTGGAACATAATATAGTTCTAGCTCTAGATTTCATGTTATGCAGAATTTCAGTGAACTTAGACTTTCATATAAATTGGAGGAAGTACTTCAGTTGGTTTTACATCCTTGGCTGCTCACTGCTATTAAGGGGTGACTGAAGCATAATCATAGCTCTCAAAACTTTCGGAAGCTTAGCAGGGCAGAATGAAGCAGATGTCGCCTTTTTAAATTAGCCACAAAAGACAGATCTTAATATTAACAGTTTAGAAATTAAAACTATCAGACGTATGCTATAGGTTTTTATTTTATGCAACTTTATTCTAATTATATGGGGTTTCCATATTTCATGATTAACTAAAGAAAATAAAATCTCCTTAGGGTTTTTGATTCACTAATGGCCTTCCTAGGCCTAGGGCTGTATCTTCAAATATGTAGCTTGGCCAAAGTAACAGACCTTCCCTGCACTTTGAATGCTGTATCTGATTGGCTAATAAAGCTAACTGTTTCTATATTTCACACTATTATTCTTTTTCCCAAGCTGAGATTCCTAGCGTAATAGACTTCAGAACATATTTTCCTTCCAGGAATATGAGAAATGGAGGCTTGACAACTCTTATAATTGATTTTGGATCTTCCATAGACAGTTTTGGAGTCAGTATATTTCAGGAGGGGCACAGGTGGGCACCTTGGAGCCTTTCAACTTGAAGACTAGCTTCCACTTTTTTGTTTTTGAAATATGGACTGAGGAAGACTTTGGTCCACTTGCCTTTCTTAAGAATTAGCCTGTTTAAAATGCCTCTGTTGAAAAAAAAATGGCTGGGAAACTAACACTCGGTGGCATTAGAACATTCACACTCTTCTTTGGAAAAAATGTATGTTGTGTATTATAAAATACCTATTTTGGCTGATACTGTTGCTTACCTCTCTGGGCATATTCTTTACATACAGTAGTAGGCACCTCAAGATCTCTTGCTTAAAAGTGGATTCTTACTTGTGAGCTAGGTGACGAGTCTTCCGGCCAGGTGAAATCTGGAAGTCTAGAATGGAGCGCTTGTCTGAAACGAGTCCTTTCTCTGACCATTAGTCGTTATTTACCGACTTGCTGGAGGGAAAAGATGACTGTGTCTGCTTTACTAAAAGCACTTCTTTTCCCCTTTTAATTCTCTCCTTAAAATTAGCTGGTGTTAGGCGGAATCCTTTGTAAAGGCAGCTCCTCTTGAAGAAGGTACTTTCAGTGTAGAAGCACAGTATGACTGGGTAGGGTTTCAGCCTGCTGGGAGGTCTGCATCTTGAGGCTTCAGTCAGGGGGAACGGAAAGTTGAGTAAGTTTCACTTTTCATCAAAGTAGCACACGCGGCCCCGCACGTGCATTTGATGTCAGAGTGCACTGAACGTATTGCCTGGTCTGAGTACTCCCCAGCAATAGGAGACAAGACCTGAACCATAAAAGGAGGGAGAAAATGGGTCTGTGATGGTCATTAGCAGAGAGAGATCTGGGCGATTTTGTGATGGGTGCTTTTCACTGTGGGGGGTCTTTCATGCTCCTAACACCTGTCAGGATGAACAGAGAGAACCGGTTAATTGGGCATATTCACAGAAGGGTTTAAATATTTCGGACCGGTCAGCCTTAGGTGTGATGTCACACAGCCAGGACATTGGTCCTACGTGTACCCTTCCTGGGGACCTAGTGGATGGAGGAGTTAACAGACTATAAACAGACTGCCTTCTTGGATGGATTCCTTTGGTAACCAAACCTGAACACAGAACATCTTCGAGTTAAAGTTAACTTGTGACACCCTCTTGGTGTCTCCCTCACATCTTTGAGTGAAAAGAATGTCTTTTCACATCTTGTTAGCTTTGTGGTCACTAGTCTTTCTACCCTGGTGATTGACTCCACACAAGGGTTGGATGGAAAATTAGTGAAAAGGGGTTTTACTGTTGTAAATATAGCTCATTGACGTTTTGGTCTGCAGCAGGGACAAAACAGTCTGTCCCAGGGCTACAGCTGGTTAAATAGGCAAATTTGTATCCACTTCACAGCGTTCAAGCGGAGAGTACACTGTTCTCTCCTGACACTGGTCTAAAAAAAAAATGTCCTAAAGCATCACCTGTCTAAAAATATCCACTGGTAAGTCCTGGACACGCTACATAGCTGAGAAGAGAGGAAGTCGAGAAAGCTGAGAAAATAACCAGGCAGTAAATAAAAAGGAACTGAAATTTAAATATAAAAGCCCTAAAATCTATAAAAGCAAGAGCTTATGTAAATGAGCTGTTCATATGACCCCCAGTTGTAGATTTCCATATTAACTATTATTTGTTTCTTTAACACAGATATTACATGTCTGCTAACGTATAAAATGAGTACGTTTCTGTTTTAATCATACATGGTCTAAAACAATCTCCTTTCTCTTGGGAAGCAGATTTTTGGCACTTGGGTCTTTTTCTTTCCTAAGTAAAAGCTGCATTAGGGCATATTCATTTGTTTTCCTTTTATTCCCCCTCCTTTTTTTCCTATTAAGTGTCCATTCAGGGAATGTTTGTTGCACCATTTGTAGTAGTGAAAACTGGAAACAGACCAAGTGTTCATCAGTAAAAGATGAGTGAATAAATGATGGTCTGAAGTAGACTTCTCTAATAAAGGAACCAGGGCTCCTTGGAGGCATGATCGATTCCAGGGAGAGGACAGGAAAAACACAGGATGAATCTGGAATACCTTGTGGTGCCAGAAAGTAAGGAACTACTCAAAAAGTGATGGGGGCCCGTGAGAAGGACACAGAGCCAACTGGGGGAGCTCCCAGTGGCCACATCCAGGGTGCTACTTACATGTGTGATCAGGTCTGACTCTAATAGCAAATGTTAACAAATTACATTCTTAAAAACCTATTTATTGAAATTAGTTAGTTTTATGAATGGATTCTAGTACCTTTTACAGACTCTTGGGAATTGCCCAAGAATTTATAACTGAAGTAAGATATCCTGTGATCTCATACACACTGGGACCATATTTTCTACAACAAAAATGTGAGTGCAGCCATGGGAGTAGTTTTAACAAAATATTTGAAATTAGAATGGCTTAAAATCTAGGATTGGGGGAGAGGGTATAGCTGAGTGGTAGAATGAGAGCTTAGTGTGTACAAGGTCCTGGGTTCAATCCCCAGTACCTCTATCAAAAAAATAAGTAAATAAATAAACAAACCTAATTACCCCCTGTCAAAGAAAAACCCCCAAAACAAAAAAACTTAAACAAATAAAATCTAGGATATCTGGTTGATATATACACACATATATGTGTGTGTGTATAAATATATACGTGTATGTACACACACACTATCTCCAATGTGTTCTTCCGTTCCATCTAAACTGGCAGTTCTAAAAGAAATTTTTAAAAAACCCAAAAAACTGGCAGTTCTACATTTGGTCAGCAGGTGGCACTTTGCTGATGTAAGGAAAACGTAAAAGGAAGCTGATGACCACCAGGATAAGAGGCCAAAGAGGAGCTTGTTGGGTGTTCACACAGAGCTTTGATGAGCACCCCCGTGGGGCCCATTCAAAGAGTGCCTCTGGCGGTACAGGGACTGTCCTCCCATCCTGGGCTTGAGGTGCTTGGGATTTGAATCATTCTGAGATTTCGGTGTATTTCAGTACAGACACAAGGAGACCACTCTCGGGGTGGGCAGGGGGTGGGGGTGGGTACTGTACCCAAATGCAGTGCCCCAGATGCAAGCTCTGTCATGGGGCGGGGCCCCTTACAGACAGAACTAAGAGACCTGTGCCTGGTCCATCACTGAATCCCAGGCCTGGCCCAGCACTCAGGGCATCGTGAAGCTTGAATGAATGGGTAAATATCTGTGTTCTCTGAAAATAATGTAGAGGAGGAACCACTGTGCTTTAGAAATATCTATCAGTCACATGCTATTCAAGCATCTTGGGCAGAAGGTGAACAGTGATAACACATCCCCGGCTTCTGTGGACAGTATTCCCTGACGCGGTCATGCCCTGAATGTGCATTTGTGTCTTCTACAGGTGCGGTTAGGTCTTACAAACAAAGGATTTTGTCACGCTGTGTTCCAAGAAAGTTTCCCTCTGAGAAGACCTTAGATACACCTGTTAAAATGTGAAAGGAGTGTGGCGTTAGGTATACTTTTGTACGGACCGCTCCCTAAGCATAAGGGTGTAATCCAGAGACTTAGGACAAGCTTCTAGAACCTGAGCAGGTTTTGGTACCTTTTGCAGTGAGCATTTAACCTCCAGACTCCCTACACCCCATGCAGGTGCCTAGAACGCTCCCGGCATCAGCACAACCTGTAGACTTGCCCTGCCGTTGCCAAGGCAGCTGCAGTTAGAAAGAGCATGGCTTTTGGATTCAAATCCTGCTTGTGGGTTCAAATCTTGGTTCTGCTACTCATTAGTCCTGAGACCGTCAATAATCACAGGAATCTTTTGAGTCTCAGTTTCTTTATCTACAAAATGAGGATGTTAATACTGATATTCTTCATTTATCCAGTCAACCGACATAATTTTAAGGTCCTCCTGCATGTCAAACCATCCTCCAAGAGCTCACAGTCTGGTGGGCCTGGCAGACACCTCTGTGAGCATTTAGAGTATTAAGTGAGAATGTATCTAAACTAGAACTCAATGGTAACACAGGACATGTGAGTGCATTTACTGTTGCCAGACAGTGTGCTTAAAAATGATTAAGGTGATACATTTCATGTTATGTATAGTTTGCCACAGTTAAATAAAGTAAAATGAAAATATATATATATATACACACATGTGTGTATATATATATATAAAGAGCCCGGCGTGATGCCTGGCACATAGTAGGTCTGCAGTAAACATTTCCCTATGTTTTCTTATTTCATGGACGGGCGTTGGCAGCTGTAATTGCAACAATTACCCAAATTTTA
Organism: Camelus ferus; assembly: GCF_009834535.1. Classification (NCBI taxonomy): domain Eukaryota; kingdom Metazoa; phylum Chordata; class Mammalia; order Artiodactyla; family Camelidae; genus Camelus; species Camelus ferus. Next base: position 24,341,805 of record NC_045711.1, read on the forward strand.
CCCCATTAAGAAGGCTTTCTTCTGGTAGCATTCTCTGTCGTAAAGGTCCTGACCAGGCAGGTTTGGTTCTTAAGTACACGAGTAGACTTGATTTCATTCTTTGTCCATTAGTCTTTACCTAAAGCCTGTCTTTGTTACGAGAAGTGAAAGAGATTTCTTGAAGCTACTTTTAGGTGTCCTTTATAAGGCTGTTAGAATTGATTTACTCCAGGACGATGTCTGAGAAACAGGAAGCATCTCCTAGGCACGTGCTGAGCTAGGCATGAAGTCCGGACTCAGCCTGCAGGAGCCCTGCCCGCCCGCCTCCAGCTGTGCGCCTGCTGGCCTGCCGCGCACAGCATAGAACAGGCTACTCTTCCGGGTACTGGCCTAGCTGTGCCAGGGCGCTTGCCTCCAAGAAAACCCATCTGTCTGATCATTCTTGTTATCATTTACTCCTTAATGCAGTAGACATAGGGCCGAGGTCACGAGGAAGCAAGTGGAAACTGTGGACGTGAACCGAGAAACAGTTCGGGTTGCCCTTCTGAGCACGGTGCATGCTGGCTGAGCGGCTGCTGCAGGCACATGCTCGGACCTGAGTCCTTCCTGAGCTTTTGCTTTCAGTGTCACACGTATCTGTTAGCATAGGAGTGAAATTTCTGGTTTCGAACTGAAAAAAGATGCTTCTTTTGCTTTAAATATAGCAGAGTAATGGCGCGTGTCTTCAGGAGGTACTGTAAACAAGCGGAAAAGTTCGTCGCTGCCTTACCAAGAGAAAAGAATGGGCAAAGACATAGGTTTGTGTTTTCAGATTTGTGACTAACTAGTACTTCCATCCTCCAGTCATCTCTAGATGAAGAAGCTTATATCCAGGAGCGTATTAGAGAAAGGTGTAGGTATAACTGTGTTCCAACCTCGACTCTGCTCCCTAAAACTTGTGGAGCTTGGGGAGGTGTTACTGAATCTCCTGCTACCTCAAGGTCCTCATCTGCAAAAAGGGGATGACCATCTCCACCACACAAGATTGTTCCCAGGACAGCTAAGATAATGAATGTAATATGCTTAGCATAGTGCCTGGCACATAGTAAGGACTCAATAAATGACCTTGAAAAAGCGAAGATCACGAAGAAACTTAGAGTCACGGCACGCTAACCTGGCCTGGAGAGGAAGGGGGGGCGACTCTAAGAGCAGAGAAACATTTTCTTCAGTTTGCCTCTGTTCCTGTGGTTTTCACGATCTTCCCTGTCATCTCTGAATTTACAAATTACATATATCCTTCAAGATCCCAGATCAAATACCACCTCCTCCATGAAGCCTTCCAGATTACCTCAGCCAGAAGCAATCACTTCACTTATCAGTTGCCCTTTTTCTGGCATTTCTCTCTGTTTAGTGTTATAGTTATTTGTGTAACTATGTCATCTGCCTTGCAATGCTGCTTTCCCGAAAGAGCAGGACCCCATCTTTTCTGGTTTAATTCTGTCCTTACTCCTTGGCCCTGAGTGGTGCTGGTCGACTCTGATTGAATGAGTGAAAGGCCACTAAGATGGAAGCTTTGGTAGGTGGGAGCCTTTTACAAACAGGATTAGTTTCTCCAAAACAGATTTTCAACTGTTTTCTTTTGGGGGAGGGGGACGGGGTAAGAAGAACCAAAAGTGTAGGAGTGGGTTTATTATACTAGAAAGGATAGTACTTATAAAAGAGAATGACAGGTGACCCCACGGACACCTTTCCCTGAGCACTGAATAACTTGCATTTCATTGCTAGTCATCGTCAAACGTGATATTCTAAGTGGAAGACAAAGAACTCCAGCTTCCCCCCCCCCCTTTCCTTCCACTTTTCTGTTTTTAATGGCGGAGGATGTGGAGGGGAAAGTGCAAAGAGTGAGGGGAGAAACTGTTTTGTTTTGTTTTGTTAACTTAGGTAGGAGTTATGGATAACTCCAAGTACCCGTGCGAAGGAATATGATTAACTTCGCTACTCCAGAAAAAAATGTTAATCCCAAAGTCATTTATTTTGGCTTTAGAATAGACGAGCATTTGTGTCGGGTTTTCCTGCCTAATTACTTTTTGCTTAAGCTTATTTTAAAATTGTTTTCAATTCTTTTAGTGTGACAGCTCAGCAGAGTGGGGCGGGGGTGGGGGTAGAAATGGGCCACAGATGGGATCTGAATGAGGATTTCAGCTTTCCTGTCTAAAAGCCTCCTGGTGCAGTGCAGGCAGGAGAGCAAAATTAGAATCAGCTTTCGGGAGAACAATTTGGCAACGTATTTTTTAAAGTCTTAAAACTCTGCTTACTCTCTGATCCAGTAATTCCACTTCTAGGAATCTGCCCTAAGCAAACCATCAAACAGGTGGGCAGAAACGTAGGGACAAGACCTTCACCCCAACAGGTATCTCAGTGAAAAAGATAAAAAAAGGAAAACCAACTGAAAACGTTGAATAGTGTGGAATTGAGGAAAGTATGCCCGTGTCTCTAACGTGTGTGGTTATATCGTCAAATTATAGACTTTAAAAACATTTGCCACAACTTTCTAAGTGAAAGAGGGATGACAAAACAGTATGTACAGTGTGAAACCATGCACAGATGTGGAGGGAGGGGAGGGCGGAGGGAAGTGGATGGACGGGTGCCTGTCTGAAAACAAACATTCTGCGCTGTTAATTTTGGTATCGCCGAGTGGTGAAATTATGGCTGATTTTGTACTTTGTTGTGTTTTTCCAGTTTTCTGCTTGAACATGTATTGCCTTGTAATCAGAAACACCAACTCTCATATTTTAAAAGAATACATGTTTAAGGTATTAATAAAAAAGTAACATGTTACTGTATAATACTCACAAAGCAGATAATCTGAATGCATATCTGATAGTTTGGATTAAATGTATTTTTTTCCTTGGTTGGTTTTGGGGGAGAGGTAATTAGATGTATTTATCTATTTATCTTAATGGAGGTACTGGGGATTGAACCCACAACCTCATTGGATGCTAGGCATGCACTCTACCATTAAGCTACGCCCTCCCCCTTGGAGTGAGTGTATTTTCTTAAAGGTCACGTTCGTACACGTGAAGTACCAGCAACCACACTGAATACACAAAATGAGATGTACCGTAGGCTCGATTGTGTTGCCTGAGTGAAGCAGCTGCAGTCAGCAAAAATCTGTGAAGGCACAGAGTTTTGTGTGGACGTTCTGTTTTCTGAAACCAGCTCTGGGCGCAGGCACGTCAGAGCTGGGAGCACCGACCGCGGTTTTGCAAAACTCCAAACGCTAGTAGGTTTCCTGTGACTCACATGTAAAAAACGTTTACTGCCCAAATTACACTGTAAGACTACCGGGAAGATTTCAAATCACTCTTCATCTTCTAAAAGCAATTCCCTGTGAATTTTTCTTTTTTTTACTGTTTCCTTTTTCTTATCTCCTCACTATCGTCTGTTGGATACACAGATGTCTGAACGGGGGAGAGAGAGTGAAAGCATAAGGTAAACGATGGACAACCACAAACCTTTGATGACCCCCAAAGAGCTCTGGGCTCACGTCTTGTAAAAAACTCTGCTCTGTATGATCAGCTGCGGAGGAAATTTGTTCTTCGCTGTTTGCAGGCCTCCGCTCTGTACACGTGATGGGGTTCTCTTGTGTTTGCAGTTCCTAAATTCCTCAGACACCATGTGGCTTCCCTGAAGGAAAATCCTTGCAGGTCCGGCTCCCTGTTGTGAAAGGTCAGGTGGAAAAGCCTTTTGTGATTAACTCGGCCACCAGCCACCGTGCGTCCCTTGGTATTTGGAACTTCAGTGGGAGTTTTTATTAGTTGCCCACACTTTGAATGCTGACTCAGATAAGCTTCATCTAATGGGAAAAGCAGATAAACATAGCATTTTGGACGCCAAATCGGATCCCAGTTCTGCCACTAGGTGTGACCTTGACCAAGTTCACTTAACTGGTCGGGCCTCTGTGTCCTCCTGCAGGGAGTGACCCCTCCCTGCACCTCGAAAGGCTGTTCTTTGTCAACCCTGAAGCCCTGACCGGTGAGGGGCCCTTATGGGTCTTTCTAAACACCCTGTCTTCTCCCACTTTCTTTCTGACACAGTTTCCTTACGCTGCCCCTCCTCCCCAAGAACCAGTGAAGACTCTGAGAAGTCTGATCAACATCCGAAAGGACACCCTGAGGCTCGTCAAGTAAGTTCCCGGCTGGGGTCCTTCTTCCACTCCCCGCAGAGAGGCTCCCCGAGCAGTTTCTGCCAGACCCGGGTCCTGAGCTGCCTGGATGGCATGTCTCGGGGCCTAGAGTGCTCAGAATTCTTCGTGATAGTCTGCGTTTGTGAAGCACGTTCCCTTTCCTGGAAGCCGTCGTTAGTATCTCTCCCCGATGAACTTGTCAGAAAAAGAGTGGTTGGGGGAGAGAGTGAATTTTGCTGACACCTCAACAAGCCTATGTAAAAATGGGATACTTGAACTTGGCACAGGAAACCCTTATTTTATTGCTTCTATTTACTTTACATTTGCAATCTCATATGCCCTTCCTCTGGGGAGCTCGTGGTGCCCCGGGTTTGTTGTTGAATCCCAGCTGTCAGTATTAATTATCACAACATCTTCCTTCTTCGTGCTGCCCCTGAGACAGTGTCATTTTTCAGCCGATGCTGCCATCCAGGTAGCATGTCTGTCCATGAAGACTCACTGGTTCCCTGGGGAGACAGATTTGGTTCAGACAAAGCAGAGGTCCCACATTTTTCTAAATGGATAAGGAAGATGACTCAGAGACCATTTTATGCCTGTCTAGATCAGGAGGTTTATTCCTCTCCAATCATTTAAAAAATATAATCCACTTTACTGAGATATAATTCACAGACCATTCTTCACTCATTTAAAGTATACAGTTCAGTGATGTTTAGTTATTCACAGAGTTGTGCAATCATCACTGCCCTCTAACTGTGCAACAGTTTCATCACCCTAAAAGAAACCCCATACTCATTATCAGTCACTCCCCATTTCCCTAAAATCTCTTCTTCCCAGCCTAAGTTGCCCCTAAGCTCTTTTCTGTCTGTCTCTTTCAATTTTTTATGTTATTTGACTGCCTCCCCAACTGCTCCCACCCCAGGGTCAACTCGGGGACAAGAGAGCCAAGGGGGTGCGTCTCTGGCTGCAGAAGAGTCTGCAGCCACAGCCTCGGCGGGGGGTTCCTGTGAGCATCGGAGTAGATGGAGGTGGTGGGGCCTCGGGAGCCTGCCAGCTGTCAGCTCCCCTGTCCACCTGTTCTCTCATCACACATGGCCTGCTGGCGCTTTTGAGGGAGATGGATTCCAGGGTGCAAGCCCTTGTGAGGTCCTGGCCTCGGACGTGGCAGCCTGGCTGCAGCTCGGGAACAGAGTGGGGCCGCTGTCTGTGCTCAGAGGACCTGGCTGGGACGCAGAAGACCAGTCTGCTTCCCAGCTTCACGACTGCTTGTTGGGCAAGTTTCTGAGCTTCAGGCTTCTCCCTGTAAAACAGTGACAGCCGAACTTACCTTTCATGGCTGTGGCCAAAATTGAAGGAGATGATACAAGGGAAAGAACTTGGTGTTCAGTAAATGTTAAGATGAAGGGTGTTTTTATTTGTTTTTCCAAGATGGGACTGGAGTAAATTCTGATTCTCAGATTTTCAGGTAAAGGTGGAAGTGTTCCTTTGCTTCCTCTCAAAACCCCACTGAATAATAATGGGTATTTTTAAAAAGCGTAAGTCCATGGTTACCAGCGGGGAGAGGGAAGGGGGAGGAGCCTTCTAGATACAGAGGGAAGCAAGAGGCACGAACTACTGGGTCTAAAATCAGCTGCAAGCAGATGCACAGCATGGGGAATACAGCCAATATTTTATCGCTGTAAATGGAAGACAACCTTTAAAAATTGTGACTCACTGTATTGTGTGCCTGTAACTCATGTAGTATTGTACAGCAACTGTACTTCGATGGGGAAAAAAAGAAAAAGAGACATCCTGTAAGCAGACAAAAAATGCATAAATCCACAAGAATTGGGAGAATGGGAAGACGGTGTCAGGAACAAAATTTTAGAGGCTAGAAAACAGATGATGAATGTTAAGTAACTTACTAGACCTGGAAAATCAGAATCTTGAGCAAGTAGAAGAAAGAGCGGAGAATCACCAGTTTATACTGTGATTTCCCCCCAAAGGCTCAGGACTTGGCAGTTCCAGGTGCCTCTGGACACCCGGGGGCGGGGGGTGCGGGAGGCGAAAAGGAGGGGAATTGGTGGAAGGTCTGTTTGAGAGGTATTCACTGGCCCTCCCTCACCTTACACTGTGCGGCCGAACTGCCTTCGCACCTCCCACACTCCGGCAGAAGGCGAGCAGGTGGTGCTGACTGGGGAAGTTAAAACAGAGGGTGTCTGGACTTGGGGGACCCAGGCACAGCTAAGGGCTGGACTCTGCACTGCAAACAGGGGGTTAGGTGGTGGTAGACTGCTGGATACTGAGTCCTCCAGCCTATCCTCCACCCCCAACTCTGCCCCCAGAAGGCCGGCAGCCAGGCCTTTGTCAGAAGAGAGCAAAACTGTTCTTTGGGCGATCAGACCCGCCCGGGTGGGAAGACCAAAGACACTGGTATTGGAGGTTCCTCACCAGATACAAATGAGTCCCCACACCTTGCCACGCACTCAGTTCCAAGCAGAGGTTTTAAATTTCTTACATGTGAGCGGACAACCAAAGATTCTCAGGTGTATAAGGAACGCCTATCATATGAAAGACAGTGACAAAACAAACAAACGGGGGAAAAGGTGGCAATGAGAACTGTGCAGGAAGAGGAGAACTTGATTGGTAGCGTCAGAGAAAACAGAGAAAATGTTGCCCTCTTATCTCACGGACACAGTGACAAAGCGTTTAGTGAGCAAAAACAAGGCTCTCAGAACTTAAAAACACAGAAGTGAAAAAATCGATGGAATGTAGGAAGACAAGTTGAAACATTCTAGAAAGTGGAGCAAAAAGGCAAAGATACGGAAAATAGAAGAGGAAAGATATGAAGAATAGAACATCCATTTAGAAGGTCCAACATCCAACTCACAGTTTTGGAGAGAGTGGAGAATTCAGAAGGGAGGAGTCACCAGTGACACACATGATTTAAGAGTTTCTACAAAGGACCACCGAGTGCCCAGCACTATGGATGAGGAAGAGGAGTTTCTGTATCAAAGAGAAAAAGGGTCAGCAATATTGGAATGGCTTCTTACTTCTTGAGAGTGACACTGGAAACTGGAAGATAACGCAGCAATGCTTTGAAATGACTTTTTAAATTTTTTTTAAGTATTTATGACCTAGAATAATTTACTCAGCCAGACTTCCCATGAAGTGTGAGTGGAGAATAAACTCTCCAAATCTTATCCCTCCAACACACCCCTTTTCAGGAAGCTACTGGAAGTTGTGCTCCAGCAGAATGGTAGTGTAACCCAGGAAAAAGGAAGCCAGGAGGTACAGGGAACGTGCAGCTCTCCAGGACAGAGGCGAAAGGGACTCACAGAGTGATGGGCCCGGGAGGTTCGAGGATGGAGGCAGTGTGCAGGTATAGAGGGTCCAGGGTGCATATGGAGCAGCTCACAGGGCTCCAGAAAGACCTGCCCAAAGAGACAAGATGCCGAGAATGCTCAGAACATCAAGAGGTTAAGACAGCTGGCAGAGAATTTGGGTTTCAATGAGTGATTAGTGCATAGAAAACTAAGCAACTTCCCAAAAAAATGAGTACAAATGCTACGAAAAACTTATGCAGGGAAAAAAATATAATCAGAGATGGCTCTATGGCTGAGCTGTGATTTTTTTTTTTTAATGATGGAGGTGCTGGGGATGGAACCCAGGACCTCGTGCGTGCTACGTGTGTGCTCTACCACTGAGCCACAACCCCCCCCCCAACGTAGATAATGTTGAAAGAATCACATTCCTGAAGACAGCAATGTTCTGAGCTAACAAAGTCAGGCTGCATCACACGGGGGCGGCGTGGGGGCGGGGGTCCCTACGTGGAACAGGGTGAGGAAAGAGAAAGCAAGCCTCGTTTCCATGGTAAGAAGGCAACAGAGAATGCCTCAAACCGAAAAACTGACCCCAGCATGTTATTTAGAAATATGCAGGTAAGTGCCCAGTCAGCTACAGAGGGTGAAGGAGGTTTCCTTTGAAGAAGGGTAGAGGGAGCAGAGTGAGACTTGCTGTTCTTTGTCACAAGCCTTGTGGAAACTATTTAAAATATGTGGTTAGTAACTTTGATTAAAATAAAAACTATAAAAAAAAGTCTGGCAAATACACAAGGATGTTAACTGTAGCACCGTGAAGTATCAAAAATAGCCTAGGGGAGGGGATAGCTCAGGGGTAGAGCATGGGCTTAGCACGCACAAGGTCCTGGGTTCAATCCCCAGCACCTCCTGTAAAAGTAAAACAAATAAGTAAACCTAATTAACCCCCCCCCCAAAAAAGTTAAAAAATAAATTTAAGAAGAAAAGGAGATACATTTTCAAATACTGATTTGCTACCCCCTGAAAATGCTGAGTCTTTGTGGTTTTCTAGATGTGCCGAGGAGGTGAAGACCCCTGGAGAAGAGACCGGTCGAGCAAAAGTCCACTACAACGTGGAGTTCACCTTCGACACTGATGCCCGAGTGGCCATCACCATCTATTATCAGGCCACCGAAGAGTTCCAGAATGGCATTGCCAGGTGAGGACAAGGGCCCAGGGAGCCGCTCCTTCCCAGACCGGTCAGGGTCCGTGCCTGGCGCTCTCACCTGGGGAGGAAAAACAGTCTTTTTCTGCAACCAGGTGAGATCTGGTTCCTGAATTTGGATTTTCTTCTGCACAGCCTTCCTTTTTCCCTGTTTCCCTTTAAATTGTGCCATCTTGGCACAGTGACAGCAGCGTGGCCCTTCAGGTCATCGAGGTGCTGTTAAAAATCTATGAAGCGACCTTTCTGTGGGTGTGCAGTTTGAAGAGATAAGTTTAATAGCATCACTAAGCAAGGCCAAAGGAAAGAGGCGATAAAGGAGATCTTCTCTTTTCTCCTTTTTTCCTTTTCCTTTTTTTCCCTCTCCTTAAGCCTGTTGGTAATTGAGAACAGGCAGGAGACTGAGGAAGTTGTCCGGTCGTCTGGGCTCCATCGTAACTCTGGCTTTGCTTCCCCCTTTGATGGACAGCTACATCCCCAAAGAGAACAGCCTGCAGTCGGAGACCGTGCACTACAAGCGCGGGGTGTGCCAGCAGTTCTGCCTGCCCTCCCACACCGTGGACCCCTCTGAGTGGGCTGAAGACGAGGTGAGCGCCGCTGGCGGCGGGGGGACTGGCTGCTGGGAGGGAGCACGGGCCGGTTCCGCACACAGACCCACAGGGCGTGGGAGTGACTAGGACCCCAGCTGGCAGCCAAGAATGGGCCCAGGTGCTGGAAGACCACGCTCCCCTTCAGCCTTGTAACGTCCTCACGTCCTTGAGAGGCTACATGTCACCTCGTTAGTGTTTCTATTCCAAAGTAGCCCATTAACCTCGGATATTTTGAGGAAGCAGTGCCCAAAGGAAAGACCTGTAGGTTAGAAGCCTTTCCGTCTCTGAGATTTTTACTAAGTCGGCCTTCCGTTAAGTGGACTTGGGTGGTAACCAGGTTGATGGATGAGCTGCGGAGACGGGGCCTCCCCTTCTGACGGGCTACTGCACCGCTTACATGTGTTAAGCCCTTTTTTTTTTTTTTTTTTTTTTTTTCCTTTTCTTTCCCTTCAGCTTGGCTTCGACCTGGACAGAGAGGTGTACCCGCTGGTGGTCCATGCTGTGGTGGATGAAGGAGATGGTACGGGGGCTTCCTGTCCTCTTTGGCTGCGCACGTGCCCCGTGGAGCACACCGGCCTGGCAGCGGCTGTGGCCCCCGGGCAGCACATTGTCTCTGTGGGTCTCAAACAGGCACTCGTGCACCCAAGCTCCTTGGGGGACGAGACTCCTATTGGGTGACATTACCCACCCTCTCCCGTGACAGCCAGAGTGTTCGGTTTGCCAGATTGCAGGGAATCGGGGAAGGTGGACAGAACTGAAGTGTATTATTCGGCTTTATTTCTTTCAGAGTATTTTGGCCACTGCCACGTCCTGCTGGGCACCTTTGAAAAGGTACGTAAGGCCTCACTTTGGGACAGTTAGCCCTGGCTGGCCTGGGAGGACCCGTGGGGCCCTGCCTGCTGGCTGCCTGGGCTCAGCAGGCCGTGTCCGGCTGGGGAAGTGGGGGGGAGTTGCGTGAGCACCACACTGGGGGCTCTGCCCCTGCCCCCCCCCCCACCACTGGGGTCTAGTTCCAGCTCTGCCGCCAGCTTGTTACAAGACCTTGGACTCCCTGGGCCTCTTCTTAAAGTGGAAGGGCCAGACCACGTGCTGGTGGGATGTGTCCCATATTAGGGGTCTGCCATTCCACATGGGGGGCGGGGGGTCCAAGAACACGTGTAACCGAGAGAAGTAACAAAAGAACAGCTGGCGCTTCGATGCCCTCCTTGCTTGTTGTAACTGTCCTGTTTTCACTCCAGCACACAGACGGGACTTTCTGTGTCAAGCCCCTCAAACAGAAACAGGTGGTAAGTGCTTGAGGGCCAGGGACCGATGGAGCCCCCCAAGCTGGCTCCTTCACTGCTCGTTACCTCCTACCACCCCCACCCTTTTTTTCTTAATCAAAGAAGAAAAGCAAAAAGGGAATGCTTTTCTGTGTCAGAAACTACTTGGGTGGGCCTGAAAGGAGTGCTGATTTTTGGTGTCTTTATTGTTCCGGAATTGGTGGTGAGGCTGTCATTGTCTGAGCAAACGACTTAAGAAAAGGAAAGGACAGGATTTGTCTCCTGACATTAGGTTTAGGGAGAACTCTCTTTATTTAAAATGCCAGGGTGAGAAACATTTCCAGCTAAAGAATTAAGTATCGGGGTCCAATTCAGAGCCAATTAGAGCCCTTGGCTTAATTTATCCCAACATTCCTTTCCTCAAATTCAAAGTTCGCTGGCCATCTGCCCCCTTCCAGAATGAGGGGTAAGTTATGCATAGGTCTGCTGGAAACCCCGAACCGCCACTGTGTGCCAGCACTTTCCTTCCACTCTTGCAGAGGTAGGAGGGAGTCATGGAGGCTGAGGAGGGGACAATGGTGGCAGTGGCATTGCCAAGGGAGGGTAGGTCATCACACAGAGGGAGAGTTGGGTGGTGGGGAGGGTAGTCCTTGGTTGAGATACAAAGAAAGGTCTCTCTGCAGATGGGTGACAGATATCTAAAATTCTGAATTGTTCATTCTTTGGGGTATTAAGTGCTCTCCACCGTTAACAGGGTCAAAGGTAGTCAATAATACTTTAGTATAAATTTGTTGATAATGTCCTTTTCAATCTAGTCACTATGTTAAAGCAAGTTTGAAGAGAGGCAGAGGAGAAAACAGATCCTGAGCCCAGCCAGGGCACTGCCTGGAAAGGCCAGGCCTCAGTGAGTTGCCCCTTGGGGAGGATGCCTGGAGGATGGAAAGGCTAGGGTAGCTCAAAGGAAGTGGTTGATCTATTTTCCTGTTGCTAGACTGGCATTAGCAACAGACTGTGTCAAACTGGAGTGTGGGCTGTGAAATCAGTGACAGGCTGGGTCTTAGGGGAGGGTTTCCCTGGGACGGAGGTGAGGCAGGGGAGGGGGGTGGGCTCGCATCAAGAAACAAGGGAAGGGCCAGCTTTGGCACTGACGTGGCCCCAGCTGGTGGGAGAGGAACTTGAGGGCGTTGAATTGGAGTTTTAAGAAGCAGGACCAATCAGGGTAATTTTGCAGCAAATCAGAGGTGGTGCAGGAGGGGGCACAATGGGAGGAGGCCCTCTTTGAAGGTCTTACTCTCTCTCCTTGCTTCTGCATGTTCCCTTTCCCCTCTTTTTCTTGCTCATTTCTTCTCTTTCTTCCTTTCCCATTTCCTTTCCTTCATTTCATAACATCTACACTCAGCGTTTATCACATAGCTGATGCTTCTGTTTTGATGCACACCCTTCCATCCTTTTCCTGGTCTCTGCCTTTCTTAACCGTCCATCATGGTGAACTGCAGTGTGAGTGTTATTCCCCGTTGGGTATAGTGGTGGGCAAATTAGACATTTGACTTTCTTTCCCCTCCCAAAGAGAAAACAGAAGCGAATCAAAGCATCCTTTGCTTGTCTAAGCCTTTGACGTTCGTCATGGTGCATCAGTGGTCCTTGGTTACCAGAGGCAGTTGGGGCAGGGGCAAGTTCCCATTCCTACCTCTCAGCAGAGCCTGCCTGCCCTTGAACTGTTCCATTTGCTCTCCAGGTGGATGGGGTGAGCTACCTCCTTCAGGAGATCTATGGAATCGAAAACAAATACAACACGCAAGAGTCTAAGGCAAGTTCCGTCCGCAGTTCTGAAGGTGCTCTTCCCAGGAGGCGGAGGGGGAACGTCTCTGAGACAGCCGGGAGCTAGGGATTCACCAGGCCAAACTCGGGCATCAGTTGGGTACTAGCAGGGTATTTTCTTGTTCTTCATTTCAGATGATTGTACTATGTCACTGTGGAAATGAAAAAATAGGCCGGTTTGGATCAGCTCTCCTGGGGAGCTGGCTCTGCTCTCTCAGTTCCCTGGTCCCTCAGTTCACTGCCCTCCCCCTTGCCTGTGTGGCCTCCTGGGCCCCTTCAGCTCAGACTGTCAGAGAGGACCAACTCTGAGCCTCAGAGGATGAGCTGGAGACAAACAGTTGCCAGATGAAGTGAGACTGAGTGTGTGAATGCACTTGGGAAACCATCAAGTTCAGTGTAAATGTATGGTTCTGTTCCAATTGCTTATCTCAGCTCTGCAGGCAAGCCACCTTGTACAGAGTGTGGGACGTGGCGGGGAGGGTATAGCTCAGAGCGTGCTCGGCATGCACGTGGTCCTGGATTCAATTCCCAGTGCCTCCATCAAAAAATAAATGAATAAATAAACAAATAAATAAATAAACCTAGTTACCACCACCCCACACACACACACACAAAAGCTTTTAAAATTTTTTTAAAGAAAGAAAGAGGGGGACGTGAGCATCTCTGTGTCACTGGTTGAATTTCTGTCTCCGGCCAGGTGGCTGAGGATGAAGTGAGCGATAACAGTGCTGAGTGTGTGGTGTGTCTCTCAGACGTGCGGGACACCCTGATTCTGCCCTGCCGCCACCTCTGCCTGTGCAACACCTGTGCGGACACCCTGCGCTACCAGGCCAACAACTGCCCCATCTGCCGACTGCGTAAGCCCCAGACCCACAGGGCGAATGGCTGGCGGGCCCTGCTGGGCCCCCCAAGGAGGAACTCGGGGAGGAGGGATCGTGGCTCTGTGTGGGCTCTTGTTCATCCTGACCGCTGTATCACGATGTCCTGATGGCCTTTTTAATTCTTCACAGCTTTCCGGGCACTGCTTCAGATCCGAGCCATGCGGAAAAAACTGGGCCCCTTGTCCCCAACCAGCTTCAACCCCATCATCTCTTCCCAGACATCAGACTCAGAAGAGCATTCAGTGAGTTGGGCTTTTTTCACCTTTTGTCCTTCTTTATGTGACTTTGCAGCAAGTAATTTACACCTTGGCACACTGAAGTATTTAGTAAGCTGGCTGAGATCTTGTGTTAAAACCAACCAATAGTACTGCGGAAGACTGGGTACTGATCATTAAAACCTCCCTTTTCCGCCTTGGGAACTCTGTGTCCGGTTAATATTTACCGCTCCTAGAGCGGTCAGCTTACAGGTTCATTCTGCGGGGAGATCCAGCTCTGGAACTCCCCCAAGCAGAAACAAGAGGATGATTGTTTTGGATTTGGACACAATTTACTGTCTTTATCTGAATCCTGGAAGAAGGTAACTGTTTTCCTTTATCCCATTCGTGGCTTCAGGGACCGGGAGCTGAGTCGATGAAATAGGTCACCTCGGTCTCATGGTGTCAGTGACAGTTAGAGGAAAGTCTCCAGGCTTTGTGGTTACAGACTCGCAGGTCTTGTCTTTAAGTTAACACGCCAGTGGAGGAGATTAATTATTAATTACTCAGTAAATGGTATTGGGATGATTAGGTCGTGATTTAGGCAGGAAAAATCCTATTAGTTTAGCACTGCACTCCTTACCAGATAACAAATTCCAGATAGAGTAACTAGTTAACTATGCAAAAAATGAAGCAAACGAAACTTTGAAAACCTGGAGTAAATTATGGATGATTCTTTAGATGCCTGTGGATGGGAGAGGGCTCTCTGATCTAAAAAACAACGGAACACTACAAAAAGGGAACATGTCGATTTTACCACATAAACATTTTTAAAGTTTGTATGTGTAAAAGATGATTAAAATTAAAAGGCAAACAAAAAAAAAATTAAAAGGCAAACAACAAGTCATTTAAAGAAAAAAAATATATACTCTCAACATTTGTATCAGAGGAAAGGCTAGTATCTTTACCATAAATGACATGAATGAAATAGTGGATAAATGGGCAAAGGATCTATTTTTAAAATCGTCCGAAGAGGAAACACAGCTCTTTGACATCCTTTTTTAAAAAGTCAAGCACGTTAAAAATCAACAACATGCAAATTAAAATGGGATATCATTTTTCACCTTTCAAATGTAAAAACTTTCTTTTTAAAAAATACCCCAAGCTGTGATCTGTCAAAAGATAAAACATTTAAAAAGTGTATGTTTGACAGCATGAGTGCTATGAATGGTGTGGAAAAGAAGCTGCCAACTTCTAGTGTGCTGTCTTGATCTTTGCAGTAAACTAAACTTAGATGATGTAACTGTATAATTTAGTAGTATGTATTTGGGTTGTTCCTTTTTTAAAGTGAGGCTTTGTATTTTCTCGCATATTCTTTTTGGTGATAATTGAGTGTTTTTTCTTTTCTTTCTTTTTTTTTTAATCAACAATTGCTCTTCTATATTTTACCTAAAAGGCAATTTGAGTGAATGTCATCTTGGAAGGACGTTCAAATCTATGAGGGAGAAATATTTCCCCATATATAGACTAAACAGAAACATTTACTTTACTAGAGGAGCTTTTGGGAACACAACTGGGATAATCTGAAGTTAATAAGTCCTTCACTACCTTCCCATTAAAAAAAATAATCTTCATTACAGAAAATTCAAATAGGCAGAAAAGGTTGGTTAAGCAGAATCAACCGTCATCCTATTATGTTAAGACAAGCAATGTTAATATTTTGGTAAATATCATTTGTCCTTTTACTTTGCTAAAAATGTGTATTTTTATAAAAATGGGCTCATACTTGCATTCCGTTTTGTATTGTGCTTTTTTCACTTAACAATATATTGTGAACATCTTTCCCAGGTTAAAAAAAGTGTGTTTGATTTTTTATTTTTATTTATTTATGTTGAGGTATAGTTGATTTACCATATTAGTTTCAACAACATAGTGATTCAAAATTTTAAAGAATTTTTAATAAACAAAAATTGGGGGAAAAAATACCCCCTTGCTGGCCAAGAAACAATTAAAATAGGTATTCTGCACTGCTTGTGAGAGGGCAAGATCACTGAAAAAAACAAAACAGCTGTATGTATCAAGAGCCTTAAAAACATTTGGACCTGGTAATCTAAGGTCTTAGAATTTAATACCAAGAAAATGATCTGGAAAAAAAAAAAGAGATTTATACACAAAGATGTTCATCAAAGTGTTGTTTACAGTACAAAATGGATCCAAATAAATAGCCAGCACCAGTAGAAGAGTTAGAAAATGTATGGTATCTATGGAAAGGGACGCATGCGAAGGAAAATATTTATGTTCCGTAAAATAAGCTGGGTATAAAATTGTTATTTACAGACTGATCATAACTGTGTAAATAGTACTGAGGGAAAAATGGAAGAAATACACGAGAATACTAACAGAAGTTATCACTTGGGGTGGTTTGATTGTTGATGATTTTTTTTTCCTTCTTTCCACTTCTTTGTATTTTCCAAGTTTCCTGTAATGAACATATATTTCTGTTATAGTCAGAAAAATCAACATTATTAAGAAGAAGTTCATCTGTAAGCAGAGTCTAGGAATGTGTGGTTCTCATATGCCTCTTAAGACAGAAGCTTTTCTTGGCAGAGCCCCCAGACCACATGTAAGAGAAAGCATTCTTCCAGTGTAGCGGAAGAAACATACTCAAACCATAAAACGAAGAGTATTTAGTTCATTTTTCAACCTGTCTCTGATTCCCCTAGTCCTCAGAGAACATTCCACCTGGTTATGAAGTGGTGTCTCTTCTGGAGGCCCTCAATGGGCCCCTCACCCCGTCCCCAGCAGTCCCCCCACTCCACGTGCTTGGGGACGGACACCTCTCAGGAATGCTGCCTTCCTACGGCAGCGATGGCCACCTGCCTCCTATCCGGACGCTCTCGCCCCTCGACCGCCTGTCCGACTGCAGAAGCCAAGGACTCAAGCTGAAAAAGAGTCTCTCCCAGTGAGTAGCTGGTGTGCGACAGCGTTGGCCCTGGGGTCCTTGATGAGATGCTGTCAATCCATCTTTCACCTCTTCAGTGCTGATTCCCGTCCCAGGTCCCAGGGCAGTGTAGACCCTCTGGGCTGTTCCCAGAGCTGCTCACTTCACTCAAGACCTGGGCTAACACTTGAGGGGAAGTTATCCCACCCCTTAGGAAAGGAAAATAAGATGGCATATGGGTACGCAGACGGATCCAGATGAACAAACCTTATGCGTTCCGTTTCGGGGGAAGGGCATGGGGCACAGGGAAGATGACATCGTTAGGGTCATTCAGGCCCCTGGGGAGCATTGCTTACTCTGAGGACTGAAGGAACCTTGTGATCTGTATTTCTTAAGCATTTAAATCCAACTAGGCTCCAAGTCACAATAAGCTTCTGCCGCAGAGGAAAGGAGGCTATTTTATAGATGAAAATATTGAAACCCTAAAAATGTCAGTGGCTTTTCCCAAGTTCAGACACAAGGTTCTGAAGGCACTAAAGGTCAAAACTGAGATTTTCCAACACCTGGAAGAGGTCTCAGACCCTCTGGTGCCCTTTCCCACATCCCTGCTCCTTCCTAAGCTTCGGGTTCCCTTCGGTTCCTGTCACGGTCCTGCTCTCCCGGGGACGTCTGGCTAATGAGAGCGCAGGCAAGTCCTGTCCTGTAAGTGGACACTGGCTACAGCTGCTTTTCCCTCCGGGCTTTTATAGGTCCACCTCCCAGAATTCTTCTGTGTTGCCCGAAGAGGACGATGAGCGTTCCTGCAGTGAATCCGAGACGCACCTGTCTCAGGGGCTGTCAGCCCAGCATGTGGGCGAGGTGATGAGCATTGGCCTTTTTCTTTCTTGGTTTTGGGCTCCAGGCACTTTTCTTCCTGTTAGCCTCTTCCAGTCCACCTGCTCTCATTCCTTCATCAAACACCTCCTGATCGAACACTCTGAGACAGCAGCGAAGGCCTCAGCAGACTCATTCTCTCAGCAGTGTATGGGGGGGGAGGGTATAGCTCAGTGGCAGAGTGCGTGCTTAGCATGCACAAGGTCCTGGGTTCAGTCCCCAGTACTGCCATACATAAACAAACAACAATCCTAATTACCTCCCCCACAAAAAGACAAAAATTTTTTTTAAATTAAAAAAAAAAATGTATGGAGCCTGTGTCATTGACCAGGCACTACCCTCTATATGGAGAATGGCTGTAGTGAGGACACCACAGAAGTCCCCCGCCGCGTGGCACTTATTATATGCGTGATGGTGGGGGTGGGGTGGATACAAAAGATAGTATAAGTACAAAGTGTGTGTCAGATGCTGCCATGGCTCAGTACGTCAAGTCAGGGAGCCTCACAGCCAGAGGTGGGGATGCTAGCTTAAAAATGTGGTCCATGGAGGGGAGGGTGTACAACTCACTGGTAGAGCACGTGCTTAGCATGCACGAGGTCCAGGGTTCAATCCCCAGTACCTCCATTAAAAAAAAAAGTGGTCCATGGACAGAGGAGGTGAAAGGGGAAATTGTGCAGATGACTGAGGAGAGAGGGTTCTGGGCGCAGGCACAGCAGGTAGGAAAGCCCCCTGGGGTGGGGGGGATGGGCAAGAGGTCAGGCAGGGTTTTCTACCCTGTGTGCCATCACAGGCTGTGTTTAACAGAAGGCAGAGGTCTGTGATGCCCACTCCCAGTAAGGCTTCGGGCCAGGTGCAGTGGGGCATGGGAAGAGGAACAGTGGTTCCTGTCCTTAGGAGCTCATGGTCCAGTTGGAGGCAGGACATGTACACAAATACGACCACCATATCTGGCACATAAGTGTTGCTCAGTGTTTGTTGAATGAATGAGTGAATTTTAACTAGAGAAAGAGCGTGCTCCCAAAACAGATGCTACAGTGCTGTGGCAGAGACACGGAGGATTATGTTAAGTGGAGAGAACCAGAAAAGGTGTGATGGAGGAGCCACCTTTGAGCTGAGTATCAAAATTTCTTAGACGTGAAGAGAAAGGCAAGAGAGACATTCCAGGTGGCGGGACAGTAACATAGAACACGGAGCAGAATTGAGGGCTCTGAGCCAGCCGGTGCCACAGTGGGCACCTTGCTTCCCGAGGGCCCACCTGACGGGGGTGTGCAGACTGGATTAGTGGGGAGGCAGATGGAACCAGGAATGACCCCGACCCCAGTAGTCCAGGCAGGGGGGATCCCTGAACTAAGATTTTAAGAAGACTGCCTGGGGGAGAGAGAACGGGGCTGCAGAGAGAGAACAATAGGACTTTGCGTCGGCTGGTGGGGGGGGGGCCGAGGTTGTGAGCCCGGGGGGTGGGCTCCAGGAGCAGGCAGTGGTGGGGAAGGTGTGTCTGTGTTCCCTCCATCCAGCTGGAACTAACCTGTCATCCAGGTGGAGAAGCCCAGCCGGCAGCGGGGCCTCTGC
Organism: Camelus ferus; assembly: GCF_009834535.1. Lineage (NCBI taxonomy): Eukaryota > Metazoa > Chordata > Mammalia > Artiodactyla > Camelidae > Camelus > Camelus ferus. The sequence continues at coordinate 24,360,574 of NC_045711.1, forward strand.
TGGTTTTGTGTTCTTTTCCTTCAGAAGGAAAGCTGTTTGTAATCCTGGGGAAACTGGGGTATCCCCGTGTCATAGCTGCTGGGTGACCTGTGTCACCTGAGCTGCGGTCTTTGTGCAGTTCCAGCAGATGCTCGGCCTCAGGCAGGATGTGCTGACTGAAGTCTGTGCCTCCCCTGGGAGACAGCCACTCAGGTCAGGGCTGCAGAAGGGATGACAGACCAGCCCTGCCCCTGCGTGTTCCCTCCTGCCATCCCTCCCAGGATCCCCTTCCCTCCTCCTCGGCCAGGGTCCCTGCCCTCACACCCTCCCCCTCCACCGCGTCTGATGGGCCCTTACTCCGCTCCCCCCCCCCAGGAATGTGGCGTCACTCCAGATAGTGACAATCTTACCTTGTCATCGTCGGGAGCCATCGACCAGTCGTCTTGCACAGGGACGCCTCTCTCTTCCACACTTTCCTCCCCAGAAGGTACACGTGGGGGCAGGGAGTGACTGCATGCTCTTCCCCCATTAGCCAAGTCCACAGCGTTTCTCTTACTTCCTACAGGAGGGACTGGGGAGCAGCAAATTAATACCTAACGGGCATCGCAACATAGGCCGTCTTGAGAGGGAAGGGGGCCTCGCTGTCTTGCGGTGAGAGGGTGGTCTTGCTGCTGAGCTAGGAGAGAAGCGGTGATCTTGCTCCCAGTCCTGCTGTCGAAAGGTTTTCCTTTAACATCATGACAGGGACAAGCATCCCTCATCCCTGAGGTTGAGTCTGAGCTCAAAAATGTAAAGGAGCAAAACCCTGGAAAACGGTCAATCTAAACCCTTTCCGCTGGGGGCAAGGTCAGGCCACTGCGCCCTCACTGCCCGGGTGCGGGGAGACAGCTCTGCGCGGCATTCAGCTCCCTACAGCCGGGCCTGATCTCTCCCGCCTCCTTCCTTCGACCCCTGTCTCCAAAGACCCAGCCAGCAGCAGTCTGGCCCAGTCGGTCATGTCCATGGTGTCCTCCCAGAGCCAGCACTCCCAGATCAGCACGGACACCGTCTCCTCCATGTCTGGCTCCTACATCGCCCCTGGCAATGAAGAAGAGGGGGAGGCGCTCCCCTCCCCCCGGGCCGCCAGCAGGGCCCCCTCAGAAGCAGGAGAGGTAAGGGAGGAGCACTTGGGATCTCTGTTCACACGCACGTCCCAACTAGCTCAACCCTAGGTCTGCCCGGGAAATGTGCAAAGCCCTCCAGTGCTCAGGAGGGGTGGCCCGGAAAGCAGGGTACCACATAGCAGGATCAGAGACCCCGTCAGATCTGATCGTCTGTTTGGCACCATTTCTTTCCTGAGGACTTGGTTTGCTGCCAGGCAAGCTGGGGAGGAGAGCCGGTTGCATCTGAGCCTTGATTTCTGTCGCTCTTTTGCAGGTGACGCCAGCCGTGTCTCCGGACTGCAACTTTGTCGGCCTCGCCACCGAAGAGCAGGATGCAGAGGTAACCGTAAGGCGGACAGTGGAGCTCCCTCCCCAGTCGCAGGGACTGTCAGTGCTGGCAGGGGACACAAATAGGATGGGGGCTGTTTGGGAAGAAGCCTTCCAAAGTGGTGCACTTGGATCAGCGAACAGTGGGGTGCGGAGAAGAGGGATTGTCTGATTAGCAGAGGGCGTTGGTCTCAGTGTAATAGGCGTGGAGTGAGTTCTAGAGGGAAGTCTTCCGGGCCAGACCCCTTGAGAGAGTGTTTATCCTCATTCACTTGGTGAGCATTTACCCAGGACAGCTGTCTCACGGGTGCTTCCTGGCATTGGGGACATAAAAACTGAGGGACATGGTTTTTGCCTGGCCCCCACCCTCTCCACCCATCCAGGAGCTCCGCTGGGTCGGGGAGATGCGATCACAACTTGGCGTGACACATGCTGTGGCGGAGCCCTGGGGGGGGGGGGGCGCCCAGCTCACAGCAGGGCCTCTGGAACTTTTTCTTGAGCCAGATGTTCTCAAAGAAGTATCTGGATAGGCGTGGGATCCTAAGGGATTTCTGAAAGTTTTATGAGTTCACTGTTTGCTTTTTCACTGGGCAATTTCCCCCTTAGAGAAACAATGTAAGCTAAACTATGACCAGGGTTACTCCTGACAGTCCTGGGGATCCAGCTGTAACATGCCTCGGACCTGGTCCCTTCGGGCCAGTCCTGCCTCACCGAGCAAAGTCTGCCTCGGCGGCCTGCTAGCCATCTCGGACATGGACGGGAGATGCATGGATGCCAGGAGGGTGATTAGTTCTGTCTGCAGCCAACCAGTGTAGTTGTTCACAGTGCCTTCCTTCTGTCCTAGGGAAATGGCGTCCTAGAGGAAGAGGACGGCTCACCCACACACGAAGATGGTACAAGACCTGGTCATCTGCTCCCTCTTACTACGTATCTTCCCTGGGCATTCTCCAGAGGGCACAGAAGGAGGCACTGATGTGATTTGGTAGCCCTGCTCAGCTGTGTGGCTGTTGGGGAGAGGTTGTCTTCTTGATGGACAAACAGGGTATCCGAGGACCTCGGTGGCCTCCCCAGCTCTTCCTGGGCCTCAGAGCCAAGAATGTCAGGAGGAGGACACTGCAGAAAATACGCGTAGTTCCCCATCTACAGTCAGGAGATTCTGAAGCTTCCTGGGCAACTCCCATCACCTTCCCTCCTGCTTAAGCTTCTCAGCTGAGTCTCATGTAGCGGCTGGAGCAGCCCCGGGGTTCAGCAGCAGAGCAGTTTCCGCCACCTGGGAGAAAGGCAGTAGGTTCAGGCTTGCTTTAGTGAGGAAAACGGCTGATGTTATGGTAACGGGCATCTTAGCAGCCGGCGGCACAGTGGTGTGGTCCAGAGACCTCAGCAGCTCAGCATAAACAAGTGTTTTACAGGCTATTGGGGTTTTTTCCTCTTTAACCATCATTCAGGCCTCAATTCTACTTTCAGTCAGAAGAATTTTATTTCTAGTAAGCCTAGAAGAGAAGGAATGACCAACAGAGTGAGGAAGTAGGAGGAGGGGTGCTGGGAACCCCCCCCCCGGGGATGGAAAGCCAGACATCCCAGGACCGGGCTGTCCTCCCTGGCTGCTCTGAGGTGCCTCCACAGAAGGGCAGCCTCCAAAGCAGACCTAGATCCTACTCGGACACAGATGTCATCCTGGTCGCTTCTGCTTTAGTGCTGGCCATTGCTTGGGGGAGTTCAGGGGGGCGTGCATGCACACCTGACCACTCTCGCCTGGACGAGCAGCCCTAGAGGAGGGGCGGCCGCCAAGGCTGGGCCTGCACCCCACTCACGCGCCAGCCTGAGGTGGGGATGGGCGCCTTGGCCCCCTGGGCCCTGGGTCATGCCTTCAGCCCTCAGGGCTCCTAGAGTTCCCCTTTGCGACAGTTGCCCCCATAGAATATTTGCTTCTGGAAAGTGCAGGGCAACAAGTGGTTTCCACCTGTCATTCCATAGCCCACAGGGTAGATGTATGTTTCCTGCTCTCCCCTTCACCAAGAGAAAAGGCCGGGGGGTGGAGGGACTCTGAAAAAAACGATATCTAAGACTTTCCCCTCCCCCTGTTACATGACTGTAGGTTTCTGGTCAGTCCCTTAAAACATACTAGAATAACAAATTAAGTCTTTGATGTGCAAAATTATGGCACCAAAGACCTATAATTGCCATTTTACTTATAAATAAAATTTTGCAGAGCCTCGTGGTCATAATCACACCCCACACACACCGACGAGACAGGCCAGAGCAGGGGGTCACTTCCCCCAAGGCTCGCCTAGCATTTCCCAGCTTGGCAGAGCTCTGCTCTGGTCCAGGGTCCCTGTGGCCACATCCCACAGCCCTCCCCCAGGAACAGTGGCTGGAAAGGGGCCCATTCAGGGAACAGAGCCGGGCAGGGCGAGAGCACCAGCATCCCCACACAATTTGATTCCTTTACTATCCGCTCTTTACCCACTTACTATTGTCTTTTTTTTAACACATGGTTTGATTTTTTTTGTCTCCATTCTTGAGATTTTTATTTTAAGGACAGCAAAGCAGAGGAAAAGACAGCCAGCCCCGCTCTAACTGCGTTAATAACTCCGTTTCAGGCCAGAGGACATGCGCATTTCTAGGTGTGGAGTGTGACAATAACAATGACTTTGACATCGCAAGCGTGAAAGCACTGGACAATGAGCTGTGCTCTGAGGCCTGCTTACCCGGTGAGTGGCAGTCCGCTGAACATGAACTTGCTGGGAGACGCTCCCCTGCTCGCACCCCTGCTCTCACCCTGGGACACCCATCTCTTGCCCTGCAGTTCCTGCAAGAAGGCAAGGGCTGTGCTAAGATGCTGGAAACCCGTTGCTGAAAGGAACTGAGGCAGCCTTGGGAGAGTCCCTGAGCAAAGAGCCACCCCTGCTCTGAGACCATTAGGACAGGAAGAGAAGAGCAGGCCTCCTTCCAAATCTTTTGGATTTGGCCTGACCGTGCGGCCTGCATCGCCATCTTGCAGATCCCGTGGTAGGCGTGGCCTGGTCTCGTTTCCAGGGAGTTTGAGGCAGTTGCCGCCTCTCTGAGGTCTTGGAAAGAGAGCCTGAGCCCTTGAAAGGAGAACCTATAGCTCCTCAGAGGGATGTGTTGAGTTAGGCTCAGAGAGGAATCTGAAAGCCAGCGTCTTGCAGACTAGCAAATGGCTCTGTGACCCAGTGAGCTTCGGGTTACACCAGCTGCACTGTGTACTCGCTAGATTTGGATCCCAAAGGAGAGATCAGGGGTCGAGGGTGACTCTCCCCACTGGAGCCCTGACGTTACATTTGATCAGGGCCGTCGTAGTGCCCTTAGTCCTTCTCTTGACCCTAAACTGACCCCGGGAGCCCTGTCAGTCACAGTCTGAGCACTGACGTCCTTCCGCTGCGTGCTCACCAAGGGCTCCACCAGCCACGCCTTGCCCGGTGGACTAGGTTGAAATTGCCCCTCCTGGGTTCACGGCAGAGCTTACCTTCACGTTGTGTTAGTAATCTCTTAAACAGGCCCCGCAGCGAAGACTCCTATCAGCTTCAGAACAGCCATGTCTCGTCACGGGTCCAGTGCTTTACTCGCTCGGCGACGTGGCCGCAGGCACTGGAGGGACACTGCCTCCTGTGGTTGCCACTCTCCATCGGCCCATGAAAGGCTAGGGTCCTCACCCCTCTGGCCCAACACGCAGGCTTGTGGCGGGGAAGCTGGGCTTCCCGGAGCTGCTTCCCCCAAGCCTCCCCCTTGCCTACTTAGCGTTGACGCGTCCGGTCTGGGCTGGAGCGGCTGGGGTCCGGGGCACTCTTCCCTCCACGCCTTCCCACTCCTTACCTTGCTCTGTCTGTCCGTGTGTTTCTCATGTCTTTTTGCCAAATGTAAATCTGCCCGTCTGGTTTGTTTATTCTGAAACTCATTTGTGTCACCCAGACTCCATGTGAAAGTTCATGTTCACTCTGTGCCAGCACTGTCCCCACCGGCTGTGCTGTGCCGAGCTGGCTGGGCCCGCGCACGTCCGAGGGGCTCTTGCTGACGTTTCCATTCCTAGCTGGCAAGAGCCTGAATCAGCAGGCTGAGAGTTCCCGAGGAGGAACACCTGGGAGATACATTAATCCCCACGCCATGCAGATAGGGATGCTTCTGTGGCAAAGGTTACGGGAAGGATTTGTCTTGAATTGGCGTCCTTGGTCACTTGTCGGGGAAGGTGACATCTCTGCCCTCACTCTGCCCTATGTCTGTGGCAGCTGTACCGGCCATCCTCTCGCTGGGCTTCTGGAGAGAAATCTAGGCTCCTGGCTCCCCCAGGGGGCTCCCCTGCACAGCCCTGGTTTTTGGCAGAGGGAGCTGCTGGGAATTGTCTAAGCCAACTGTGCTAGTGGAACTTGACCTGATTCCTTCTGCTTCTTCCTCTTCCCAACTCCTTCCAGCCAACCTGCTTGTTGATATTTATTCCACTCTGGGATTACGGGAGGGGAGCAATACCTGGAAGGAAGATAGAACCCCTGGGGTTCCTTATGGTGATCTCAGGAGCCAGCCATTCTGAGCTTAAACTGGGTTCACCGTTCAGGCCAGATGTGATACCCGTGATGGTGGCGGCTGCCAGGAGAGGGGCTCGGGCGTCGGTGCCGGAGGTGTCCCACTGTAGCCTCACCCAGAGGTCTCCAGGGCTCTCGTGGGAGAGGGAAAGTGCGTCTCTCCTGGTAAAATGTTTCCCGAGTTTTGCTGTTAGCATCACACTGGCAGCAAGATGCTGGGGAACTCTCTGGAAGCATCTGTCGGGTTAATCACAGGAGTGTGCGCTTAGGTAGGACCCATGGAATAAATAGGCCTCATCACGCTCCGCTGTAAGTTCAGAGCTCCATCCCCCGAATGAGATGCCGCAGGCTGGCTTGGCCATCCTGCGGTCATCAGGACAGCTTCCCAGGCACTTGGCCTCTGCTTGAGTCTGTCTCCCTATCCACGAGGATGCCGATCCCCTCATGGGGGGCCCATGAGAAGCAGACCTGAGGAGCGTCCCGTGGCCCACCCTCCCCACGCCCATGCGTGCTCTGCCGGGAGCCGCAGCTGGTGGCGAGGACACGCAGGTCCCCACCCCCACCACTCTCGTCACCCTTGTGGGAGTGATGCTGGGCGAGCCCCTCTGTCATTCCAGCCCCTCTTCCCCTAAGAAGCTTCCGGGTCTTCTTGGGCCCCAAGACCAAGGCGGGGGTGGTATTATGTTCTGGATTGTTCTGCAAGGTTCTCAAAGGGGGGAAGTCGGAGCTGACAGGTACAGGTGGTGAGATTAGAACTGTGAGGCTGTGCTAAGTTGGCGTGGTTCCAGGGAGTCTGATGAGGTATCACACAGGTGGCAGGATGGTGGTCAGGGGACCAGTGATAATTCTGTGAAAAGGCTCCGGGGGGTGTGACGGAAAAAAGCAAAGCTAATATGGGTTCGTTAGTGGAAATACAAGTGTATTTTTAAATGACAGCATTGTGCAGGAGTGGGCATAGGCAATGAAATCTAAAAATACCCACGGAGACGTGAAATAACCCAAGACTAAGACCCTACTAGGAAGGGTTACACTTTGCAGACAATAAGGAAAAATCTGAATTAACTTTCTCTTTCCCCTGGAGAGAAACTACAAGACACTGGAACTGTTACAGCCCTTTAATTAGTGGCCGGGTAGAGTCAGAAAGTGGGTGTGCGAAATCTCCCTAAACGTGCTCCTCAAATCTACCTCTAGAGGTCTCTTCACTCTCTGATTTCTGAGTCCCCAAAATGGAATTGAGTGGGAGGCGCCTTTATTTATCTCCCGAGGAGGATTTTGCATCTCCAGGCTGTTTTCTGGTTTCCCGGCCGAGGGCAGGACAGAACCGGAGCACGCACTCAGGAAGTCCTCCTGCGCACCCCGCTGGCCCTCCCTCCTCTGGACAGGGGAGCTGAGCAGTGAGGTTCTGCCCAGGCCCGTGGGGGGACTTTCTGAAGGAAAGGGTGCCACTGAGTGTATCAGGAAGCCAGGGGAGGATAGAGACGTGAGATCTGGGTCTTGAGGCTGTTTCGGAAGGAGTCAGTTTGGGCCCTGGCTCAGGGTCTGGGATGGTGGCATTTGCAGCAAAGACTCGTGAGAATTCAGGGCCAGGCAGCCCGACGGTCGTGTGTCGCGGCAGGGTGCCTGCAGTGGCGCGGTGGTGGCGGCGGCGTGTTGACTTTGTGCATGCATGTGTGTCTTCTCTCTCGTTTACCATTTGCTTTTGGTCTTTCCTACCGAACAGCCGCAGTTCCCGGAGTCCTGCCCCATAAACATTGAGGAATAGGTATGAGATCTACCAAATTACGTAAATGAACAAACAGCTCATTTTATGTGGGGGGTTCCTAACTTGAAGGGCAGCCTTGCCTTCTCTTCTCTCATCCTACTTCACAGTGCCACCCTTCAAGGGGAAAAGCACTGGTGACCCATGTCCCTGACTCTGGTACCCCCAGGGGTACAGAGGTCCCCACATTCCATCTGGCTGGGAGAGATGCCTACGAATTTCCTGTTCCACTCACTCCTCTTCCCCTGGGGTCCACCTCCACAGAGCCCTAGGATGGATTATCCCACCAGGACATTTACAGGAAATAAGCAGTTTATACCCATTTAATCCCAGTGTTTCTGCCATTAAAGGGTTTCATGTCTTGGGCTGGTCTACCTGAGACTGACCCCAGACATTCGTGAGCGGCCCCCCTCACACATGAACACAGGGAGCCCCAGGCCCGCCCTCCAGGATTGTCAGCTCGGTGCATGGAGCAAGTCCTCTGATGGGCCAGGCGCTGCTCTGGGCCCTGCCCAGGAGGAGGTCGAGAATTCAGCAGTTTCCACGCAGTGTGAGAAGCAGGGTGGCAGCACAGGCTGCAGGGGAGCATTCTGGAGCACGCTGGACCCCATCCGGCCGAGGGGGCCTTGTGAGGTCAGGTGCTGGGAGATGCGGCTCAGAGGTTGTCCAGCCAGAGGATGGGAGGCTTTCCTCAACCCCAGGGAGTTAGGGCTTCATGCTGAGCATGTGGGCAGCCATGACCCTGCCTTTCATCTCAGGAGCTTCTTGCTGCACAGGAGGGGATGAGTTGGATGGAGCCAGTCTGCGGGCTGGGAGGGCAACAGCGGCGGGGATGAGGGTGGCCTGAACAAAAACAGGGATGGGGAGTGTGTCGCTGGTTGTTGACCACATTCTACGAGTCAGGTGCCCTGTGGGGTAAGTACTCCTCTCCCATTGGATGGATGGTAAAACCAGGGCTCCAGGTACCATGACCTGCCCAGGATCACGCAGTCAATATGTAATAAACTGGGGGTGTGCCCAGGTTTTCTGGCTGCAGATTTAGACATGCTGAGGAAGTGAACAAGCAGGAGGTCGTGATGGATTGGATGCAGAGCACACAGCAGGGAGAAGCACCAAGAGCTGGTTTCCAGCACAGGCAGCCAGTGCTTCTGGTGCAGGGGCTGTAGGATTTGGGGGAGGATGATGAATTTAGTGGACGGCACCTGCGGGACCCCAAAGCTCTGGGGCTAAAGTCTCCTGGGGCTGATAGCAAACCTCAGCAGGCCGTTTGGGTGTAGAAAGAGAGGAAGAGCCATCACACTGTCTTCCCCTATGCCATTGGGTGGTCCCTGGCCCCCTGCTGGGCGGCCAGTCACTTCCTGTCCCCTCCCCCAGACCCCCACAGCAAACACTAACTCACAGCCTCCATGAACCCTCTTCTTACAGCCCCCTACTTCCTCCTGCCCACATGAAAAGTCTCAGCTAGACCCAGTTTCTTTTCCTTGTCCACCATGACACGTAGGCCAACTTCGAAACCAAATAAAGATGCCGAAGTGGGTCCTGGGGCACAAAACGGGATCATCCTGCGTGTCCCTCCATCAGTGGACCACAGCAGCCGTGACTGCACCTCGCCCAGCGGCAGCCACTGCTCCCCATTCTCCCTCTCCAGGGCCGGGCTGCACACCCTGGGAGTTCCAGGTAGCATGCATCCTGCCAGCTTTCCTGCCGAACTCCCGGGCTGTCCTGCTGGGGACCATGCCTGGACCGAGCTGAAGGTCCGGCTCCTATGACACTCCTCTCCCCTCCTCAGGTGCCTGGCAGGTGGATGACAACGTTGTCAGTCGTCGAAACACACAGCGCCGGCGCTCGTCATCTGGCAGCCTGGAGGACCCCGAGAACAGGCCCTGCACGTGGGGTCCCTTGGCCGTCTGAGAGCCCCAGCCCCTGGTCCGGGGCTCCCCTGCTGCCCTTGAATCCCCTCCTGGCCTCGCTGCACTGCTGACCTCCTGGGCATCCTCAGCAAGACACCTGGAGACTTTTCATACCCACGTGAGAGCGGGCTGCTCCTCCTCCCAGCCTCGTCTTCTGTAACCGTCATCCTTCCCCTCTCAGAAGGGACCGGAAGCCTCCTTTCTCCTTATGGGCTAACGCCACTCGATGAACTGCAGCTCCTGAACCCTTGGCAGAGACCCTCTGGAATGTTTTCGCTGTATCTTGATCTTCAGGGGGAGCCGAGATCCACAGACTGGTTGTTCTTGTGCGTCTGTTTTTCTACTTGGTGGGGAGACCAAGAAGCCTCGGAGTTTCGGTGGCTTCATTACAAACACCCACCTGGCATTTTCTGGTCTCTGGGACATCATAGCCAATTTGAAACCTCCAATTTGTGGTGGGGGTTGGGAGGTGACTCCTGCTAGAAGGGAAAGCCATATTGCACTGTAAGTGGAGTTTCCCTCAGAAAGCAGTAGGAGCCCCTTTCTCAAGGACAAGAAACAGGGGCTGGTTGGCAAAACGGTTCTTGCTTCTGGTAGCAGAGCCAGTGCCTCATGTCTGTCTGCTTAGGAAGGAGGCCTTGAATCTGGGAATCCCCCCACGGAGAGTCAGGTGACATTACAAAAACACTTTTTGACCCTCTCTATGTGCCAGGCACATGTTAGGAGCTGCCGTATGTGATCACATTTCATCACTACTGCCCCATCAGGTGGTATTCTGATTCCTGCTGTCCCTGTCTCCACTCTCTTTTCTTTTTTCTTTCTTTCTTTCTTTTTTTTTTTTTTTTTTTCATGCCCTTAACAGTTGAAGAAACTGGCTGAGAGAGAGGGTGGAGCAGTTCGGCTCAGTCAGTGTCGGAAGTTGGGGGAGGGCTGAGCTGGGGACAGCGGTGGTCTGGGAGCCTCCCCACCCCACCTGATTTCCTTCCCTGCCCTCCAGATCTGTTGAGCCCAATGAGGGAAGGGGGAGATACTGCCTTCCATAGTCTCATTAGAGATTTAGAGATACTGTTGTTCAAATCATGTGCCCACTGCAGCCCAGTGTCGGGCATGTAAATAACAGCCCGAAACAGCAAGGCCAGACTGTAAGCTGTTGGGTCTTCCTCCTCTCTCAACACTGGTGTTATCAATGGAGTCCACGTAGCCCTCTGATAATGCATTGGCTACTGGCTCTCGGAAGAGGTGCTGGTTTAATGGAGCATGAGATTGGGAAGCAAAGTCAGATCTGAGCGTTTGTGAGGCTGGGATGCGGCAGAGCCTTGGCTGTGCCCATCACGACGGCATGTCTTCGTATTTGAAGTCGTTTCCCTAGAAGAGCTTTTCAGGGTTGTTTCCACAGCCTCAAAGAGAGCCCGGTGCCCCGGGAATCCTCTGCACCTTCTGCGTGGCTTCTTTGCACCGCCAGGCGGGTGACCCTCAGGCTGCCTGGGGGTTGCACCTCTGTCTGCCCTGCTTGGGGAGGCCTGTTGTCCTCACCCACCCTCCAGGAGCCAGGCCTGAATCTAAGCTTGTCTCAGGTTCCCACGTCCACCCGCTCAGAAATCCTGCAGTGGACTCTGCTGTTTCAGGCCCCACTTAATGTCCTATCTTCCTCCGAACATTCTTATAGCCCCTTCCGTATTTAAGATTTGAGCAATAACCCCACTTCCTCATTTCCTTAAGTTTGAGCCCCAGAAGCACCAGGGAATGGGGGGCTCCCCGTAGCCTGGGGTGGTGGCCCACAGACCCACCTCCTTTCCCTCCCGGCAGGTAGTAGTCACAGTGTGGTGTCACCTGAGATGAAGGAGACGCAGGAAAACAGTAGCCATGGTGGCCAGGAACCCTAGGAGGAAGCCATTGTCTTCACCCCTCCTTGGAGGGTCTGTGTCTTCTCCAGGAAGAGGCTCAGAGAGATTCCCCAAGGCCTTGGTTCCATAACCAAGACACGTGGGTTAGAAATGGCCCTTCACTCCTTTGTCAGACAGTCCGTTCTCCCCCACCCCATCCCCTTTGTTCTCATTTAGCTCTTTGACAAGCAGAAATATCCCGTCCAAAGGGGCTGGTCCTCAGCCTGATCAGGGAACAGGGCAGCTGCCCCTCCATCATCTGGAGACAGCCACGTTATAAGCAGTTGACCCAGAGAGAATGTGAAGGGGCCTGACTTCGCACAGGAGGGCATAGACTAATCGGAGGCCTGTGGCTCCTTCCTGCCTTGCAAAGGTCTGAGCTCCCCTGGTGTGGGGATCCCGGCCTCCACATGGAGCCCTCTGTCCTTCCCCTACCCAGTTCCATCCCACAGAGGTCATGCCCACACTGGGGCATCTCCTGGGCACAGATACACACACACTTTAAGCCATCTCACCTGGGGAGAGTCAGCGTCCTGTCCACCTGATCTTGGCATGCTGGTTGCTCACTTTGCTTTAGGATCTGCACACCTAGAGTGTGTGAGTGTAAGTGTATTGATGTGCCATCTGTGGACCCCTCGCTCCCCGGAGTACACTCGTGGGCACACTACAGTGGGGACGTCAAGGATGCAATATTTACGGATTGCTGCATGATTCTTAAAAATGAATAAAACTGTTTACAAGGGAAGGAGAGCTGTTAACTGCGCAGTTGGCCTATTTGTGAGTTTCTGTCCAACTTTCTCTGGCACTCTTTAATATTTTTGCTCAAGAGAAACTGGAGGTGGAAGAGTGAGAGAGGGCAAGGGGAAGGGAAAGATGTTTCTGGGTGGTTGATGTACCAGCCCCTGGGCAGGCCCAGCTCCTGGGCAAAGGCCTGATAGGGAGCCCTCACCCCCACCCCCACCTTTAAACCGGAGAAGTGCTAACACTGCAGCTCCTCAATAATTGAAGAGCAGGAAAGCTGGTGACTGGAGGGAGGCTGGGGGCGGGGAGGAGGAAGGGCCACGGTCCACCGTTAGTCCCTGTCATTTAATGGTTAGTGAGATTAACGGGGCAAATGACCCAGGGAGGAGAATTTGGCAAGTCCATGGCTTTTCTGAGTTTCACCTACCGGCTCTGCTTCCTCAGCTGTCTGGAAAGGAGGGAAAGAACTTCAGAAGAAACCTCTGGAATGTCAGCTTCCGGGAACCTTACTGAGGACGGGGCGGAGAGGGAGCGGCTTACCGGGAAACACTGGATTACCCTGCCCATCTTGGGGTGTCTGTGACCGGTGCTGCGGTTTCTGCGGACCTGAGCGGCAGGTGGCATCGGAGAGTCAGATCTTCCTGCGGGCACCCAGACGACACTCAGGGTCGGGAGAGAGGGACGGGCCGCAGAAACGTGAGGAAGCGCCACTCGCGGCCCAGAGGAGAGGAAAGGAAAACCCCAAACACACGGTTCCCCAGCCTGAGCCCGCTCGCTGCCTTGGCCACCGCGCGCGGGGCTGGGTCCCAGGAGCCGTCGACACCTCCGAGCAGCCAGACGGGAAGGGGGTGGGGCAGGAGTGCTGTTCCTGGGGCGAATGGCTCGCCCGGGGGCCCGGGTTCTCGGCGAGAGCGCCGAGCCGCGCGCCTCTCCGAGCCCTGCGCGGGGCCCTCGGGCGGGAATGCGCGGAGTCGGGACGCGGCGGCGGGTAGGGGGCTGGGTGGCGCGGGAGAGGGCGGCAGAAGGAGGGTGTTCGAAGAGAGTTACCGCCAGAGAGCGTGGCAGGAGCCCGCGGTCTCCTTGGAGACATGCTGACCAATGGCAGCAGCGGAAGCTGTTTATGGGGGCGGAGCGTCGCCATGGCAGCAGGAGAAGCCTTCTGAACGGCTACTTATTGCTGGTCCCCGGGCCGCTGGCGTTCAGAGAGGCGCCGTCGAGCTGGGGGGCGACGAGGATTGCTGGCAGTGCTCTCGAGGTGGAGACAGAGAGTCGCGGGGGGTGGGAGGGACGTCTTCCAGAACCTTTCTTTATCCGGGCTTCGCTCTGAGCCAGGTAAGGGACGGGGAGGGCTGCGGGTAGTGGGAAGGGAGGGGTTCAGTACCAGCCTGCTCTCCCATCCGTCCGCGACGTAAGTGGTGGGCCCAGGGACCGACATCAGAGAAGTTTGGGGGACATTCACTTTCGGCCCCCCTGTAACTCTCTGTCATGTTCCCTTTTTTCCCCTTGATCCCCCATCCTAATATCCCTTTTCAAAGATCAGAAGACCTCCCGCGCCCCACCGCCGGGTCGTACTGCCCTTCTTGGCTCTCTCAACCATTTCCATTTGTTGCGGAGGGAGGGGGTTTGATTTCCCGCTCTTGAGGAAAAAGGGATAGCCTCGGATGCCTCTTCTCTCGTTTAGCTAATTAAGTCTCTTCTAAAACATCGAAGAGGGAAAGTGTGAGGTGGACCCTGTGGGGGTCGGGCCCCCGGCACTGCTTCTGTTTCCCAGACCTCAGCAGTTAAAGATCCTTCCCAGCTGAGGGGACGATTTTAAAGGAGAATCCCACTTCGCACACATTATCCCCTCGGAGGTTAGGGAAGAGGGTCAGCTCCCGCTGTGGTCCCCGCAGATATCACATTCGTATTCGGAGGAGGCGACCCCCCGGGTCGCGGGATGGAAGCGCGCTTCCAGGAGGCCTTGTAACTGGAGCCGCGGGAGTTAGCGGGCCGGAGAGCGCGGCGGGCCACCGTCGGCTCAGCTAGTGGATGCTGACCGCCCCCTCGGAGAGTCCCCGGAGATATGGCGGAGAGCTGGCTACGCCTCTCGGGAGCTGGGGCGACGGAGGAGGCTGGGCAGGAGGGCGGCCTGGAGGAACCCGACACCCTGGATGACAGCCTGACTAGCCTGCAGTGGCTACAGGAATTCTCCATTCTCAACGCCAAGGCCCCCGCCCTGCCCTCGGGGAGCACCGACCCCCACGGCTACCACCAGGTGCCAGGCTCCGCAGCGCCAGGGTCTCCCCTGGCAGCCGACCCAGCCTGCCTGGGGCAGCCGCACACTCCCGGCAAGCCCACGTCGTCTTGCACGTCGCGGAGCGCGCCCCCGGGGCTGCAGGCCCCGCCTCCCGACGACGTGGACTACGCTACCAACCCGCACGTGAAGCCGCCCTACTCGTATGCCACGCTCATCTGCATGGCCATGCAAGCCAGCAAGGCCACCAAGATCACCTTGTCGGCCATCTACAAGTGGATCACGGACAACTTCTGCTACTTCCGCCACGCTGATCCCACCTGGCAGGTAGGGGAGGTCCTCCCTCCCTCCCCGCGCCCCCGCAGACTGGACTCACATCCCAGATCCGCAGGGCAGGAAGGCGCCGTCAGCCAGGGCCCCGAGGGAGGAAGGCCGTCGAGGAAGGACCTCGAGGGAGCTCAGTGCTTGGAACTGACCCCCCACACACACTTTGATTTCAGAGAGGGAGGAGGGAGGATGTTCACTGGACGTTGAGATTCAAGTGGAAGGAACTTGTTCACTCACCCAGCAGGCTCAGCCCAAAGACCGGGGCTGAACTATGCATGGACACAGTCCCCTAGGGGAGGCTGATGGACTGAGGGACACATTTTTGTCCCAAGTCCTAGAATTCCTAGACAGTACCCTGCTCAAGGCCAGTTTGTCGGGGCTGGACTGGAAGCGGAAACAGGAGCATCATTCTTGCCAGGCTCTGCATCTTGCCTGGTTTCAGTTGGCTGGAGGGGACAGGAGGGCAGAGGGGTGTGCTGTGGGGTGTGAAGACCAGCTGTGTCCCAGTGGAAGGGCGGTGGGGCCTTTCTAAAGCTGCTGCCCAGCCCCCCATCCCATCCCCAGTTTCCTGCCTCCACTCCTCCCCCTCTCCCCAGTCAACCTCCCTCCGGGGACAATTAGCTGAGCCAGGTGCTTTCCACAGGGGCTCTGCCTCCCGCACTGGCTTCATGTTCCAAGTCTCTGGAACCTGGCACAGAGCAGCCAAGGGGCCCAGGCCATCATGTAAACATCTCAGCCCTGCCAGGGGGGACTACCCACCTGCCAGCCCCACCATCCGGGCCCCAGGCCCCTGTGCCCCAGCGTAGTTTGGACAAGACTAAGCACCTAGGAACAAATAAGGCAGGATGCTGATCTGAGGCTGGGCACACATTGTCCTGAGCATCTTCCACCATCAGGATCAGGGACTACTTGGGGACTGAGGCCTTGAAGATGCACAGGCCACAGGATCACAGTTCCAAGCTATTCCACATTTGCTTGGGCCCTGACCCTGGGGCAGAACCGTTTGTAACCTTAGTGAGAAAGCGGAGACCCTCCCCACCCCCGCCCCTCACCCTACCCCCAAGCCTGAGAGGCCCCAGGAATGAGCGCTATGCTCTTGGCTGGGTAATAATCAACTGAGGCCTCATAGCCTGGGGTGGGAGGAGGGGGACGCGGAGTGGGGGTGAGTGCCCAGGCCAGCAGCCGACTCTACAAACAAGGAAAGTCATCAGATCCCTCCCCCAGCTTCACCCCCCACCAACACACACCCCCTCACATCCACTCACTCACTTCACAAACAGAGAAGGCCAGCCAGGCCCAGGCAGAGGGAGATGGCCGTCCAGACCCTGGGGGAGCCGAGGCCTTTGGCCAGAGGCCTCAAGCAGTGGGGTGAGGGAGGGAGAGCAGGACAGGGTGGCACTGAGAGCCACCCTGCGGCTCAGGGCTCGGATGACTGAGCAGGCAGATATCCCGGCAACAGGGAACAAAAGCCCCCGACAGCACTCCCGGCTCCGGTGCCCTGTGGCTGGTGTCCCAGAGTCTCCTGGTCAGAGCAGTGCCTCGGTCTCCCTCCCCCGTCTGAGAGAAGCTGGTGGGGGGACTGGCAGTAGAACTGGGGGCCCCCCATCGCTGACCTGCCCCCTCACCCAGCTGTCCTCTTTCTCTCCTCTCTCCCTGTGTCCAGAATTCCATCCGCCACAACCTGTCCCTGAACAAGTGCTTCATCAAAGTGCCTCGGGAGAAGGATGAGCCGGGCAAGGGGGGCTTCTGGCGCATCGACCCCCAGTACGCTGAGCGGCTGCTGAGCGGGGCCTTCAAGAAGCGGCGGCTGCCCCCAGTCCACATCCACCCAGCCTTCGCCCGCCAGGCCGCACAGGAGCCCAGCGCTGTCCCGTGGGCCAGGCCGCTGACCGTGAACACCGAGGCCCAGCAGCTGCTGCGGGAGTTCGAGGAGGCCACCGGGGAGGCGGGCTGGGGCGCGGGTGAGGGCAGGCTTGGGCATAAGCGCAAACAGCCACTGCCCAAGCGGGTGGCCAAGGTCCCGCGGCCCTCCAGCACCCTGCTGCTGACCCAGGAGGAGCAGGGCGAGCTGGAACCCCTCAAGGGCAACTTTGACTGGGAGGCCATCTTCGACGCCGGCACTCTGGGCGGGGAGCTGGGCGCGCTGGAGGCCCTGGAGCTGAGCCCGCCGCTGAGCCCCGCCTCGCACGGGGACGTGGACCTCACCGTCCACGGCCGCCACATCGACTGCCCTGCTACCTGGGGGCCTCCGGTGGAGCAGGCTGCCGACAGCCTGGACTTTGACGAGACCTTCCTGGCCACGTCCTTCCTGCAACACCCCTGGGACGAGAGCAGCAGTGGCTGCCTGCCCCCGGAACCCCTCTTTGAGGCCGGGGACGCCACCCTGGCCGCTGACCTCCACGACTGGGCCAGCGTGGGCGCCTTCTTGTAAGAAGCCCGCCCCCACCTCCAGACAGTGCCCAAGTCAGGGCCCAGACTGCCCCCCAACACAGACCCACAGACACCCTACCGCCCAGGCAGGGGCTGGGCAGGTCTCCCAAGGCTGGCCCCACGAGGCCATATGGCCCCCCCACCCAGGCGGTCCTCATATTCCAGCCCAGGAGGCTGAGAACTGGGGCCCAGGACCCGAATTGCTGCCTCCCCTCCCCAGCCCCTCATATACACAGTGTTTCATTGGCCCACTTCTTCCCTGTCCCGGGGACACGCTAAATGCCCTGCACTGGGAGAGCTGCGGCCTGGAGGCGGTAGGGGGTGCCTGGCCAAGCGGGGAGCAACAGTACAGGACCGGCCCCAGAGCCTCTTAGCTTTGATGCTTCTCGCTCTCCTGCTCTCCTCCCCAGGTCTCTATCCAGAGAAAGTTCCCAGGTACAACAAATGCTAATTAGGTGACTGCAAATTAACCCCCTGGAGGCCTCTCCCGGCAGAGCCTCCCTGGGGCTGGAGCCGGCAGTACGTAGGGTGGAGCCAGGGGGAAGGGGGCAGAGAGAGAAGACAGAAATGGGGTGGTGTGCTGGGGCAAGGAGAGTTTCTAAGGCCTCTGGGATTTCCTGGCCCCCATCCCTCAAGGTGGGGCAGAGGGTATAAAGCCCTAATCTTTGAGCCTGACTTGAGGCTGAGAGCAGCAGGGAGTTGGGGTTCTGGGGGGTTGGGGGCAGGGCAGCCAAGCTGCAGAGGGGAGGGGAACAGACTAATGTAGTGAGTGTAGCTAGAACTGAGGCTTAACCAGGAGGGACACCAGGCTTGCTAGAACCACTGGGACCAGGAAGGGGGGATCGCCCTGGGCCCCTGCCTGCACTTGTGTGGGGGAGTGTCTTGCTCCACCAGAAGCCCCCTGGGCTGCGTCCCACATCCACCCTCCTGCCTCATGGGGCGATTTAACCTTTTTCATGGAAAGTTATTTACAATAAAATTTTTTTTAAATTTGGAACTGAAAAATGGACCTGCTTGCAACTTTTTTTTTTGCTTGCAAATTACTTTGGGGAAAAATAAATGCAGGCTAGTTTGGGGGGAGGGGCCTTCTCTTCACTGCGGGAGGGCAAATGGCTAGGAGGAAGATGGAAGATGGGGGCACTGAGGGCTTGTGCCCCTCCGATGAACTCCCCTTGACCTCTGTGTCCCCAGGGAGAAAGGGGCTGAGGGGCAGCCTTGGGAGTCCGCTGCAGCTTCAGTGCCTCTATCTGTGCAATGGGAAGACTGCACCCACGGGCCCCCGGGAGCTGGTGGCAAAGGAGGGGCAGCCCCCTCCCTGGCCCTGGGGACTCACAAAGGCCAAGCTTGCCCAGGGCTGGGCTCACGCATCCCCTACCTCCCCCACCGCGAGGGCCTGCCCAGGCTCGCCTCCCGGAGCCTGCGGTCCTCGCCTGGGCCTGTCTCCAGCTCCTCCCTCCCTCGGTCCTCTGCTGGAGGGACAGGGTGTGAGGTCAGAGGGCCCCAGCCCCAGGGGCCCTACCTCCCACCTTGGCATCGGTTCATCCAACCCGGAGCCCTCCCTCCAATGCAGGCTGGAGGCTGAGGAAGGCCACCAGGGAAAGGGGGCGCTAAGATGCTACTCTCCCACTCACTCCTACCCGCAGGTCCACCCTGTAAGGAGCCAACCTGCCAGAGGTCTGATGGGGAAACTGAGGCATGGGAAACATTTGTTTGGGTGACACTCAGCAGGCACCCTTCCACCCCTTCACCCCAGTGGGGCCTGGAACCCAGTTCTCTACCCAGCCCTTCAAGCGCGCCCTCGGTGGTGCACAGCCCCTCCCCCCAGTGCACACACGTGCGAGCACACACACACACACTCTGAATCCCACACAATCCTGCCCAGTCTCCGAGGACCCCTTTCTCCTGAAGCCCCTTTCTTCTCTGCACTCAAGGTTGGCTCTAGGCCAACCTGCTGCTTGCTGCTTTTACTTGCTAATTATTCCAAATATTTCAGGAGGGCGTGCACACAAGGCAGGGCCAGCAGGGTTGGGGGTCCTTACTGAGCTCGGAAGCCAGCCCACCCTCTTCCCGAAGCTTGCTGACACGGCTGCCCCAGCCTCCCTCTGAGACTCCCTTCACCAGCAATGGCTCCCTCCCTCTCCCCACCACCCACCGGCCTTCCTCTCCACGCTCCTCAGCATTGGGAGAACAAGGGGGGCTCCAGTGTCTCCACTGGCCCCCAGGATCAGCCTCTGGCATTCGCCAAATGAGGTACGCCCTGGATTGGCAGGTGGGGTGTGCCGCTATCCCCCTCCTCACCCTCTGCCTGGGCCCGCGGGGAGGAGAGGGGCAAGATCAGGGCCAAGCAGAACCGCCCACCAGGTGAGGAAAGGCTAAAGAAGCCAGCGGCTGCCAGGAAGACCCACCAGGAGCTCCTGCAAATCCCTGTGCCTGGAACTACGGTCTCAGGGGTGAGGCCCAGGCATCAGCACTTTTAAGAGCCCCCAGATGTTCCCAATAGGCCGCCCAACCAGAGAGGGGGCCCTGGAGGAGCTGGAGTGCAGGGCTTTGCAAACGCTTATAGCAGGAAGCAGGGAAAGGGCGTGTCACGTCCTGTCTGTCCTACCCATCCCTGTGCTGGCCCTTGGCTGGGTGGTTTTTTAAAAAAGATGTTCATTTGCTCCTTATTTATTTATAGGTTCAACTGTAATCCCAATCAAAATATATTTTGCCCCACTGACATTGAGTTGCAGATGTGATATCCATTCGCACTAAATTCTTTAGTATATATTTCCTTAGAACAAGGACACTCCTGCATAACCCTAGTACCACCATCACAATCAGGAAATCAGCATTGACTGGTAACCCCAGCTAACCGCAGGCCCCTTTTAAATTTTGCTGATTGCCCTCATGACGTTTCTCTCCATTCCAGCATCCCAATCCAGGAGCCCATGTTGCATCGAGTGGTCCTTTCTCTTTTGAGCCGTGTGGCTTTGAGCCCATGACTCAAGCTCTCTGAGCAGGTTTCTCATTTCCTTTGACTGCCACCTTTGAGGTGAGAAGCCACTTCATTCCTGGGTGTTGGAGTGTCCTGGGTGTCCCTGGGGACAGGGATGGCCCCCTTCCCAAGGCAAGGAGGCACTCTTCTGTCTCCAAACTTGCTGCCTTTTCCCCATCTTCCCTCCCCCATGTACCCCGCAGCCAGAAAGGTGATGGGGGAAAGGGCTGGAACTCAGACCTTGGGGGTCCTCCCCGCTCCCACCCAGAGCACATCCTGTTCCACAGGAAGGCCACCCCCAGTTCCAGTGACTCAGGATGTCTGGAAGGCCCCCGGGGATGGGGATAGGATTCCATGCTGTCTTGGAGCAAGTGGGCCAGGCCTCCTGCAGAGCTGAGCAGAGGGCAGGAACCAATCTCCTCCCTGCCCCCCCACCCCCCTGCACACTGGGGACCCAGACTTTTCGGAAGGAAGAGGGCACGAAAGAAGGCCTGTGAGGGCGGGTGCGTGGAGGTGGTCAGGAGTCAGGCGCTTCCATCCTGGGCTGAGGCCCAAAGGTAAACAGGTGTATTTGGACTCCCGGCAGCGGGGAGTGGACTGGCCCCACCGGGCAGGCCTGGGCCTGTCAGGGGTGGGGATGTGGAGAGGGGCCTGCATTAACAATGGAGTGGGAGAGTGGCCCCGGTCCTGCTGACGCATTCTTGTCTGATGAAGAGGAAAACACAGGTGACAAGGGAGGGGAGGCACACTGGAGCAGGGGAGGGGCTTTGTGAGACCACCCAGGCTGGGCCAGTGCTGGCCGGGCAGGTGTGAGCCAAGGAGCAAGTGGAAGCCCCGCGAGTCAGCTTCCTCCTAGGGCACATGTGTCTAGCCTGCTCTGTGGCTTCTAGGTGGGACAGGTCAGAGCCACCATGACTGGCATGTGGGGGCTGAACTTCCCTGTGTGGTCAGGAGCAGGCAGGGACCAGCCTGAGGGTACTGTCCCCCAGAAGGCAACCAGGTTGAGCAGCAGGGCAGGGAGAGGACAGGGAGGAGGGAAAACAGGTCTGAAGTTGTCGCTGCTGCCGCCCACTCCAGCTCCCAGCACAGCCCCATCACCCTGACACTGTTCCAAGGGCAGGACAGCAGCTGGGTCCGAGCCCCAGACCCCCTTTCCCCTTGAAGGGAGCAGCTCCCTGAGCTCCCAGGGAAGCAAGAGTCCCAGGAAGTGGGGAGGGCAGGCTGCCTGCCTACAGCCCACCCCACCCACAGCCCCCAGGGCCCTTTGAAGCCGCAGCGGATGGCTGGTAGCCCTCCCAACGCTGCTGTGTGCCCAGGAATTAAGCCGAGGCTGAGGCTGCCAACTGTCCTCCGCCCCTCGCCCAGCCACCCACAGGTCTGTCAGCGGCTCTGCCCCTGCCCCCAGGCCACCCCACATCCCCTTCCTGCCTCACCCTGGGCACCAAGCCCTGTCCCCATCCCCAGTGGCATCCCAGTTTCCTCCAACTGACCTAAAGTGAGTGTGGGCAGGGGGAGGTGGAGGGGCAGAGTGGCATACACACCCTGCCTCTGAGAATTTTCAGTCTCAGGAGCCCACGAGTCTGCGGCAGACCCCGGTGGGCAAATAACCTGCCTCGTTCCTACACTGCAGCATCCAACACGAGGCCCAGCGCCTTAAGTGTTGAATGAATGAATGAATGAATGAGCTGGCTAAGCAGATCAAGCAAAAGGCAGAAAAACAGCCAGGTCACCTTGGCAAAATGTGACTGCAGAGAGTAACCACTCAGGGATTCTCAGTCACTGGGCCTGGGTACTTCCTGATGCCCCCAGGGGTGCGGAGCACTCAGCCAGGGGACCTTTGAGGAAAGGTCATGCCGCCTTGTTCTGGAAACAAATAAGAGCCCCTTTGCTGACCTTGTGGGTTTGGGTGGGGTCATAAAAGAGGGAGTGGGGCCCTGAATGCCAGCTGATGCGTGGCAGGTGCGAGCTAGGTGAGGAGGGAGGGACAGGGGATACAGGACAAGAGGGAAGGGATGGAGGGAGGTGGGAGAGGCCTGGCCTTCCTCATTCTCATCTGCTCCTTCTGGTCCCCAACTCCTGTGGGGCCCAGGTCCTGGGAGTGAGGATCACAGAGGGTCAAGAGGCAGGGCTGCTGTGGTGAAACCGGCATTCCAGCCCCCCGCCTTTTATGACCCCACCCAAATCCACAGGGTCAGCAAATGGCTTTTGACCTGTTTTGTGCTCAACTACAAGGATCACCAGGTCAGACTTGTGCCCAGCTCAGCTGTCCCTGCTGGTCCTGCCCTGCTGTGCACCAGGACCTGGGGCCGCTGGACTTGACAGTCCTGGGGCCCAGCTGCCCAGGATCTAAGCTGAGGCTGGGAACCCTGTGAGGGTCCTGAGAGCCCCCAGTGCCTGCTGTTTGGCTAAAGATGAACTCTGGCCTGGTGGAGACTGCCTGGGAGGCTGGGCCCAGAGCTGGCACTGTGCCACAAGGCCCGGCGGGCTTGGGCCCACCAGTTCAAGGCCAGTTTTGGAGAGAGGGGTGGGGTTTCAGGGTAGGGTAAGTGGAATTCATTGAGGGCCAGGACTCAAGCTCCAGCCACCTTCCCTGGGTCCCTCTAGGCTCCCTATTTCATATGTGGGTTCTTTTAATTGGGAGGGGGACTTGAGGGTCTCCCAAGCAAACAGGAAGAAAATCGCCAGCTAGGCCCAACTACCTCCACGCAGGGAGGGAGGGCATGCAGAGTGGGCCATCCCCACCCTGGCCCCGACCCAAATGCTCGGCTCAAAGGCTCCATCACCCTCAGGCCCAGGAGCACCTGCACGAAGGAAGAGTTTGGAACAAAACCAGGTCGGGGAGGGGCAGGAGGGCCCTTGACACCCGGCTCCATGTGGCAGGGACCACCGAGCAGGCCCCATGCCCCCGCTTTGCAGAGGAGGAAACCGACCTCTGTGGCTTCATTCCTAACTCTGGAGCTGAGTGGCCCCACGGCCGGTCAGGGTCAGAGTCAGGCTGATGCCCAGAAGGGAGGGCTCCCTGCACTAGGCTTGAACTTTGACCTCCAGACCCCCAGTCCAGTTCCTCGTTTCCAGTTGCCTCCCAGGTCCCTCCACATAGATGACCCGTGCTAACCTGCAAAGGGACTTAGAAAGAGACAGGCAGGAGTGACAACCAAACATGTGGCTACAAAATGAAAATTAATCCCGCCGGGGGAGATGGAGGACGGTTGGAAGGAGTGGGAAGTAACAGATACTTGTTGAATTCACAGGGAATGAATAACCGTATGAATTAGTAAGTGGAGTGGAGCCATCTGGGGGAGAGGAGGAGACGACACTGGCCTTAGCCCTGTCCTGTGGAGGTCACCCCAGGTTATGCCGCGGAAACAGTGGAGTCTGTTGGTGAACAGATACTCAAAACCAGAAGGAGACAGAGCCAGAGCTAAGACAGGGGAAACTGATGAAGGTAAAAGCTGCAGCCCAAATGCATGGACTCTTCCAGAAGTGAGACAGAAGAGGAGAGCAGAGAGCAAGGACCAAGCCTTGGAGAAGGACCACTGTTAGGGCAGGAGGGAGCCCTTCTCCCCGCCCCCCACCCCCCTACCCCCCACACCTACACACACACCTGTTCCTGGCTGCTCCACCCCAAGGAGCCTGCAGTGAGAGTCAACAGGCCAGAGTGGGCGTGGGAAGGAAGCCAGAATTTGCCCAGGAGGGCCTGTGACCTCCCATGGGGCATTTCATAAACAGGATGGGGGTAGAACCCAGGGTCTGAGGGCAGGCAGTAAAGTCAGAGCTCAGAACAGGGAGAGAGGAAGGAGCAGGTGGGCAGTGGTGAAGACAGGCCCAAGGGAAGCTTTTTTAAGATGGGGAGACCTGCGTGTGCTTGAAGGAGAGAACGGGCGAGCCCAAGGAGAGGGTGGATGGCAGGTGCTGGGGAGACGGGACATTGGGAGAGCAAAGGATGGGCCCTTCTGGTGGGAGCAGGAGGAAGAGGGTCTCAGAGGAGCTAGGAAGGGTGAACCTGCCCTAGCCCAGTGGAGCCCTTCGTCACTTTGCTCTTGCTTGGAGAGGGAAGAAGAAGGCAGGGGGAGGGAGCTGTGCCAGGATACCCTGGAGGATCGCGGGGGACTCCGGCTCCAGCTCCAGCTTGTGGGCAGCGCAGTGGGCATCAGGAGGGAGGAGAGATCTGGATTAACACAGTAGTGCACTCAGGAGCCGGCGAGAAGCCGCAGAACATTCCATTCTCGCGGGGAGGAAGGCCAGGGTCCCAGGCGCTGGAAACTCTGGTCAGTCATCATCCTGGTTCCCTGGTCCACGTTCCCTTGCACCTGTGGACCTGAGTTTGCGCAGGGACAGAGATGAGTGAGGCCTGGTCTTAGAGAGCTCCTTTGACCCATGGAGTTGGGGCGTGGGTGGTCTTACCCAGGCAACTCCCCAGTTTCACTCCCTGGATCAGGCAGAGCGGTTTTCTCAGGGCTCAGCAGCCACGGGAGATGACTCAGCGGCCTCTGAGCCTGGTGGCCGCTGCTGCTATTGTCCCCTAAGTGGGGAATGCAGCATGAAAGGAAAAGCAGGGAGGCAGGCTGGAGGCACAGAGAGTGTGAGGCACCCGTGGCAGTTGAGGGGTGACTGAGAGGCTTCTGAGTAATGAAGGAGGGTTCTAGGAAATTCAGCTGCGAGAAGAAGCCACACTGTGTGAGCCGAGTTCAGTCAACCCCTCCCGGCCTTGCCACTCCCCAAGCAACAACCGCTTATTTGGTTTCTATCACCAAAGGCCCGCTTTGCCTAGCCTAGAATTTCACGTTCGTGAAGTACGGTTTGTACTTTGCGTTTGGCTTCTCCACTCAACATATTATTTTTGAAATTTTAACTGCGTTGTCACACCCATCAGTAGTTTGCTCCTGTTTAGGGCTGAGCACTGGTGTTCCATCAGATGACCACAGCAATTTGCCGATCCTGTCTCCACTTGATGGACAGCTGGGCTACTTCCAGTCTGGGGCTACTGTGAATGGAGCTGCTATGAACATTCTTGTACAAGGCTTTTTTTGTAGTAGAGCTTTTCTAAATTTTATATATATATGTGTGTGTATGTATATATATATATATATTTTTTTTTTTTTTTTTTTTTGGTGGAGGTACTGGGGACTGAACCCAGGACCTCATGCATGCTAAGCATGCACTCTGCCACTGAGCTCTACCCTACCCCTGAGATGATTCTTAAAAGAGCCAGCCAGGGTATTCAGCCAGATGCAGAGAGGACAAGCATTTCAGGGAGAAGGAGAGGAGGTGAGCGAGGCCATGAAGGTGGAAATCCACCTGGGTGGCTCCCTACAGGAGTGGGTTTGAGGCCAGTGGGACCTTTCTCGGGTGCACTTCTGACTACATCACACATCTGGTGAGAACACTGCAACGATTTCCCTCACCTACCGAAGAATCTCCAGGCCCTCTAAGCACCATCACAAGGTTTGTTGGGGAAGATTTTGGGTTGAGATCTGGGATGGCTGGGCCTCTGGCAGACCCCAGGTTCCAAGGTTGGTCTGAGGCCTCTGCAAGCCCAGACTCCCGGGGTGGGGGCAGGTGTGGGGAGGGGACGGGAGAGGGCATTACTGATCTGTTTACCGCCTCTGCGGGATGGATGGGGCAGGTGGAACTGGCATCAGTTATAGAGGCATAGACCTTTAGTCTGCAGGAAATATTAGGAGACTTCTACTGTCACCTACGGAAGAGGAAACTGACGCACAGAGAGAGGACACTGGCTCTGAGGATGTCAGCACAGATGAGGTTGGCTTCCCCTGGGCGCTATCAGCTGGGGGACCTATCTGGCCGTTTGCCACCTCTCCACTCACTGTGGTCCTCCAGTGCCCTTTATTTCACCACGTTGGCAGTGTGGGCCTTTCCTCTCAGATGGGGAGCTCCAGGAAGGCAGAGGCAGTGCCTGGTTCTCCATGGCACTTGCCAGGAGCTGGGAGTGGCACATGGTGTGTGCTCAACAGACCATAGCGGAATAGATGGAGGGGGTGGCAGTGCATGCCCCAATCCTCACAGTGACTTACTGGCAGAGCTAGATCCAGACTCCAGTGCTCTGAGCTGGGCAGACAGTGGAGAGCCAGGGGAAAGGCAGCTCAGCCTGTACCCCCTGTCCTTGGGGACACCAGTCCTTGCCTCCCGGCCCAGCCTCATTAAAAAGCCCTTGCTGAAGATGTAATTGTGCATGGTGCCCTGCAGGCAGCATACACTGAGAACCACATACACCTGTCACTGGCCTCTGTGCTCATTCATTCATTCAACAAATCTCAGACATGGTAGTGGGGGTATAGCTCAGGGATAGAGCATGTGCTTGGCGTGCACAAGGTCCTGGGTTAAATCCCCAGTGCCTCCATTAAGAGGGAAAATATTTTAAAATAAATAAGTAAAAATTAACATAAATATATGTACAAAAAAGACCAGGAAAAAGATTTTTTTAATAATAATCAGAAAAAAAAAATCTCAGACAGGAGAACCCTCCCATGGGTGTAGTGGGCACACACACAATAGAAGACCAAACCCACAGAGCAAGTGGGTCCCAAGCGTGCACCGGGGATGACGCCCTCCCAGGCAGGTCATCTCACTCCATCCCCAGTCTCCAGGAAGCTATAACTCAGGGAAGGGGAGACCTCGTGGCTTCCCACGGCAAATACAGAATCCATCAGTCCTCAGCATCTTTGCGGAAGACTTGCACTCAGCCTGTTCTCAACAGGACTTCCCTATGTCCCCTCCTTCCCAGCCAGTGGATCTAGAATCGCCCTGAGAAATGCCATTTTCTCTCACTGCCGTCTCCCTATGTCCACTATAGTTATCGTCAATTATGTCCCAGCCCCAGGCCACCCCGCTGAGGCCCCCCACCAAATGCAGTCAAGCCTTAGCCAATGCGTGGTCCCCGAGATCAGTCTCCCACCACTAGAGCCGCTCTCCTCTCTGGACACTCTGCCCCCTTCCCTACTTCCCAGTTGCCATAAGACCAGGCCCTCTTCCTGGGGTCCCCCGTTTCCACCCTTCAAAATCCAGTCAACACACCCGTGCCTCCAAGTCTCCCTGATCTGCCCTGCTGTCTGGGAACACTGTTCTCCCCAGGCCAGGCCTGGAGACCTTTGTCCCTCCTGTGGCCTGAATCCCACAGGCCAGCAGTGCACCCCAAATTCCCCAATATTTCCAAGAGAACTATCTTCTTATCTGCAAACTTAGCCAGCAGGAAAGACAAAAACTATATGATCTCACTTACATGTGGACTTTAGAAAAACCACTAAACTCGTAGAAAAAGATCATATTTGTGGTTATCAGAAGCAGGGGGTGGGGGTGGAATTGGAGGAAGGTAGTTAAAATGTACAAACTTCCAGTTATAAGATAAGTAAGTGCTAAGAATGTAATACACAACTTGATGGCTAGTTAACAGTGCTGTTTGACACACAGCAGTCATTGAGAGAGCAGACCCTGAGTTGTCATCACAAGAAGAAAATTTTTTTCTTTTAATTCTATCTACACGCGATGATGGTTGACAACTAAACCTACTGTGGTTTAAACCCTTGAACAGCAGGGGTTAGGGGCACTGACCCCTAGGACAGTGGGAAAATCCACATATAACTTTACGGTCGGCCCTCTCCACCCACAGTTCTGCATGACAGAACTAGAGTGTACCACCTAGTACGCGTTTATTGAAAAAAAAATTTACGTCTAAGTCGATTCCCCAAGTTCAAACTGTGTTGTTCAAAGGTCCGCTGCATATGTAAATCAAACCATCATGCTGTGCTGGGCACCGTAAACTTATACAGGGATGTATGTCAATTACTTCTCAATAAAACTGGAGGAAATTAATTTAAATAACAGCCAGCAGATGGGGTTCAGGGCGCCCTGCGTAGGCTGCGAGCCCCTTAAGGCCCTCCCCTCTTGCCCCCCTGAGAGTACGTTCTCAGTCGGCGCCTGGGGTTAATGAACAAATGATTGAACCTGCCTCCTCCCCGCAAAGATCCACCTGCCAGGAGGCAACGCCTGTGTGCTGGCGTTTCCAGGCCCCTGCCCGTAAGCAGAGGGAGGCCCAACCCTCCAGCTGGGATCCGCTGGCGGGGTCGGGGCTCTTCTAGGCTACGGCTCAGAGAAAGCGCTGAGTCACGTTCCGGGCACGCGGCCCCGGGAGAGGCCGGCCTTCCGGGCGCGGGGCGGCGGGGACACGCGCGCCCAGGGCTGCAGGGCGGGAGCGCGCGAGGGGCTGGAGGGGGCGGGGGCGCGCGGGTCTCCCGGCTGCTCCGCGGACCCCAGCCCGGCCCCGGCGTCCTCTGTTGCCAGGAGCTTCGGGGGCCGAAGTGTGGCGGGTGCCAGCGGCTGGCATCACCGCCGCCCGCCGGCCCAGACCCTCCTTCCGGGCCCGTTTGGGAAATGGAGGGAGGGGAGGCCCGTAGACAGGCCCTGAGCCGTCGGCCCCAGCCACGGGTTTGTGCCCCACGTCCGCACGTTCCCTCCCCTGTACCCTCTGAAGTTTTCCTCAGTTATTCGCTTTCTCCCCTTCTCCACGTTCCTCTTCTCTTCGGTGCCCCATTTGCCCCCCTTTTTTCTGTTTCCAGCCAGCCAGCCACCTGCCCTTTGGCCTCTCTCTCCTCCTTTCCTTGCACCCCTTGGACTTTCTCAGAGGCTCCAGGGGGCGCGGTGGGAAGGTACAGGTGGGCGTCGGACGCCCCCTGGTGGCCCGCTTGCCCGGCCTGGCCTGGGGCCTGGGAGGGGACCAGGCACTCGCCCTCCCACGACCTACCCGCCCAGGGCTGGGGTTCAAGTCCTGGGTTAGAGGAAGCAGCGCGCCTCCCAGCGGCACAGCCACGTCCTCAAAACCCACTCACAGGGTTCTGGAACGTGGAAAGTGGCCTACTGAAAAAGGCCTCTTGAGGCTGAAGCTAAGCAGGCTGAGAAGGGGCAATGTTGCTGCAAGCAGAGGTAGAAGGAAGAGAAAAATCTCAAATTTCTTCACACATTTTTCCATTGAGTCAGCACAGGGATGTGCTGGGAAGTCTGTGGTCTGAAATGGAATGGGAGGGAAAGGAGCATGTGTGTGTGTGTGTGTGTTGGGACAGGGGCAGCGGTGGGGGAAGTGAGCCAGCAGTGAAGGCACAGGGTGTGTCCACGATCCATGAGGAATCAGTTGGCCTTCCTGGACTGGGCCTCCACGGCCGGCTTCCTGCCAGACCTCAACCCTGGGATCAGAAGCAAATCCCTGCCATCCTCCAAGCTCGGCTGACGAGAGTTTAAAAAGCTAATGGGAAAATTTCCCTTAAGCTTTGGTCATCCTCCAAACACAGACAGTGGAGAGCCTCTTGCCTGGCACCCAGGACCATCCAATGTCCTGGAGGCAAAGGCTCACCAGGCCCAGGGACAGCGGCAGGGTGGTGACACTCAGACCAGCAGCAGCAGCAGGGAAGTAGCTGGGTGACCCACTTTCTCACTTTGGGGTCTAAAGGGGTAAGGTCTTTGGGATTGCCTCAGGAGCACTGGCTGTTGTAGCCTCAGGGACACCATCTTGCCAGGTGGGACTGTGGCTGTGGGCCTGGAATATTCCAGCTGGTCCCAGCAGGGTCGTTCATTCAGATGTTTCTTTGTGATCCAGCCTGTCAGCTCATGAGGGACAAAATGGAGCATCTGCTTCCTGGCTCTGGCACCTTCCAGACATTTCTCTGCACCTTGAGTTCTCCTTCTGTGAGGACAAAAATACGACACACACACACACACACACACCCCCCAGTGCACACTCAGGGGTTGTCAGGACTCTGGGAGAGAATCATTATGAAGGCTCAGTGTCAGCACAGGGTAATACTCATACCACAGGCTTACTTCCTGGCCTGTAAAATGTGGTCAGTGTCACTCATATGTCCCCTCAGCCAGTGCTTTGTGGGCCCTGCTTGTTAAACAACCCATCCAGCTTGCGGCTCTCGCTGCCTGTTGATTTTGTCTCCTTAATCTTCAACAACGACCTCACTGGGTGGAGCCAGGGCCAGGCCACTCAGGATGCAGTCAGTGACTCAGGACTGTTTTGGGGGCAAGTAAGAGGAGTCGGGGGGGGGGGTCATTTCCAAAGGTGCTGGATAAATCAACAATTTGGAACTCAGAACACATTTCTAAGCTGTGGAAGTTACCTGCGGAAACCAATTTAGCTCCTAACATACTCCAGCTATAGCTGGAAAAGCTGGTGGAGGGTGGGCACTAGTTAACATCTTTTGAGCACCTGCTACGTGCCAGGCCCTTTCTATTTGCTGTGGCATTTAATTCATGTGGTATGTTATTTAGAGGGACCCTCCCTTGGCTGAAGTCACACAGCTGGTGGGTGGCAGGACTGGGCGCAGATGAGACCTGTCTGACCTCAGTTCTCGGCTGTGATTTCCACAGGAGTCAGCCACCACGTGGAACACAGTCTCATGGAAATGCGTGTCCAAGGCCAGACTCCCACCTTCTCCATAGACCTCTCCTGGGACCTGCCCTGGGTAAGGTGACAAGTGGGGGTGGGAGGCCGAGGAGGGAGGTCCACAGAGGGGCAGGAAGGGACACTGATTCTTTTCAGCCACATCTCTGGGGGTTGTTTCTGCCCCTCCTGAGCATGTTGTCTTGATTCTCAGGGCAGAGAGGCTCACAGTGGCCTCAAAAGGTACATGCGACCAACCCCCTGCTTCCTGGTTCTGGGACACACACCCACCAGTTTCTCTGCCCTTTGGTCCTCCCTCCAGGCCCCTGCTCCTCCCTTGTCGTCCTGATCAGCCATCACACGTTTGTTTGTTTATTTGTTCTTCACGGGTCTATTGGGCATCCTCTCTGCGAGCATCTTCACCCACTCAGGCCACAGCTGGGTGCTGGGGAGGCAGCCCTTTAGAAGGCTGGCCCAAGGTCTTGTCACCCAGTTCTCCTCTCACTTTCGTCACTCAACTAACTGTGAAGAATTGTTGCTCCATGCCTGCCTTTGATCTGCCCTCAGCAGGACTCCCTTGTCCTGGCCACTCCTCACTCCAGCTCTTACCAGTGAGGTCCTTCTTCTTGGCAGTGGCCACTTCACAGGCTCTGCTGGGAGGACTCTGGCCAGCCTTCCAGCCCTCCCTCTCCAAAGTCACACTTTGCCTCTATCCCTCAAGCAGGCTTGATTCCCCAAGGGACTCCCCAGCCACTTTGAGAACCTGAACTCAAATCAGTTTACTCAGGGGACATTCAATTTCCAGTTGTGAAATTAATTTTAAAGCTCACCTGAAAAAAACAAGCAATATTAGAATATCTAGAATTTTTGAGGAAATTAGAATACCTACAAGATTTGTGTTTTTTTGAGGAGAAAAAATCACGAAAGAATAATATCCCTACCAAATATTAAATTAAATATAATTGTCATAAAGCTACATTGCCTTAACTGGTTTGGTACTGGTGCTGAAATAGGTAAAAGCAGTTCATTTAAACAGAATATATCCCAAATATCTGTGGGAACTTATTTATGATATAAGTAGCACTTCAAGGCAGTGTTTGAATAATTATTGAAAAAATTGTTGAGACTATTGAAAAAGTGTTGAGACTATTGGGTATCCATCCAGGAAAAAACACAGATGGTTCAATGTTGTAAACACTTTTTAAAAAGAAAAAGAAGAGGAAGAAGAAAGAAAGTAATTTTTTAAAAGTGTTTTGGGTTTTGTTTTTTTTTAAAAAAGCTTAGATGGGTAAGCCTTTCCAAGCAAGACACAAAACCAAAAAGTTAAAAAATAGAAAGTCTGATCACTATGAATAAATTAAAATTCTGGTAGAAAAAATCAACAACAACAACAAAATTAAACCACATAATAACGAAAAAGAAATGTTTTTTCCACATAAATGATAAAGGCTAATTTCTTTAATATGTAAAGAATTTTGAAAAACTAATATGGCCATTAAACAAGAAATTCAATCTTACTTTTAACTGAAGGAAAAAATTAAACATGAGATGCCACTGAAAAAATTTTTACTAATAGACAATTTTTTAGGTTTACAGAAAAGATATTGTGCAGAAAGTACAGAGTTCCCATATGCCCCTTCTTGTCTTATTGCGTTAGCTAGGATTTCTAGTATGATGTTGAATAGGAGTGGTGAGAAGAGGATATCCTTACCTTGCTCCCAATCTTAGGGTGAAAGCATCTAGTTTTTCACTATTAAGTATGATATTAACTGTAGGTTCGTTGTAGATGTTTTTATTAAATTGAGGAAGTTACTCTTTATTCCTGGTTTGCTGAGAATTTTTATTGTGAATGGATGTTGGGTTTTGTCAAATGCTTTTTTTTTTTTTTTTTTTTTTTTTGGGCACCTGCTGATGTGATCATGTAATTTTTCTTTTTTAGCTGCTGTTCATATGATGGATTACCTTAACTGATTTTCAAATGTTGAACCAGCCTTGCATACTTGGAATAAATCCTTCTTAGTCATGGTGTGTAATTTATTTTGGTACATTGTTGGATTCTGTTGGCGAGCATTTTGAGTATTTTTGCATCTGTATTCATGAGAGATATTGGTCTGTAGTTTTCCTTTCTTGAAATGTCTTTCACTGGTTTTAGTATTAGGGTAATGCTGACTTCCTAGAACAAGTTTGGAAGTATTCCCCCTGCTTCTATTTTCTGGAGAAGAATTGTAGAGGATTGGTATTGTTTCTTCTCTAAATGTCTGGTAGAATTCACCAGTGAAACCATCTAGGCCTGGTGCTTTCTACTTTGGAAGCTTATGAATGACTGATTCAATTACTTTAAAAGAAATAGGCACATTATCTATTTCTCCTTGTGGGAGTTTTGGGTGATTGTGTCTTTCAAGAAATTGGTCCATTTCACCAAAGTTATCAAATTTAGGGGAATAGAGTCATTCATAGTATTCCTTTATTATTCTTTTTAAAGTCCATGGCACCAGTAAGGATGACGCCTATTTCATTTCTGATATTAGCAATTTGTGTCTTCTTTTTTTCTTGATTGGCCTGACTAGAGATTTACCCATTTTTTTCATCTTTTCAAAGAACCAACTTTTGATTTCCTTGACTTTCTCTGTTAATTTCCTATCTTCTGTTTCATTGATTTCTGCTCTAGTTTTTATTATTTCTTTTCTTTTGCTTATTTCAGATTTGATTTGCTTGTTTTATGCTTATGTTTCCTAAGGTGGAAGCTTAGATGAGTGATTTTAGCTCTTTCTGTTCTAATGTATCTATTCAATGTTATAAATTTATCTCTAAGCACTATTTTCACTGCATCCCACACATTTCTATAAATTGTATTTTCCTTTCCATTTAGTTCAAAAATTAAACATGATATGCCACGTTTCATCTATCAGATTGGCCAAAATGTTAAAGCTTGACAGTATTGAGTGTGGGTTAAGGTCTGGGGGTGTGTAAGGTGCGCTTGTACATTGGTATTGGAAGTATAGACTAGTTCAACCATTTTACATGACGATTTGTATGTATCTATACAAATTTAAAAGGGATATACATTTTGATTGAGCAATTCCACTCTCAGAAGGCTAAGAGCAGAATGTATGTATGTATAGGGTACAGAGTTTGCAGTAGTTAAAAAGCCAGAAACTATAATACATGTCCAATAATAAGAGGACTGCTTCAATATATTATATCTATTCGAGGAAATACTATTGAAAGAATTCACACTAATGCTAAAAGGATGATCAAGGTACACTGTTACCTGAACACATAGGCTATAGGAATAGTATGTTTAATGTGGTAGCATTTGTGTTTTGTTTAAAAAAAAAAAAAAAGGAAGAACTTATTCTGTCTATAACAGGCTTGGATTTGCATGGACACATCTGAAAAGTCGTAACTGGGGTTACTTCTGGGACAGAGGTGCTTGGGGGCCAAGGAGGGCACTTTTTGCTTTTCCCTTTACACCTTCTTTACCGTTTGAACTTTCAACCCTCAATAAGTATCACATTTAATTTGAGAAACAGTTTTAAACCCAGCTTGCAGATTTGGGCCCCCAAGTTGCTTCAGGCATGTTAAGCATTTCCTTTGCTCTCTCTTCCTTATGAACTATTTGAAAGGCTGCCCATGCCTGGCCTCTGTATACCCTGGTCCTTTCTCTCATTTTTTATCTAAGGATTTCAAGAGGAGAAAGAAACAAAAGAGAGAGAGAGAGAGAGAGAGAGAGAGAGAGAGAGAGAGAAAGGAAGGAAGGAAGGAAGGAAGGAAGGAAGGAAGGAAAAGAAAAGAGGGAGGGAGGGAGGGAGGAAGAAAGGAAGAAAGACCTTCCTGACCAGTCTATCAGATGGCACTGTTGATGGCTGGTGGTTTCTAAATGAGGAAAATGAACTAATTTTAATCATTATGGAAAAAAAGGAAAATTTGTTTTCTTAGAAGTGTTTTTATAGAAAGGTCATTTAAACTCAGCATCTTTAGAAACTAGAGGGGGGAAAAATTCTCCAACTACTCTACTTACCATTTCAGTATGTTGTGGTGTTCTCCTGAAGTTTTTTTGCTGTGCATCTATCATATTTTAAATGGCTGTAACCCCAGGGAACATATGCTATTGTGATCTGCTTCTGTGATTCTGCCATACCATATTCACTTTCAGTATTGCTGCAGGGCCAAAAAACATTAATTTGGAGGAATTGTACACCTAATTCCTCAGAGCACAAAGTCTTGAGTTAGGAAGTTGCCAAACTAAAGAACAGGCTGTTGGGAGAGCAAGCTCTTCCTCCTTCCCTCCGGAAAGAGACTCTCCGGGAGTGGGCAGCGGTGGGGGCTCCGTTAGGACCGGCACCTTTGTGTTCTGAACATTTACAAATGAAAGGCAAGTATCTGAGGCTGCAGCTGAAACACTACTTTCTCCTTTTGCTCAAGCAGTTTGTGCTGAGTGTAGTTGGGAAAAGACAACTTTTCCTGAATCAATGTCCCCTTGTCAACACCTACCCGACATGGGGTTGGGACTTACTGAAGCTCACCATTTCATTCTGTCTGCCCTTTACCAGATATGGTCATCATAAATGAAACCT
Source organism: Camelus ferus (assembly GCF_009834535.1). Taxonomy (NCBI): domain Eukaryota; kingdom Metazoa; phylum Chordata; class Mammalia; order Artiodactyla; family Camelidae; genus Camelus; species Camelus ferus. The sequence continues at coordinate 24,395,787 of NC_045711.1, forward strand.
GCTTTTCACAATGGATTTTCCTGAAAATCAGATCGGCAGCTTCTCATAACAATAAACGGAACTCCTGAGCTACCCAGCACGGGGAGGCCGAGAACAGCCTCAGCTGTACCCTCTCCTGGCCAGCTGTGTTGACTTAGCGCAACTGACTCTCTGAGCCTGACCTTCCTCATCTGCAGAAGGGAAACCACAGCTGTGCCTGACTTGTAAATTCATTGTGAGGATTAGGTTAGGTGGTGTTTGTAACAGAGATGGGCAAACAGAAAGCTCTCAGTACATGGTAGCTGACTACCACATTACACTTAGAGGAAGAAATCTGAGAAAATGTGAAAACACACACACGTAGTTTATTTAAAAATTGCAGTGGTATTGTATAAGGTTCAAAGTGTTTGTTCACAACCCTAGAGAATTCCTTCCTGAGACCTATATAACAAGGTGTTACCACGATTTTCTGGAGTGTCTTCTGTGGACTGGGTGCTGTTCAGAGCCTCTCAGCGCTGGTCCATCTGAGTGCAAAGCCCTTTGCACCACAGCCCTCAAGCTCACTTATTCTTCACTGTGGCACCTAACAGTTTAAACCTTTCCTTTCTCTTAGTTCTCGAGACTGCATAAGGACCCTTTACAGGTCAGGATTATGGTTTTGGATTCCTCTGGGTCCGTGGGCGACCACTCTGTCCCCATCCCAGGGCTTACACACAGGGCCCACTCCATGAGCTTTTTTCCCAAAGGGGAAAACGACTACATAGGCCTTTCGTTCATTAAATGGGTACATATTAGGCGACTACTGTGTGACAAGCTCTGTGCTGTGCTTTGTGGGGAATGTGACATCGGTGTCTGAATTCAGAAGTCGATCTGGAGGAACGAATTCATCAGCAACCTTTGTGAGAATGAGCCTTCCCAAATCTTGCCGAGAAGACAGCAAGTGAACTATAGTTGTCCTGCCAGCCGAGGGACAGACCACCGCTCGAAAACCTTCTCTGATAAGAGCGGGAACCCTCACCAAGGTAAAACCCAGCCATAGACCCTCCGGCCACACCCAAGATGGCCACCTGCCCCGGCCCCTGTACTGAGCACGCAGGCGCACTTCCGCTTGCCACTCCCAACATGGCACCACCAGCGCACGCGCACACGCGCGCGCGCGCACACACACACACACACACACACACACACACACACACACACACACACACACACACACACACACACACACACACACACACACACACACACACACACACACACACACACCCCGTGGGGAGGGGCCACGGGCGGAAGTGGGTGTGACAGGGACGGGAGCCGAGAGGGCACTCTGAGGCACGATCCTGGGCAGGGGGAGCCGCAGGGTCGAAGCCATGATTCCCCCGCAGGAGGCGTCCGCCCGGCGGCGGGAGATCGAGGACAAGCTGAAGCAGGTGGGGCGGGGGCCGGGGAGGCGGGGGAGAAGGTGAGGGAACGGGCCGAGATCTGGGCCGAGCGGCTACTCAGGGAGGAGGCTGGAGTGGAAGGGGGCATTGCCTACTAGGAGACCGGGCTGGGGGCGAGGCCGTAGGGCGGGGACGCGAATGATCTGTAGCCTCCAGCTTCTGGTGATGTCCTCCCTTGCTCTCCCCCTAGGAGGAGGAGACACTGTCCTTCATCCGAGACAGCCTGGAGAAGAGCGACCAGCTCACCAAGAACATGGTAAGTAACCTCTTAGCTGGGAGGGCCTCCAGACGCTGGAGAAGAACGCCGCCGCCACTGGTGGTTACGTATGTAAGGCCCTGGGGTTCTAGTCTGGGTAATGCATGGGTTTCTTTAGCAGCAGTGTGGCATGTCTCTTACCCAGCTCCCTTCCCCTTGTCCGCCCCTTTGCTGAGGATGCTGCAGCCCTCCCGCTGGCCTTGGCTTTCTGCTTTCTCTCCTTCCACGAACATTTAGTGAGACTGACCTAGTGGGCCATGTGTCATTCTCAATTCAAGTGACTGTAGGATTGCCTGGTTACCACTTGTGAGATTACCGAAGGCAGAAGAACACTCAGCCTTCACCCTAGAAGGCTGTGGAGCTAAAATGAGCTCTGAAGTTAAATCTGGGATCTAGTCCTCGCCCCTCCACTTATTTCTGTGTGGCTCCTGACAGGTAACTCTGAGCCTCAGTGAACTCGTCTGCTAAAACAGAGACAGTGCCAACCTCCAATGTGGCTGTGAAGGTCAGCCACAGAAGCTAGTGTGGGGAGACACACCTTGCACAGTGCCTGGTGTACAGTAGGTACTCAATAAATATGAGTTTCCTTCCTTAATCCTGGAGGAGACTGGGAAAGCACAAACTGAGTATGTTCAAACTTGGGTATGTATTTAGTAACACAGTCATCAAATCCTAGTCTTTATTTAATAAGATGCAGCCTTAGAGGGTTTTGAAGGTTCCAGCAATGCATTTGAGGCTACTCGGTATGAAACTACTTCTTGTTCAGTCTAGGAAAGCTTCAGAGAGAATAGAAATTCAGATTTGGCTTCAAAGGGTGGAAGGAAAGCTGTCCCGAGTTGATTATCTGAAGAGGAGTTAATGTAATTCTTGATTTGCCTTCAAATCAAACTTCAGCCAATTCATTTGAACCACCTCCTATGTGCCAGCCACGTGGTAGGTCCTGAGGACACAGTAGTGAACAAGGAGACTCTGAGGCCTGAGAGCACATGGCTTCCCCCCGCAGGTGTCTATCCTGTCATCCTTTGAGAGTCGCCTTATGAAGCTGGAGAACTCCATCATCCCTGTGCATAAACAGACAGAGAACCTGCAGCGGCTGCAGGAGAATGTTGAGAAGACGCTGTCCTGCCTGGACCACGTCATCAGCTACTACCATGTGGCGAGTGACACTGAGAAGATCATCAGGGAGGGGTGAGCTAGGGCCGGAGGTCCCAGTCCTGATGCATCCTGGATCAGGGGCTGCAGGCCTTGGAAGGGAGGGGTATAATGTATTTAACCCTAGAGCCCCCTCGGTTAGTTGTCTTATCCCCTTTCCAAATACCATTCCCTTGGTCCTTCCTCCTCATCTTCCGTCTGCTCAGGCTGATGTGGCTCTTTTCCTTTTCAGCCCCACAGGTAGGCTGGAAGAGTATCTGGGAAGCATGGCCAAGATTCAGAAGGCTGTGGAGTATTTCCAGGACAATAGCCCAGACAGCCCAGAGCTCAACAAAGTGGTAAGAGGGCCAGCACAGTGATGTGGGAGGTATGGGGACACCAGTCCCTCCCCTGGTCTCAGGAGAGAGACTAGACCAGCTTAAAGGAGATTATAGTAGAATAAACAGAAGTATATAATACAATATACACACTACAGGCATGAGACCTCTGTTTCAGGCAGATATATGTCTTAAAAATTTAACTAAATGATAAATTACTTATAGAATATAAATTTAAATTTTGACTATTATAAATGCATTGGTTTTTTATTGTAGTAAAAAAATACATAATATAACATTTTAACCTTTAAAAGTTTTTTTTATTTTTTTTTTTATTTTTTTTTTTTTGGCAGAGAAAGTAATTAGGTTTGTTTGTTTATTTTTAGAGAAGGTACTGGGGATTGAACCCAGGACCTTACTCTACTACTTGAACTATACCCTCCGCCTTCCATGTTAACCATTTTTAAGTGAACGGTTCAGTGACGTTCAGTACATTCATGCTGTTATATAACCATTTCCAGCAGTCTTTTCATCATCCCAGACTGAAGCCCTGTCTATTAAACAATAATTCCCCTTCTCTCCCCCCAGCCCCTGGCCATCGTCATTCTACTTTCTGACCCAATGAATTTGACTACTCTAGAGACCTGCATTCATGTTTTGTTTTTGGTTTTTGTTTTTAACATTTTTTATTGATTTATAATCATATTACAATGTTGCGCCAAATTCCAGTGTAGAGCACAATTTTTCAGTTATATGTGAACATATATATATTCATTGTTGCATTTTTTTCTCTGTGAGCTACCATAAGCTCTTGTATATATTTCCCTGTGCTATACAGTATAATCTTGTTTATCTGTTCTACAATTTTGAAATCCCATCTATCCCTTCCCACCCCCCGTGCATTCATGTTTTTATATTTGATTTTTGTGTGTCATATCTTTGTGGTTAAGTATTGGGGTCATCGGGTCCCCAGAGCGAGATCACGAAGGGCTGGGAAGTGAGGTTTACTCCCTGCACTGAGGAACGGAGAGAATGCAGGGGAGAATGCAGGCGGGAGAATGGGCGGGAGCAGAGGCCCAGACATCCGAGAGGGCGAGGAGCTAGAGGCAGGGCCTCCTTGGCCCCAGTCACCTGGCCTACCTTCCTGGGGGCCCCACAGCTCCAGCCCTGAGGTATGTGTCTCACCCAGCGGAGGGAGTAGGCTGACAAACAAAGATGGGAAACTGGCTTTTCTCCCACCCAAAACGCTTTTGCTTAGAACAGTGCTTCCAGCCTTTCTCCCATCATGGCTCTGTCAGAAATGAGAATATTTAAATGGCACCCAGGGGTAAACTGGTAACTAACCAGTGGTGTCTGGCTGCCCACAGCCCCACCTGGCTGCCCAGAGGACTGACAGAATCAGTGCCTTGGCGCTCCAGTAACTCAGTGAGGACACACCAGTATAACCAGTGTCCTGCAGCCCGTGGGTAGGAAGCCTAGACTCAGAGATTAGGGATGCCAGGGGCTAGAGAACTTTGTTCCTGAGGGTCTCCATCAGGTTTGGATGACACCATGAAGAGCTCTGTCCTAGAACGTGGGTATGGGAGTGGGCTAGAGATGGAGAAGACAAAAACTGTAAACCTGTAGGTTTACCCCACTTGTCTTTTCAGCAGACACACTCCAACTCCTCTCTCCATTTTTAAAGCATCTCTATTGAGATGTTTTATTCACATACCATAAAATTTACCCATTTAAAGTATAAAATTCAATGGTTTCAGTATAATCACAGAGGTGTGCCACATCACCGGAATACATTTTTTAACATCTTCATCACCCCGAAAAAAGAAACCCGAACCCCTTGGCAATCGCACTTCTTCCGTCCCCTCCCCCAGCCACCCAGCCTCTGGGAGTCACTAATCTACTCTCTGTCTCTGTAAATTTGCCTTTTCTGGACTTCTGTAAATGGAATCAGACAAGCCTGGCTTTTATAATGCAGCATTAATGTTTTCAAGTTTCATCCACACGGTCAGTGGATGTCAGTGTGTCATCAACTCTGTGGCTGAATAATCTTGTGTTGCAAGGATCTGCGTCAGTGCCTCATCAACTCTGTGGCTGAATAATCTTGTGTTGCAAGGATCTGCTACATTTCATTTATCCGTTCATCACTTGATGGATGCTCCACTTTTTGGCTGTTGTGAAGAGTGTTGCTATGAACCCTTGTGAATATCCTTTTGTGGGGACGTGTTTTCAGTTCTCTCATGTGGTCTGGGTACCTGTCACTTATGAGGTACATGATCTGCAGGTATTTCCCCTCATTCTGTGGATTGTCTTCTCACTTTTTTGATGGTATCATTTGCAGTACAAAAGGCTTTAACGACATAGCCCAATTTATCTATTTTTTTCCTTTTGCAAACTCTTTTCTCACAAGAATGCAATGAGAGAGTAATTGGCTGGGATTTATGAAGTGCCTACTTGTAAAACTCTGGGTTTCACCTGCGAACATACATTTTTGAGAGAACACAAGGTAAAGAACTAATCAAGGAAGCCTTTCCGGTGTATCTTCTCTGGGAGAAAGGAAGTGAAGGCAGAGGAGGGCCGAGGCCCAGAATCAGGAAGGCAAAGGAAGGGGGTGGGAAGGCGAGGGCTGGCTGAACTCCGCCGTGAACCCCCTTCCGTCCTTCCTTCCCTCCCTCCACTGTCCCTGCAGAAGCTGCTCTTTGAGCGGGGGAAGGAGTCGCTGGAGTCCGAGTTCCGGAGCCTGATGACCCGGCACAGCAAGGTCGTGTCCCCTGTGCTCATCCTGGATCTGATCAGCGGTGAGGATGACCTGGAGGTCCAGGAGGAGGTGCCCCTGGAGCACCTGCCCGAGAGCGTGCTGCAGGACGTGGTCCGCATCTCCCGCTGGCTGGTGGAATACGGCCGCAACCAAGGTGAGCCCGCCACGCGGCGGGGCCCCCACGGCAGGGCCGGAGTGGGTGGGACTTCCCACTTTGTTTCTTTAATCCACCTGCATTTCTTTTAATAAAAAGAAGTTTGAGGGAGAGGGGAACAGCTCAGTGGTAAAGTGTATGCTTATCATGCACAAGGTTCTGGGTTCAATCCCTAGTACCTCCAGTGAAGAGAGAATAATAATTAAAAGGAAAAGAATTTTAATAGGGGACAATATGAGCAATAAATCTACGCTTATATATCAAATTATAAATCTAGCCAGACCCAAGTTTTTCTTTAATATACCTTACTTTCCTGTTTCTTTACCTCTTTTTGATTAGTTATAGAAATTTTAAATAGCACAGGGAAGCTTAGGTGGAAGCAAAGGTCTGTCTCCCCACTTCCCTGATGCCTACAATATCATAACCCAAAGATGAGTACTGTTAAAGCTTATTTATAACTGTCCGAAAAAAATCTTTATGTAATTTTGTGTGTATGTGTGAGAGAGAATTAATGTGTGTAGTGTATCCTCTCCTTGCTCCCAAATGGAAGGGAGCGTACTAAACACTGTCCTACCATTGTTTTGGGGTTTTTGTTTTTCACTTAGTGATGTGCCTTGAGAGTGTTCCACGTCAGTACTTGTATAGGTGCTTCATTTCATTCTTTTTAGCACCTGCATAATATTCCATGGAGTGGTGGTACCATCATTTCTTAAGCCAGTCCCAGGATTTAAAAAAAAAAAATCTTGAGTTAAACAAAATTTAAAAACAAAAAACCAAAACTCTAATGAATATTCAGTTTGAAGCTTTTTAGCCGTCCAAGCTTTTCTCTGTGTTAACGTTATACACACACCAAATTGTCAGCATGCGTCATTACCATCCCCGCCTTCCCTCAAGGACTGTGCGGTGCTGCCCTGTACTGACCACACGGACACGTCTGTGGCTCACAAGCTGCGCTGTGGGAGCTGGGGGCCCTTGTGGATGCCTCCCAACCCCTTAGCCCCCTTCAGACAAAGCCTCTGTGCTTTTGGTCCGTTTTTCACATTGGCATTCCTTGCAACACGTTGTTGGGAACTGCTGAAATGTACCATGTATCGATGTCTTTCTCCTCACTTGTTTGCATTTGGATTTTCAAGTTTTCCGGCCAGTACTGGAATAAATAGTGCTGCAGACCCGACTTGTATGGCTTGCTTTTCTTATTTAGGAAGTTCTTTGGGGGTATTTTCCCAGAGGTGCAGTTATCAGGTAGAACTGTCTGACCAGATCTGTGACTTTCTTGGCATCTTGAGTTCCTCTCCAGGTAGATGGGGCCCATCTGGTGACCCATCAACAGACCCATAGCTATTTGTTCTTTTTTTTAATTGAAGTATAATCAGTTACATTGTGTCAATTTCTGGTGTACTGAATACTTCATTAATTTTATTTATCTGAGTTATTTGACAGGGTTGTCACTGTCCTTTGTTTTTTTTTTATTTGCATTTCATGAACATCTAAAGAAATGGTGTTTTTTCATTCACTGATGCTTGTGTCTTTACCACCAATAAATTACATCCTTTGTTTGACCCCTTACCAAGCTGAATCTGGATATTAACTTTATATATATGTATATATATTTATCTAAAAACTTTACTTTCAAAACTTACAACTGATTATTGGTTTTCCTGGGGGATATTTTCCCTTTTAAGACTTTGCCTGACTGGGAACGAGGCCACGTGGGTGGCTGCTAGGAGGGAGTTAGCAAGCAGCTGTAGTGGGCTCCGCTGCTGCCCTGCGGGCTGCTCCTGCTGGGGAAAGGGAGGTTCCCATGGCCAGGCAGAGGCAGACACCCCAGCAGTCGCCTGTCTCTCCTCAGATTTCATGAATGTCTACTACCAAATCCGCTCCAGCCAGCTGGACCGCTCCATCAAAGGCCTGAAGGAGCATTTCCGGAAGAGCAGTTCTTCCTCTGGGGTTCCCTACTCCCCTGCTATCCCCAACAAGAGGAAAGACACGCCCACCAAGAAGCCAGTCAAGCGACCAGGTGAGCCCCAACCCTGGCCCACCTGAGAACTAGCCAGAAGGCTGCACAGGACCCGGTTGCCTTCAGCCACCTTGGGGTTAGCAGCGTCCGCCCCTCCAGAGCTGGTTCCCACAGTAACCCCCGACCGTAGGTACATAAGACAGAAAGCAAGTATCTACCACCCGGCAGGGCGCCGTCCAGTGAGCTCCTCCCTCCACCCAGCCAAGTCTGGAGGTCTTTGGAGTGGGGAGTCATAGGTGTGGGGAGGTGGGGTGACGGGGGTGCCAGGGCTGGGCCACTTGCTGGGTCCCCTTCCCCTCCCTCCGTTGTCCTGTCAGGAGGCAGGCACCCTGCTGCAGCCGAGACTGTGGGCTGGGATGGGGACAGGCACTGCAGCCTTCACCCTCCAGAAAGCCGGGAGTGGCTACAAAGGGTGTAGGGGAGAGGTGACACTACCACAGTCGTCCCAGAAAGGAAAAAAATCCCAGGCCATCCTCTCCAAAGAGCTTAATCTGGCTTTTGGGCTCCACACGAAGTTAGTGCCTTGTGGTGGGAGAGTCGAGGGAGGGGTGTTGAGGTGGGAGAGGCCTGGGCTGTGGATTGTTGGTGTCCTGGGCAAACAGCTTGCTGTCTGTCCTCATCGTCACGTCCCCTGTAGTCTGTGCTCCAGGTAAACCACGTCCCCTTGTGTCAGCTTCGGCTTGGCAAGCCTGGCTGTTTCTGGCTGCTAAGAGGTGTTGCCCTCGAGGGGCTGGAGTATCCCAGGGGTGGGGGCTGCAGGCACCAGGGAGAGGAGGTCAGTAAAGCTGGGGGCTACTCCCACCTTAGCCCGCCCTGTCCAGCTGCTGCTGCAGGCACACACCCTCGGGTGCACTAGTGGGACCTGCTCCTCGTAGCAGCGTCTTGCCCACCTGCTCATGCCCCTCAGAGAGCAAGATGCCTCTTTGCACTCGCCATTAGCCCCTGCCACTCCCCAGGCCTTTGTTTAGGGTTTGGAGAAATGGTAGAGCAGGGGCTGCCTGCAAGGGACAGGTGAGTATGGCATCAGGGAAGCCTGATGGCCCCAGCAGGAAGTGTGCAGCCTTCTCTCCTCCAGTCTGGGTGTCCTGGCCACCCCCCTGGAGAACCTGCCACGAACAGTGACTCTTCTAAGCCAGCCTGGGCAGCCACAGCTGCCTGCAGGCCCATCTCTGCCCTGTGCGTTGAGCAGGGGCTCTCTGTGGGGCGACGAGGCTGCCTGGGCTCTCTTCCCCTCCGTCTCTTCTCTGACGGGCCCACTGGAGGCCCCAGGACCCAGCTGTACCCAAGAGTGCTGGCTGGCCACGCGGGGAGCAGGGATCTGACCCTGGGGCTCCCTGTGGATCTAATCCATCTTTGGCTTCTAGCCCCAAGGGGAAAACTCTGCCTGTGAGCATCCCTCTGGCTTCTTTCAGGCTTCAGCAGTTGTTAAGAGCTGGTGGGCTCAGGACTGATGTCAGGACCTAGGGCTTCAGGCCCCTGGGACATCAGTTCCTAGCTCTGAGGAGAGGAACAGGGAGGCCTCAGTGGGTAATGAAACACCAGCCCCAGCGTTGTCTGCAGTAATTGGGCACCTGATGGGTTTGGCACCTGCCAGATAGTGTCCCAGCCCACATCCGTGCCAGTGCGCTGATGCGGCTCCCAAAGGCCCGGTGGGCCCATCTGCTCCTGGTCGGTTGTGGGGCAGGAATCTGATTGGCTCATTAGCGGGGCCGCTCACCGAAGGGGGAAAACACAGCAAGACAGCTGCTGAGCCGGGGCCCCAAACTTGCTTATTAGTAGCTAATTGTGGTTGGTGCAAACAGAAATGAGACACTCCGGATGCGCTCCCTTCTCCCCCAGACTTTTGGGAAACTGCCAGGACCCAAGCAGCCTCACTGTGTTCAGAGACGTGGGGTGGGGGAGGCGGGGGGAGCAGCACGGGAGTCTCCAGGGGAAGGGGACCAGAGTTACCCTCATGGGTTCCTGCCGTGCCCCCAGTACATTTTATTAATAGGGCAGCTGTATGCATCTGTTTTAGTGCTGTTTTACCGTCCCACATTCTCTGCCCTGAGATGTCTCATTGCCCCGGAGGTAGCTGACTTGGAGGCTGTGGGCGCTGTAGTTTTGTTCTCATTGTTCTCACTGTGATACTAACTGTTGGTTTCTCCCCCACGCCGAGAGCAGGCACCCATTCCCGCTGCCCTCCCTCCAGCTCTCTGTGTGGTGGCTTCTGTTAATTTCTTGGCTTTTGAGTTTTTCTCAATGGCTCTGGTGGTTCGGGTAACTCCTCTGGTGTGTGGGGCCTGTCTGCCTCGGGGTCTCCGAGCCTTTCGTCTTGGGCACCGCTCTCTCAGGGAGCTCAGCCCCATCTCACCGACTCCTGGGTTCTGCTTCCCATTGACTGCTGTTTGGCCACGTCCCAACACTAAGCATGCCCAGAGAACTCTGCCTGTGCTCGGGGCAGGGCCACAGCCTGCTCCAGGGTGCCCCCAGGCTCAGCCTGGCCACGCCCTCTGGGTGTGAGAGCTTTCTCCCTAGCTCTTCCATCCCAAACCCTTGTCTCTTCTGATTGAAAGACCACTCAGTACTTCTGGTGGATCTTCGCCCGGCTCATCTCCTACTTCCTCTGCCCTTCCTAAAACGAACTCAGATCCAGAACAGTGAGGGGCACTGGCAGAATCAGGAGCTCCACTGGAGGAACAAAGTGTGTTCATCCCTCCAGCTCCACCGGCAGGGCCCCCGCGGTCCCGGGCAGGGCCCGCCGGGAGAGCCGCACGTGGGCATGCTCACTGCAGGGCCGGGCGTGGGGCCTGGGGGGCCTGGGGGGGCTGCTGCTGTTCTCTCTCACTCCCTTCCTAGGTCTTCTTATCTCCTCTCTGTGTGGCTCTGGTGACAGGGACGATCCGTAAGGCTCAGAACCTTCTGAAACAGTATTCCCAGCATGGTCTAGATGGGAAAAAGGGGGGCTCTAACCTCATTCCTCTGGAAGGTAATCACTCTGTGTTCCTCTCCTATTCCTCTCCTCTTCCCTCCTCCTCCACCGTGTGTTCGCTCACGTGGCAGGGCAGAGCCACCAACCCCCCAGAGGGCCTTGGGAGCAACCCTGAGAGGGGAGCAGGGGTGGGCACTGCAAGTCCTTGGGGCCGCTGACCCCGCTGGCTCAGGGACAGGTTTCGTGGCCCTCGGCCCGGTCCTGTCTGGTGGACGGCAGCTCTGCCCTTCCTGAGGCTTCCCACTCCCTCCCCTCCCTGTCTCTGTCCTTATCTCCTGTTTGAACTCAGAGAAAGTTCTTTGTCACGGGCAGCCCTTTCACGCTCAGACCAGCAGTGGCAGGACCAAGCCACTCAGGCCTCCTGGCCGCTCCCCTCCCCACCGCGACTTTAGAAAGGGGAGCCAGTATGCCGTGTCCCTCCCTCCTTCCCATCAGAGGAAGGACAGCCCCGCCCTGGTGGGCCAGACCCTCCTTCAAAAGAATGACCCTGGGGGACAAAAGAATGCTGTCCCCATTCACTTGGCAGTGACATTTCTTTAACTGAATCGCTCCCCGAATGTGGTGAGACATACCCCCTGGGCTGAGCATCAGACTCTTGAAGCTTCCAGAAGCTCTTCAGAACCCTCTTTGGTCCTCACAGCTTTCTCTTAGCCTTCGGGAAACCAGCTCCCAAGGATGGTCCTGGACACTGCAAGTCAGGCTTGAAATGGCTGTTCCCAAGGTGGTCTGAGGCAGAGGAGGGGCTCAGAGCCCTCCCCATGCCCCTTCCCCTCCACCCCATCTCACATTCCCCCCCGGAGATTGAGGGCTTCTTCCCAGTCCCCCGAGGGCAGCCGCCCCACCCCTGGATAAACGCTGCTTGTGTTTGCGGCCAACGTCTCGCTAGGTCACGAGCATGATTTCCGAGTAAAGCACCTGTCCGAGGCCCTGAACGACAAGCATGGGCCGCTGGCCGGTGAGTACCGCAGCCCAGCCCAAGGGCAGCCGCGCTGCGTTCACGGCAGTCCCCAGAGGGCCTGCTCCGGCCTGGCCCAGCCAGGCCATTCTGCTCCGAGGACCAACCGGGCCTACTCGCCTCTCTCTCTCCAGTCTCTCTCTCTTTTGGGCACCAGGTCTCCTTGCCTCTCTCCAGACGGGAGTGCATTCCTGGCTCTCAGGGTCTGGGCCAAGGGGAGAAGTTTCTGCTACTCAGAAGGCGGGCAGAGAGGGAAGGTAGCCCCTGAAGGGCAGGGAGCTCCGACATCTGATTCCAGCCACAGCTCCAAAGCTCTTACTCCTCAGAGCTCATCCCTTGCATGTAGGACCAGGTTGCCTGCAGGCATCCCTGCCCCGGCCTCCAGTATAGGGATTCGGTCTCCTCCTGGGACAGCTGACAACCAAGGAGCCCTCCCTTCCTGGGGCTCACGTTGCCTCTTCTCCAGTTTTGACTCCATGCCAGCTAGCCTCGTGGACCAGAGCCCACCACCTTTTTATATGTTCTAGGAGGCCTGGCTGGCTGGTAACTGCCTTCAGAGGCTCAGCATTTTCTGAGATGGATAACCACGGTGCCTGCCTTCTTGAGGTGGACACTGCCACCTGCCCATCCCTTGCTGTCCTCCTCCCAGTACAATTCAGAATCCTCGGTCCTGAGGTCAGACAGACCTTATCCAGGAAGTTGATTGAGGGATCTTCTTATCCTTCTATCCGTCTCCCCAACGCCTAATACGCGACACTCCGGAACTTAAATACTGTCCTTAGCAGAGCTGGAAAAGAAGCCAGGACAAAGGCTGGACTTAGCCCGTTTTTCCCCTTGAACCCTGTCGGGCTGGCTGGAGGCCTTTCAGCTTTTCTGCCAGAGCAGTCTTCCTCCCCATCTGTTACCGGTCTGGCTACAAGCCAGGAGCTCGGGAGACTCATGCCCCCCAAGCAGGGAGAGGGGCTGCCCCCAAAGCAGCAGCTCAGGGGCACTGCTGTCCCCCCAGGGAGAGATGACGTGCTGGACGTGGAGACCGATGCCTACATTCACTGCATCAGTGCCTTTGTCAGGCTGGCCCAGAGCGAGTACCAGCTGCTGACGGACGTCATCCCTGAGCACCATCAGAAGAAGACCTTTGACTCTTTGATACAGGTCCTGTCTCTCCCCGCCCCACCCCTGGGCCCTGACCAGATGCCCAAGCAAGAGCTGACATTGCAGAAACTTGAGTTTAAGCCAGGCCTGTGGTTCATGGCCCTCAACTCAGCTACCACCTCCACCTCCCATCCTGGGCAATCTGTCCTGGGTGGCATGTCTGGGCTGTACCTCCCCATCAGAGGTGTACTTCCCCCATGGCCCTCCAGGTGCCCTCAGTGTCCCTGGGAACCAGCTGTCTGCCCAGTCCCCTGAGCCGTCTCCATGCACCTCACAGGACGCCCTGGACGGGCTGATGCTGGAAGGGGAGAACATTGTGGCTGCTGCCCGGAAGGCCATCATCCGACACGACTTCTCGGCAGTGCTCACCGTCTTCCCCATCCTGCGGCACCTCAAGCAGACCAAGCCTGAGTTTGACCAGGTGCTCCAGGTACATGAGTGAGGAGGCCCTGGGGGACACCAGGAGTTGGAATCCTGCCACCCGGCTTGCTTCTGTTCAGAGGGTGAATGGAAGCAGCCTCCTCAGGGCCCCAGGCATGTGGAGGGACTCGCAGGGTGAGCGAAGAAGAGACCATCCCCTGGGGTGAACGCCAGGGAAGCAGCTGGGAAGGAGCGGGGCTCCACACACAGCCTGCAGCCGAGGGCCGGGCTGGGGCTCTGGACCGCCGTGCAGCCCTGTGCTTCCTCAGGGCACGGCCGCCAGCACCAAGAACAAGCTGCCCAGCCTCATCACCTCAATGGAGACTGTTGGAGCCAAAGCGCTGGAGGACTTCGCTGACAACATCAAGGTGCTCTCCCTCCCTCCCACTGCCACCCAGGCAGCCCACAGGGCTGTGGGCAGGGCCACCAGTGACCTGGCCAGGGGCAGGCCTGCCCTGTAGGGAAGCCGACTGTGCCACTAGTCTGTCTGTCCCCATGTGCCTCCCTTTCTTTCCCAGGGGCTCCGGAGGCCCCACCCCAGGCGTCAAGTTCCTGCCCCACTTTTCCCATCATGTCTGGCTCCCCTTTTTGCCCAAGGTGGGGGTCCTGACACCTGCTGGCCAGGAGGTGGCGCCATAAGCCAGCCGACTGGGGCATAGGGTTGGCTCGGGCCTTTTTGGGAGCTGCTTGAGGCAGTTAGGCTGTTTTTCCCGCAGAATGACCCGGACAAGGAGTACAACATGCCCAAGGATGGCACCGTGCACGAGCTCACGAGCAATGTAGGTGCTGCTCCAGGACAGCTGGGGAGGGAGGGAGCCCAGCCTGGCCCAGAGCCTTCAAGGGTGTGCAGCTGGCAGGACAGACTGGGAAATGCTTAGTGCCTCCTGCAGACAGGGCCTTTCCCAGCAGGCCGAGTCCACAGGGTGAAGCTTGAAGTTTGCAGCCACGCTTTCCACTGAACAGACCCCCAGCCCTGCATTCCTGGAATGGTCAGAGGGGATGAATTGTGGGAGGTGATCCGAACTTTGGGTCCTGCCCTTGACCTTCTTTCTGGAACCGTCTGTCCCCTCGCAGGCCATCCTCTTCCTGCAGCAGCTCCTGGACTTCCAGGAGACGGCGGGCGCCATGCTGGCCTCCCAAGGTACTTGGCACTCCCAGTGGGGCCCCGTGCCCCATTCCTCTCCCTTGCATAGAGATGTGGGATTGGGCCCCCCAGGGGCACTGGCCACCTCTCGGTGAGGAGATTTCCCCCCTGCCCTGTGGAGTGGGAAGGAGATGTGGCCTGTGGGGGAACCCCTGAGCTACCTGGGCTGAGCATCAGGAGAGCAGGGTTTGACCACCCCTCCTGGCCCCTTCCACCATCCTCACTCTGGAGAGCAGAACTCACTTGTTTGAAAGTGCCTTTCCCACCCCAGCCCTCCTTCTGCATTTCCCCACCTCTTGTGTCGCCTGTCCTCCTAATTGGTCTCACACATCTGACCCTTGCAGTGGGCTGGCATCTCAGGGCCAGCCTGCTGTCTCGCTGGGACCGCTGCCCTGGGACTGGGGCTCGGGAGGTGAGCGCATGGGGAAGAGCGTGCTTCCGAGCACTGAGACCAGCCCAGCTTGTTGGGCTGCCGGGCCCTCGCTTTCCACCCTGTTTTGGGGACAGGGAGCCACGGGGCAGCCTCTGGCCTGCAGTTCTCTAGATGTCTACTTCCCACTGTGTCCTGGGTCTTCAGGGGTCCAGCCCAGGCTGTCCAGCTGTGTTCTGGCGTCGTGGGGAGTGGTCTGCTTGAGTCGGGGTGGCGCTGCCGTTTCTAACCTGTTTTTGCACTTTGCATCTTTCTCCCTCCTTTGTCTCTCCCTCCTTCCCCTCTGTGCGCACTGCTTCTCACTCCGTAGTTCTTGGGGACACATACAATATTCCTTTAGACCCCCGAGGTAAGCAGCAGGGCTCTGCAGCCCCATCCTCCCCCTCCGAGGCCCCATGGGTGAGGTTCCCTGGGGACAGAGGCACCTGGACAGACTTAGGACCCATTGGGGAGCTGGGTCAGAGGGGACACAGGTTCCTGTAGGGTGCTCCCAACCCTCTCAGCTCTCTGAAAGCCACTTTCTGTCTCTGGGCTTCTCCAGGCAGCATCCTGCTGTGTCCAGCATGCTGAGTACACCCCCAGGCTGGTCCAGCACCTCCCTGTCCCCTCTCCCATCCACTCTCCTCCCTGCTCAGCCTTCTGCTCTGTGCAGGCAGCAAGTCTCCTCTGTTCACACGGGCCTGGTAGAGGAGGCTGTAGGCAGTGCACAGGCCGTGGGGAGCCTGTGCTAAGACTCTGCAGTTGGCAAATGGGATAAGTGGGCCTCGTAGATACCACCCAGCCTGGGTCGGGGGATGGGGGGCAGAGGTGTCCCACTCCTGTCCTGCCGGCCTTCCTCCTGATCCTGGGCCAGTTTATTAACCACACCACTCGTGACCATAGAGGGGCCTGCCCTGGGTTCCAGAAGAGTCCAAGAGTCCTACAGCAGGAGGGGAGCCCTGCCGCTCGCACACCCCCAGCTTTGCCGGAGTTAGGCTCAGGGGCCCTCCCAGGGTCTCCTCAGCTGCTCCTTGGGCCCAGGGGAGGCCAGAGAGGGTCTCTGCTGCCACTGCCCGCACCGCAGCAACAGGACGTCTCCCCTCACAGAGACCAGTTCTTCAGCCACCAGCTACAGCTCCGAGTTCAGCAGGCGCCTTCTGAGCACCTACATCTGTGAGTCCGCCAGCTGCCCCCAGAGCCCAGACTCCCCACCTTTTCCCTTCCTTTTTGTGCCTTCCTGCTAGTCCCGGTCCCGCTCCTGAGCCCCCCGACCTTTGGAATTGCACCCTAACCTCTAGTTCAGGGGCCACAGGGCCTGGGCAGAGGGCTCCCGAGGCTGTTGTGGGGTCTGGAGTCAGGGAGGGATGAGGAGTAACAGGTGGGAGTTGGTTTGTGGGTCATTTTGGTCAGACTGCCAGGGTAGGCGTGCCCACATCCTCCCCTGTGCAGGTAAAGTCCTGGGCAACCTGCAGTTGAACTTGCTGAGCAAGTCCAAGGTGTATGAGGACCCAGCTCTGAGCGCCATCTTCCTGCACAACAATTACAACTACATCCTTAAGGCCCTGGAGAAGTAAGTGGCCCCCAGTGCTGGTCTGCAGCTCCCACCTGCCCCTCCCTGGCTTCCCAGGACTGGCCACGCCCTCCTGTGTCCAGGTGGGGAGGGCTCTGCTTTACCCTTCACAGCCCCAGGACCCAGGAGGTGGGAGGCAGGCCCCACTGGGGTGGCTACAGGGGCTGGCAGCCTTTGGGCCCTAGAGCCAACTCTGTCCTCCTCTCCCCTGCTCCCACCCTAGGTCTGAGCTGATCCAGCTCGTGGCGGTGACCCAGAAGACTGCCGAGCGTTCCTACCGGGAGCACATCGAGCAGCAGATCCAGACCTACCAGCGCAGGTGGGCCCCTGGCTGACCTCCCATTCCTGCCCCCTCCCCTCCCCCAACCTTGGAGCCACCACTCACTCTTCCTTCTCAGAGCTTCAGGACACTGGGCCCAGTCAGAGGCGGGTCAGCAGCTGTCCTGTGGACCCCAATCCTCTGCTTCTTTTCAATCACATTCATGGCATGGAGCAGGAGGCCCCCTTCCCCACCACTCCCTGTGCCCTAGGGGGCCACTTTGCCAGCCTCTTCAAGGGTAGTCTGCCAAGGGTGACACCTAATAGTTAAAGGGCTGACAGAGATGCGGGTGACATTTAGGCCAAGCAAAGAGCAAGACTGCAAGAGGAGTTGAACTTGGCTGAGCCTCGCTCTGTGGTGGTCTCTCTGCTCCTCTCCTCCTGCTTCTTAGTTTGTGTGTGTCTGTCTCTCTGTGTGTTTCTTCCTCATTGGTGTGTCTCCCCCTCCCTTCCCATTTATCTGTCATCTGCTCCCTCCTTTCTTTCTCATCTTAATTGGCCACGATATCGATATGAAGTGTAGTTGGTGTTTGTTCAATGTATTGAGCGCTCTATTTCCTGTTCTTAATTGTAAAACTGAGCAGCTTGAACACTTTTATTCCCAAGGAAAAATCTCAGCTGTGTTTTGCTTCATTGTGACCCAGATTGATCCCGCCTTCCCCCCTCCCCCAGTAGAGCAAGAGATTTAAAAAACAATAAAACCAACCAGCCCCAGGGAAGGAGCAGCTACCTGAGGCTGTCCCTTCTCTGCTGCTTCTCTCCCTGCCTGGCAGTTGGTTAAAGGTGACTGACTACATCGCTGAGAAGAACCTACCTGTGTTCCAACCCGGAGTCAAGGTGGGCTGAAGGCCTGGGCCGGAAAGGGATGTCTAGCAGATGGGATGCTTTCTGTTGTGTTTCTGGGGTTAAAAATAGACAAGCTCCCAACTGGGATGAGAGAGTAAAAGATGTCTAGGGTGGGAGTGGGGGAGGGTATAGCTCAGTGGTAGAGTGCGTGCTTAGCATGCATGAGGTCCTGGGTTCAATCCCCAGTACCTCTATTAAAAAAAAAAAAGCCATCAGGGCAGCAGGAGAGGGCTGGGCTTGGGTGTCGGGAAGGAGCAGGGGCAAGGCAATCCTGCTCTGAGGACCGCTGTCTCTGCTGTCTCCCCCATCCCCCCAGCTCCGGGACAAGGAACGGCAGATGATCAAGGAGCGGTTTAAGGTGAGTTGGGAACCTCTCCCCTCCACTGCCTGCTGCTGCTCTCGTAGCAACACTTACCCAAACGTTTGCCTCTGGGTGGATTCCATTTCCACCTTTTTGGTGGCCAGGGCTTCAATGACGGCCTTGAAGAATTGTGCAAGATCCAGAAGGCCTGGGCTATTCCCGACACAGAGCAGAGGGACAAGATCCGCCAAGCCCAGAAGAACATTGTTAAGGAGACCTACGGGGCCTTTCTGCACAGGTGAGCCTCTGTCTCCGCCTTTCCGTCTCTACACTCCCCACTTCCCCAAGCTGGGCCCCTGTGCTCTTCTTCAGGCAAACATGGAGACGGTGGTGGGTTGGGCGGCAGAGCCAATGTGTGAAGCCAGACGGGCATCGCCTCACCAGGAGGGGCTTAGGCTGAGGAAGAGCTGTGGAGGGGCTCGGCCTCCCCCGCTGACCTCCGCGCCCTGTCAGGTTTGGCAGCGTGCCCTTCACCAAGAACCCTGAGAAGTACATGAAGTACCGCGTGGAGCAGGTGGGCGACATGATCGATCGCCTCTTTGACACCTCCGCCTGAGCTGCCGCCCCTGCCTGGCCCTGCCAGACCAGCCATGTTATTGGCCAGATAAACCAGTGTTAACCTGCGCCTGGGCCCGGTGAGTCTGGTGTCCTTTGAGACAGGGGTCTTTCTTCGCCACCCCAGCCAGGAGCCCTGTCCCTGAGTCCTCGAGTCCTGGTTTGCGCTTCCTCTCACAGCCCCCGTTCCCACCAAAGCCACACTCTCCCAGAACACTGGGGTCCTTTCACACCTGGAGTTTTCTGACCCTGAGCACAGCCTGCAGGGGCCATGTGATGGCTTCAAGACAAGAAGGACAGAGAAGGAAGACAGACAGAGGTCTGTGCCCACAGCTGCCTCTGCATACAAGAGTAGGAGGGCAGGGAAGCCCCCCTGCAGCCCAGCTCAGAGCTGGGGAGGGAGAACTCTCGCTTCAGCCCAGTGGGGGTTGGGCTCGGAGGAGCAGGCCACATCTCAGCCAGAGGGCTTGGAGAAAAGCAAGCAGGATTGACCTGCCCTCGAATTCAGTGCAGAGACACATTCCCGATCACTCGCAGCCCTGTCTGGGCTGTTCTGTTCCCAAGGAGTCCCTGGCTCCCAGCCGATGGCTGGAGCCGGGGTGCTCTCTCCCCATGCCCTCTGAGGTCCAGCACACCCCAGGAGTTCAGAGAAGGAGTTCTGACCACCCTGGGCAGCCAGACACTCAGCGCCTGTGTCCCGGTCCCCAGTACCTTCTGGCCCGGAGCCAAGAAGCAGTGGTTGCACAAGGCACAGTTAGGCCACTAAGTGTGGGGACTGGGTGATGCGTGGACAATGGTGAGATGCTCAGGGGCAGAGTGGGGGTCGAGGCCGCGAGACGGGGCCCCACCTAGTTTGACAAGAGCGAACAGTGTGAACAAGTGTGAAGCGTGAGCTCAGTGAAAACAGACCACTGAGGCACCGGGGCGCTTGGGCGATGGGTTTATTCCACATTCTTCGCTTCCATGCTAACCAGAGGGAGAGCTCAGCACGGCCTGGGGTCCTCCAGGCGTCAGGAAGAGAGTCGGCCTCCCTCCGCCTCTCTCCAGAGACCCCGTCAGAGCCCTCTCCCACATCTGCAGCCTGGGCCCTGCCCGTTACAGCTTGGGCTGCCCGCCGTGCTGTGCGGCTTCTCCAGGGGCTGGGTCAGCCTGGCACGTCACCCACTTCCAGAGGCCAGCAAAGATGCACTGGCCACACATCACCCCCGCCACATACACCAGGAAGAAGATGTGGTCGGCAAACTCAGCCTGGCTCCTCCTTGACCCCTTTACTCCTCTGAGGGCTTCTGTGGGGAGAGATACAGGAAAAAGAGGTGTACTTCAAGACTCACCCGGCACACACGCTCTCCCAGAGCAGAGGGGTACACCCGAGGGGATACCAGTTTGCATTTCTCCCTTCATCAGTTTCACAACTAATGAATATTGGGATCTGGCCCATTCTAGGCCACCTTGAGTTGAAGAAATGCCCTACAAGAGAGGCTCTGCAGGACAGAGGGCTATCCCAGGAAGTCTGAAGTCACCTGGGCCTTTAGGGAGGCTAACCCTGCTCTGCTCCCTGCTCCAGACCCGTTGCTTCCAAGGACAGCCGTGGTGGAGTCGAGGGGAGCGGAGCCAGCAGAGTGAGTGCAGGGCGCCCCTAACAGCCTAGCGACCCACTGCCCCAGGTGTGCCACCTGCCAGCTCTGCCCCAAGCCTGGTTCCTCAACCCCCCCACCCCCAGGAAGGGGGCCCAGGCTCTGCCCACCTTCAGGACTATGCCCTGGGTTCCCGCAGTCTTGCTGCTCTCCCCTCGGGGCTGAGCTGGGGCTGCTCTCAGCCCTGAGGTTTTCCCTGGCCAGCAGCCCAGCCAACAGCACGGTCTCGGTGGTGCTGACACAGAGCAGCAGCAGCAGGGCGGTGAAGTAGTAAACTGGGGTGGGGGGGGGCAGAAGGGGAGAGGTCAGGGGACAGGGCCCCCCCCCTCAGGGACGGCAGCATGGGCAGAATGAGGCAGGCCCAGCGGTGGTCCTGCCCCGGACCCGGTGGGGGCGTGGGGCTTACTGAGCAGCGGGTTGCAAGAGGAGGAGCTGGGCAGGGACTGCACCAGGGAGGAGTGGAAGACCAGGTAGCTCAGCAGCAGGGTCACCTTGTAGGCAGTGCGCTCAGTCCCAAGGGGCAGCAGCCCCCCGCACAAGTCAGCCAGCAGCAGCGCCTGCCCGGGAACCAGTAGCGCTATGATGGCCTTCAGCGCTGTGTTCTGCACGCTCAACTGGAAGGAAGAAAGTCGGGGCTTTCCAGGTGGGTGTGCAGGGGTGGGCAGCACAAGGGTGATGTCGAGGCCGCTGGCTGTGCCTCCTCAATGTCCCCGTCAGCCACGTCCCAACTCACCGTCACCTCAAAGCAGGGCACCAGCTGCTGGGATGGGGTCTGAGCTGTCATGTCCTGAACTACATATTCCCTCTTGACACTCACGATCTCATTCACCACTCTGGCTCGGAACTCCAGCTCCATCACTAAAGGGGTGGAGGTGAGAACAGCGGCGCTGGGAATGGAATACCCTTGCCCCCACATCTCTCGGGAGAGTAGGGGCAGGGACAAGCTGGAGCCCGGGGATGAGGGAGACTTCTGACGGCTGCTGGGGGCAGACTTGGAAACTGGTCTGTACAAGAGTTTTCCAAAACTGATTTTGCAATACCCCAAGTTTTCTCCAGTTAGAGGAAGGCCCTCATCAGATTCAGAGATGAATTTTCATGGTAAAAATAAATGCACCTTGCACCGCTTCATGGAGGGGGAAGTGGTCACAGCCTCATTCGCCAGCATATCATCTCACACCTGAAACACTAGGATTCCCGGGGCAGCAGCTGTGGTATTTTCCAGAGGAGAGAGAGGTATAAGAAGTGGGGGTTCTCTGCCAAGTCGGACAGCACCTGCTGGGTTTGTGGTGTAGTCACTGGGCGGCTATGCCTTCGGGTTGTTTCCAGGAATGAGGCTGCAGCAACCTGAGCCTCTGGGCTTGACACAAGTGTGCGGTTTGGCCCTGGCTGTTGAGGCAATCGCTCTGGGTAGCTGAGGGGGAGGAGGGAAGACTGGAGTGGGGTACAACCTAGAGCAGGGGAGAACTAGGAGAGGGGGCTGCTGTTTGAGTGGGAGGTGCAGGGTGAAAGCATCTGCAGCTCCCCTAAGCTGCAGGTAGACTGATGTGGACATACTGTGTGTCCCTGTGTCAGACGTTTGCTGGAGACCAGAGGCTTCCCCTCCCCTCTCCCCTCACATCCCCACCCCAGCTCCTGTCCTGTCAGCACCAGTGTTGCTGAGAGTGAAGAAGCTGAGCTTGCATTCGTTCTGGTCTCTGGGGAAGTGGAAGAGCTCAAAGTCACAGTTGGTTTCCGTGGTGAGGGCCAGGTAGAGCTCGACGTGGCCATCCTGGTCCACCCGGGCCCGCGGGTTCTGGTCCTGCCAGTTCACCCAGAGCCTGCAGAGGGAAAGGCACCACAGCCAGAGGCCTTGCTTCTCTGCAGAAGGGTGAGGAGGGGGAGACCCTAGCACACACCCAGCTGCCATCCGCTGCCCTCGGGGTTCCAGAAGATAGAGGAACTTGAGTCACTGGAGTCGTACCGATGGTCTGGCAGGGCCACCAGGAGGGGGATATTCACTAAGAGAGGGCCTCCTGGCTCTAGATGGAGAAGAGAGGGGGGTATGCCTGGCTGGTTCCTGGGACAAGAACCCCCGCCTCACTTACGCCTCCCGGATAACGAGTCCCGGCGTCCAGAGTGAGTCCCAGGGCAATGTGACTGTGCCCAGCTGGTGCCCAGTAGAATTCCAGGCCAGGCGAGTGTCCAGCCAAGACTAGGGACACAAGGATGCTACTAAGGCTTCAGCTCTATGTATGTGCCCCTGGGCTTGGCAGGTTGACGAAGACCAGGTACTTCTGAGCTAAACTCAGAGGGTTCTTCCTTCCCGTCCCCACCCCACACACCCTGGTGGGTGCTCACCAGCCGAAGCAGCAGCTTGGAGGACAATGTGTACCGCAGGATGTCCTGGGGGAAGGGAACAGTGTGTCACGTTGGGGGTGCGCAGTATGTGACAAGAGAAGGCAGGAGACCCCAACACTCAATGGAGCCGAGTCCTGTCCCATCCCCAGCTCAGCACTTGGGTCCCTGAGTCCTTGGGGCCAGCCTGAGAACACTTACCACATTAAACACGTTTGACACGAACACTTGCACATCCACAAGCAGGGGCGCACTTCCGTTGTTCGGAATCTGGATGATTTCCTGAAACTCCTGGGGTGAGCTGAGGTTGAAGGATGGCCAGACTGAGAAACGGAGGTTGAGGTTACTCCATGACCTGGGGCCCAGTGCACCAAAGCCATGCTCCTGGGCGAAGGACTGAGTGGTTGCGAGCCTGAGGAAGGTAAGATGAAGTAGCAGCCAAAGGGCCATCATCAGGGGCTGCACGGAGGGGCTGGACAGGGCAGTGATGCCTAAGCTACAACCTCTGTGTCAGTCACTTCTCTGGGGGACCTAGCAGTTGCTTCGAGGCAGCCGTTCTGTGCAATGACCCTGGAGCCTTGGAGTTGGCACACCCCCACCCTGGTTCTGCAAACACCTGAAGACAAAGCCCAGGACCCAGCCCCGCCCACCTTGCACCTGCCTAGGCTTCCCTGTCCCGCTCCATTTCCACCACCTGGAACCAGTTACCACGTTCAAAGCCCACCAAGCAGACCAGGCAAGCATGGGACCCCCTCCCCCTTGCCACACACTCTGTGACATGATCCTTCCAACCTGGGCAGGTGCAGCCTGTGTTTCCATAGCAGGTGCCCTCCTGGCTAAGTACCCAAGTCCTCACCAAAGTGCCCTCTGCTCAACGATGTGAGGTGGGCACATCCTGCCGCTCCTTAAACACCAATCTGATTTTATGGAAAAACAAACAAACAAAAAAAAACCTTGGCTCAAGAACTCTAGGAGTAGGGCAAATCTGGGAATAGGTAGAGTCTAACTCCTGACCAAAGCCCTGGGACATTTCTATTCTGGACTGGATTCTCAGCCTCCCTAGTTCAGCAGTGCCTTAGAACGGCTGCTCTGCACCTTGGAGCAGGACTGGTGGGTGTTAGGGTGGCTTTCCTGGCCCAAGGATAAATGGAACCAGTGGAGACCAGGTCCCAGAGAGCTGCAGCAAGGAAAGGAGACCCCAAGGCTGAAAGTGGATAGGCACTGATCTGGCTGCCCAAATCGAAGAGGCCCCAGGGAGCTGAGAACAGGCGAGGACCCGTCACACCGGTGCACAAACGCTACTGGGAACACACATAGTGTCTAAATCTCATCCACCTAACTTGATCGAGCGCGCTAAAACACTCTGTCTGCCTTTGTCGCACGCACTAGCGGCTGCTGGTTCGCAGATCTATATACACCTGTCGCCTCCGCATGGCCACGTGCAAAGAGCCTTAGGCCGTCCTGCGCTCCCCAGCCTCAGGGATGTCTACGTGGATTTTAACTCTGCTGCCTTCAGTGCCGCCGCCCTTTTCCCTCGTAACTCGGCAAAGCACCCAGCACTCATTCATCCAGAGCTCCCCTGTGAAGTCCCGGAGGCTTCCTACCACGGAGCCTCATGACCATGAGAGATGCGGAGACACAGCGCGTCACTGCACATGAAATGGTTTGCGTGTTTTATTAACAGATGACACTTCCTCCACGATCCCCCGACCTCTGACTCCAATTTTTTAACACCCAAGCATACCCCCTACTCAGGTCACATTAACTGTCAGGATGCCTTTGCGGGCATTTTGGTCCCGCAGGACAGGCTGGGGACCAGGTTCGAGGGCTGGCCGCTGAGAGGCGCCGGTGCAGGGAAAGAGGGCCCGGCCACCTCGCTCACGTGCGTTAGGTCGGTGGACTCGCGCTCCAACACGCTGCTGCCGTGGGCGCCCTGGACCGCGACGCACACGCGGCCAGAGGCTCTGCGCGGGGCGCGGCGCAGCAAGCCCGCACAGATCTTGCGGAAGCCCTTGCGGAAGTGCTTGGAGACCAGAGCGTAAACGATGGGGTTGACGCAGGAGTTGGCGTAGGAGACTAGGTGCGAGAGGATACGCAGCGCGTAGGTGGCGCGCGTAAGAGGGAAGCGGCCGAACCACACGCAAAGGATAAGCGTGTGGTGAGGCATCCAACAAAGGCAGAAGAGTGCGGCCACGATGATGATCATACGCGTCACCTTGCGCTTGGCCCGCCGGGCGCCCGAGCTGGCGGCCACCGGGTCGACGGCGCGCCAGAGGTAGCGCAGGGTGCGCGCGTACGTCAGGCCGAGCACCAGCACGGGGAGCACGTAGCTGAAGACAAAAGTGCAGAGGTCCATGGCGCGGCGGCGAGGCGCGCTCCACGCCGGGTGGCACACGGTCAGGTTGGCCAGCCTCGACTGGCGGTAGTAACTCAGGTAGGGCCCGGAGAAGAGCAGCGATAGCCCCCAGATGAACGAGATGGCCGCCAGCGCGTTGCGAGGCGTGCGCAGCTCGCGAGAGTGCAGCGGGTATCGGATGGCCAGATACCTGCGGGTCAGGCCAGAAAGAGAGACGTCAGGTGAGCCGGCGGATTCTCTAGGCAGGGCTGGGTCCCTCCACCTCGAGCCCTACACCCGCTCTCGAGAAAGAGGAAGGTCCCTAGCGCAGGTTAACACCGCACAGCGCGCAGGGCGACACAGCGCATCCAGGACACCCTAAGCCGCGCCTAAATGGGGGGTGGGGGGCGTATAATATAGGCCTTTCAGTGGCCCTTCCCGAGACTACTACCACAGCCATGCTCCACCTGGTAGGGCACCCCGAAGATTAAACTGGCTTTGGGACTCCAGAGGATGGAGCTATGATTACCCATCAACGATGGTGCCCGGAGAGGTAGGACCCAGGTGCTTGGAAGCTCTAGTAGCAGACAGCCTGGAGATACGTCAGGCAAGGTACCGTGAGGGAATTCCTTAGAGAAGCCAACGCTGGGTCCCACCAGCGCTCTTGGAACCAACACACTTCGTATTCAGTGGAATGGGAAGTATACGGGGAATGTAGCCTCACCTGCTGCCTGTCCAGGGAAGGTCGGGAGGACTTGGGGGCGGGGGGTGGGGGAGCCAGGTGGATACTGGAGTCAGACTCAGATTTTTTCCCCCGGGAATCATCCAGGTGTCCTTTCAAGATTCAGCTTTGGTGGGGGGGGGGACCCTTGGGCGGGCACTCCTCTCCTGCCCTTGACCCCACAGCGGGCCTGCTGTGGGGTATGTGCTTGCTGGGACTTTGGTGTGGGCCCTCGCGAAGGACCCAGATTCCGCAGGAAGAACCGGAGAGTCGACTGTGCCCAGCAAACTGTGGCTTCGAGATGAAGGAGGTGGGGGCGCCTGAGTATGACTCTGGGAGACAGACTTCATGCACAGGATTACTGGATGGGCGACTCTGAGCACATCACTTAGAAACTCCCTCTTGTCTATAAATTGGGCGCAGTAATCCCTCCCATCCCAGCCTCACAGGGGCGCTGAGCTTCAAGGGAGATCCAACACGCGAGCACGCTTTGTACCCGGAAACGCTGTGCTTTGTTAGACGCGGGTGGCGCCATAGAGCTAAGGTCTCCAGCCTGCAGCCTCGAGGACGCATCTAAGAGTACACCAAGGTCCCCCATTCCTATTCCTCTTTCTCCTCCATCCTCTCCTGCTTGTCTTTCACTCCCTCCTGGACCCCATGATTTCTTAATGTCCTTTTCTACTCTGCGCATCTCTCCCTGACCAGCCCCCTTCTCCAGCCCCAGCCTGCGAGCCCGACACCCTGAGCCGCCAGGGCCCTCGCTCACCTGTCCAGGGAGACAGCGGCCAGCGTGAAACTGCTGGCGTGCATGGTGAGGAAGATGAAGAAGTGGACGGCTTTGCAGAGCAGCGAGCCGAACACCCAGCCGTCCAGGGTGTAGATGGTGGCCTGGAAGGGCACGCAGCACACGATGAAACACAGGTCGGCCACGCCCAGGTTGAGGATGAACAGGTTGGTGGTGCTGACCGCCTGGCCGCCGCGCAGTAGCACGGCCAGCACCAGTGCGTTGCCCACGGTGCCCACGAAGAAGATGAGCGCAAATAGCACAGGCACGATGACTGCCTCCGGCTGCCAGCTCCCCGCGCCGGCCGCCTCGCTCGCGTCCTCAGTATCCAGGCCACCCGAGCCATTCATGATGCCGCCGCACCCGAGGCTGCCAGGGCTTCTGCAGCCGTCTGTGTCCTGGGGAGCGCGCAGCTCCGGCGGCTCCAGCCGCCGCAGAGCCCAGCTCAACTCCGGGGAGCTGCAGGCGGAGTGAGCCTCGCTGCGGCTGGGGCAGAAGAAGGGGGTGCGCTGGGGCCAGGGGGAGGAGCGAGCAGCCGCAGGGTGGGATGATCCCCCGCCGCTCTGGGGGAAGGGCTGTCCAGCGGCTCCCGCGCGTCCCGGCCACGGCACAGGCAACCCATCCCGGGGACGGAGGGCCGCACTTGTGCCTGCCCGCCGGCCCTCCCGCGTCGTCGGCACGCTCCAGCCTCCAGGTCTGGGCTGTGCCGGGCTGAGCGGTGAACTGACCTGCCGAGCAGACACTGGAGTAATGGAGGGACCGACCACCGGGACCTGCATGTGCGCAGCGCTGCCAGGAGCGCCCGTCGGCTACCCCGCGCGCCTAGGCTGGCGCGCCGGACCTCCCGGGGCAGGCTAGTGGCGGGGGAGGGAGGGGTTGTCTTCGAAAGAGTTGCAGGCGGCCTCTACAGTGTAGGGGTGAGGAGCGATGAGGAGCGGAGGCGGATGAGGGTCTGCAGTTTTCCACAGCTATCGAGTAGGACGGCCCTGGCGGCCCTGCCGTGTGCTCCACTCTTCTTCCCACTGCCAATTCCCAGGAGCACCGCACCTCACAGGAACCCAGGCAGCAGCGGTGCGGAGGGTGGAAGGAGGTTTCTGAGAGAATTTCATTCCCTTCTCTTCCCCATTGAGTGTTTTCCCCTTTAGTTCAATCCAATAAAAATGTATTGAGCATCTGCTGTGCATCAGGCTTTGTACTTGGCGCGGTGCCTCAGTTTCCACAATATTACTATATGGGCCAATAACACCTTCTCCGGGGGCTCTGGTGACGATGGAATGAGATGTATGTGAGACCTGAAGCCAGCAGGTAGAATGAATCAAATTCTTCTCTTTCTCTTTAACCTATTCAGATATCCAAAAAGAGAAAACTTGAGGAAATACAAAACACCAGAGTTCCATGCATCAGTACTAGTTTCCTAGATGGCCAGGAGAGTGTTTAGGTCACAATAAAACTTAGATATTTGTTTCTGATTTTGTCATACTAGGCACTAAATATTTGTGACCCAGAATCATGTTTCTACAGATTTTAAAAACTGGGTCTGAAAATCACCGCCTTCTGTAGCTTGACTTCCTGCTTCACCTGTTCCTGCCCTGTTCTTTGAGTCCCAGACAAAAACATTTTTTTTCTATACTCTCTCCCCCATCTCACCTTCAGGAACCCAGCTAATCACCCCTCTTGGTAGGGAAGGCTTATTCACACCTCTGCCCTGCTCGCTTATTCATTGAATAGGAAGATAATAACCATTCATGTTTCTGTGATGCTTGCCCATCATTTATTCAATATGCATTTATAAAGCACCTACTCCTTTTCCAGGCACTGTTCTGGGTCTTTGGGCTATATCGATGAGCTCTACAAAGATCAAGGCCCTCCACGAGCTTCCTTTCTAGCAGGAGAGACAGACAAGAAACATAACTCAAGTAAGTTATGAATCAATTACAAGTTGATAAGTACTTGCAGGAGAAGTAGATTAGGGTGAGGAACAGGGACTCCCGAGGGGGTGGTGATGGTGTAATTTAAAATAGGGTGGTCAGGCAGACCTCATTAGGAAGGTGACATGTGAGCAAAGACTTGAAGGAGATGAGGGAGCTAGCTTAGCAGACACCTAAGGGAAGTGCATTCCAGATAAAAGAGCCAGTGCAAAGACCCTAAAGCAGGAGTGTGACAGTGTCCCTAAATAAGAAGGCTGGTATGGCTTGAGTTGAATGAACCAGAAGGAGACTGGTAGGAGGGGAGGTGGGAGGCACAGCATGCAGGACTTTTTTTCCATTGTAAGGAGGACTTTTAGTCTGAGAAGAGGAGCCATTGCAGAGTTTCGACTATAGGACTAACATGAACAGATTTTTTTTAAAGTGTTACTGAGATATAATTCATATGCCGTACAATTTACCCATAGATAGTGTTTGTTTGATTTTTCGCATATTCACAGAGTTGTGCAACCATCATCACAAACAGTTTTAGAACATTTTTGTCCCTGCCAAAAGACACCTCCCACCCCTAGCCCTAGGAAACCACTCTTTCTGTCTCTAGATTTGCCTATTCTGGCCATTTGATATAACTGGAGTGATACAATATGTGGCTTTTTGTGTGTGGCTTCTTTTACTTAGCATGTTTTCAAGATTCATTTACATCATAGCATGTATCGACAGTTTGTTCCTTTTTATGGCCAAGTAATATTCCATTGTGTGATATCACATTCTACTTATCTATTCATTTGTTGATGGACATTTGAGAGAGTTACTTTTTAAAATTATTTTTAATCATGGTAAAATATACAATGCACAATTTGTCATCTTAAACATTTTAAGAGTACAGTTCAGTAGTGTTAAGTATGTTCACATTGCTGTACAACCAATCTCCACAACTTTTTATTTTTAGAGGAGGTACTGGGGATTGAACCCAGGACCTTGTGCATGCTAAGCATGAGCTCTACCACTTGAGCTATATTCCTCCCTGTCCAGAACTTTTTGATTTTTGCAAAACTGAAACTCTATAACCATTGAACAATAACTCCCCATTTCCCCTGCCTCCAGCCCCTGGCAACCACCATTCTACTTTCTATACATTTGACTACACTAGATACCCCATATAAGTGGAATCATACCATATCTGTCAATTTGTGACAGGCTTACTTAACTTAGGACAATATTTTCAAGATTCATCATGTTGTAGAATGTGTCTGAATGTCCTTCCTTTTTAAGGCTGAATAATATTCCATTGCATGGATAGACCACGTTTTGTTTATCCGTAAGGGCCACTAGGTTGCTTCCACCTGTTGGCTATTGTGAACAGTGCTGCTGTGAGCATCAGTGCACAAATGTCTTTTCAAGACCCAGCTTTCAATTCTTTGGTATATATATCCAGAAGTGGAATTGGTGGATCATATGGTAATTCTTTTAATTTTCCAAAGAACTGTCATACTGTCTTCCATTGTGGGCATACCATTTTCTATTTCCACCAAGCTTATAATTTCTCCACATCTTCACCAATACATGTTATTTTCTGTTATTGTTATTTTTAATAGCAGCCATCCTAATGAGTGTAAGGTGATAACTCATTGTGGTTTTGATTTGCATTTCCCTGATGATTAATGTAGATTTACTTTCAAACGCACCATTTCATTTAGTCTTCATAACCGTCTTAATTGGTTATCACCAGTCACAGATGAGGGTAAAGCTTTAGAGGGAGATTAAGTTATTTGTCCACAATCTCCCAGCTAATAATGGCGGAGCCAGAATTGGAGCTGCAGAGCTGACTCTAGAGCTCGCACTGTCATACTGCAGAGTAAAGATTTATAGTATCCCTCGCTTTAAAACTTCTCTCTCCTCGGATTGCTCTCCCCAGAGAAGAGCACAGATCCCCATCGGTCTGAGAAAGTCCCTGTATTATGGTCGGCTCCAGAGGAAAGCGCAGACACAGGCTGTTCCCTCACAGACGGGGTGATTCGATCCGTAGGGTGAGAACCCCATCTCCTGAGTCCCCAGGGAGGTAGACATTCCGAAATCCAAAGGTCTTATCCAACCGCCCTAGCCCTTTGTGCACGGGACATGAGCCGGATCCCCGGTGCAGGGATGCGGGGTCTGGGAGCGCATCTCTGGGTCCTCCGCCTTTGGTGGACGGGAAATGGTATTTCCCTAAAAGACCTCAGCAGCTACGGTCTCCTAGCATGTCGGGGCCCTCGGACTATCCCGCCACCCTTCGAGCCGCCGGAATCTAAGCCCACGCGCAAGCACGCTCCAACAAGTGGCCGCAGCCTGCGGGCAGGGCCGTCGGCAGCGGAGTCCGCCGCTATCCCGTCAGCCCGTCCGAGCAGGTCCCGCTCTCTCCCGCTCGGGTCGTCCCGCCTCCTCTATCCCGTCCTGCTCTGCGGCGCACGGGCAAGATGGCTGCTGAGAAACAGGTTCCTGGAGGCGGCGGCGGCGGTAGCAGCAGCGGCGGTGGCAGTGGCGGTAGCGGTGGTGGACGCGGTGCCGGAGGAGAGGAAAATAAGGAAAACGAACGGCCTTCAGCCGGATCGAAGGCAAATAAAGAATTCGGGGATAGCCTGAGTTTGGAGAGTATCCTTCAGTAATGGGGCCTAACTCGCAATGACTACGTGTCGATCTGGCGGGCCGGGGGCGGGAGAGGCGACGGGGCCCGGCACGTCCTGGGCAGAAGAGGCCGAAGGTTGCAGTTTCTCTCGCCCCTACTTTTTTGGCATTTAGAATTCCAAGGTCTCTGTTTCGACCGGCCTTTCCTTGCATCTCCTTTACCCTCCAGTCTGGGGAACGTCCTCTTCTTTCAGGCAGCACCGGAATCCTGGGCAGTTTTCTGTAGTTTCCCCGCAGTTGCCCAGTTGGAGAGCTGGTGAAGGGGCAGACACTGTGGCCACCTTGGTGAACTACTGCCTTGGCACCTTGGGCCACTGTATCAGGGAAAGGAAACTGCAGTCTTGACCTGTCGACTCAATATTCTGACAACCGTCGAAGAATAGATAATGAAAATTACAGTCTGATGCTCTGGAAGTGGAGGCAAAAGTTGACTGTTCTAAGGAAAAAC